>NC_134841.1:17038891-17361391 GCF_965363235.1 Mytilus galloprovincialis | reverse complement strand
TGACAGGTAGGCCCGCGGAGATGTCTCATTTGAAAATGGGCCAAGCGGAGAGATGGCTTCTACATCTGGCGTAGCAACGTTACAAAAACTAAACAACTATTTATATCCTGATATCGTTTCCTCTGAAAGACGACGTGATAAGAACGTGAATTTATAATAGAGTGTGATCAGTCATGGGCTTATATATACCCGTATCCATCTAGATATAAATACTAATTTTTCAATAAAAAGAAGAGCCAATGCCCCCCATATTGCAATTTTTTTTATCTATCCAAGAAGCAAGGACAATAACTAAAAATAATATCTAAAGAGAAATAAAAGCTTTAGAGCAAATGCAATGGGATTTCTATTATAATTTTTATTTCAAAGGGGCATAACCGGTTAAAAATATTTGATCAGGACTTATTTTTGATAGTGTCAAAGACATTGCTGATAATTTAAGTTTTCATAAAAATCTGGCAAGAATTATACACATGAGAGTGCCAACAAGACCGAACAGACGGAGGGACGGACGCACGATATTTCCATGTACCCTGCAACGAGTTAAGCGAAAGAATAATCACTTCAGTTTCTTTATTCCGAAGTTCCGGCATATACAGAAGTGCCGCTGTAATGGGTCCGTTTTTCAGATGTCAAATATAAGATTTGGTGGAAACTTTTACATCAAATATTTATCATGTTTATGAATTGAATGATGGTAGTTTTGAGAAAACAATAAAATTATGTTGGAAATATATGAATGGGTGGGATTTTTGAAATTACAAAAAACTCTAATAAGACGTGAAGTGTCGGATTCTGGGGGAGTATACGTGCAAATAGGAAATGTCCGAAAAAAAATATATAATTTTCTGCAAAAAAAGATCTCCAAAACATTTTCGCCTCGCTACGTATACGCTCGGCGACAGTTTGGCATCCACATCATTTCAACCCTGGCTACGCCACTGTATTTAATTCTATGCTTTATTTATCTCAATAACAGGTACGGTAAGTTATGTTTAGGTACGATTTCATCTCGATATTCAACATACATGTATCTCAAATTTGCATAAATGACATATAATCTTTTATGGGATCAATGGCAACTTTTTCATGTGCTGTTTGTTTTTCATTGTACGGTGACCTTTATAGATCATACTTTCTATGCCATTTGGTCTTTGGTGCATGGACAGTGTCTCGTTGGCAATTTATATGCCACATCTTTTTTTATATTGCGTCGGCAGGTTGTCTTCACAAATCTGAATTATTTATATGTGTTGCAGTCATTCGTTATCTTAATTATAAGCTGTAAAGTTAAACTCATATGATAGGTGAATCTACGGACACAGTCAATCCTATATAGTTGTATGCAATTAAAAACGACTTCAACACTAAAAAATATAAAAGAAATGTATTTTCTAATCTTTTCTAAATCTTTGGCGTAACTGTTACTTCTTCCCAAACATACCGCCTGCAAAAGAAAAGAAAAAAAAAGAAACATTACTAGTGTTAGAATCATGATTTATAGTATGATACATATAGAATTAAAAAAAAAATGGCAGTATCTATGGTGTCCTGCGAGAATAAACATGATACTTTAACCAATTATATAGCTCTTTCGGAGTGGTCACGAATGAAGTATGTATCGTTAAATATATGAAAGTTGCCTCTTTGAAACATTTCAAATGACCCGCTATTAAACAGTTTCTCTTCCTCTTCAGTGAACTTTTCTAGTTTGAACGCTGAAATCTCAGTAAGTTTTTGTTACATTATATGTTGACGAGTTATTGTAAATGGTGCGTCATTGATAAAAAAAAATTGATTGTTTGGTTTTGTTTGCTGAATGTCCAACTTTTTCATATATGTTCAGTGACGAGAGAAATACAATTCGTAGGTCCTGTACTAAGGGATAGTCTGGGACTATTGGTGGGAAATTGTGAATGTCTCTGAAAAATGAGGGTTTATTGGATATGGACCGAAACAAAGCCTAACAACAGGCCGAAAGGGAGACGGATTTTTTCTTGTTTCCAAATCCCTGTAGTTATATTGTATAATTATATATTTCGTGCACTTTTTGAAAATAAAATATTGTTTAAACTAACTGGCCGAAAGAGTTAGTGCACTGTTCTTAACATACAGAGAACGTGGGCAAAATAAAATGAGACGCCTAAATTTCTATATATTATAATCTCCAAAAACAAGGGACATTAAATACTTTTTTGCATTCTTTATCTGACGTTAAATAGGATTTTGACATTATCCCGAAAGCATGTTTTGGTTTATGTCTTTGTATTTGGTCATCAATGTCATACATGTATTTTCATGACTACAAGCTATAAACATAAATATAGTTTTATATTTCAAACCGATTACCGCCGATTGCATTTAGTGTGTAGGTAAAGGTAAAATGTCTTTGACTAGTTTGCTTGTTAGCTTCAAACCGTGAAGTCATTATAAGGTATAACACTGTATTTGAGGACTTACAATCTGATAAAAGAGACACCTATCTTACCAAATCTGGTGACATCATTAACAGCCTTATGCCAAAGAGAACAGTGCGGTTAATGTTAGGTTGTGTGAGTAAAACATAAAGGTTGTTATTTATTGAATGTGGGTGTCAAAAATAATAAAATTTTGTACACAAGTTATTATCTACTTATACAAAGCATAAAAACACCCAATACAGGAGATTGCTTATGGTGTTTGTTAGTTCCATTATAAAATCATTGTTCGATATGTTGATGTTTCTTTGAATTTGTTATGTTTTTCTTTAATACAACATTGTGTTTTATATTGAACTTAGTATTTCATAACATAGATAACTGAACTTTCTTTACGTTTTGCTTCGGATTTTTTAGGGAAAGACAAAATTGGATCGGTTGAAGGAATTGGCAAAATAGATATGGGGAGTTCACTTTCAATAAACCTTAAACTTTGATTGTATACCCTCGGAACTGTTACCAAACTCTAACCACAAACTGATCGCTTCGCATAAATAACATTGATACATAAAATAAAAAAAAAATATTATTCCTTTAATAAATGATGACTGCATGATAGCATGTTTTAATTTTGTCCTAGATCCTTGTAAATTAACCATGACAATTTCTCGGGGCAAAACATGTATAATATTAAGTCGAAATGCACTATAATTAACACCTGCAGATGGAACGATTAAGTCAATTCATCTTACAAGTCTTTAGTTTTCAGGAAGATAAGATTGTGCCTTAAATGGAAATACTATTATTGTTTGCCCAGAAAGAAAAAAAAATACAAACTTTGATGAGGGATTAAAGTAGAAAAAATAAAACATTACTGTTTGGAAATAAAATAGGAGTTAGCAAAATCGTAAGAACATTCGATGACGTTCCTTAGGCTTAACTTATTTCTTTTCGAATGTAAAACTATTTTAATCTTCAAATATTACAAAAACGCTTGGTACCTCCGAAGCTTTCATCTGGAATGCTCATAGGTAGGATCATAGACATGAATCTGGTTTAAATTAGGGTTTTAGTCACATTTCAAATTATGTCTATGCAGCATAATCATAATTTATCCAGTGAGATATGAGCCTAACGAAATCTGAGATCTCAGTTTTGATAAGACTGTCTTAACCAAAAAAAAAAATACGATCTGAAAGACAGAATATGACTTTTGATGTAGCGGATATAATTTTTTTTTTGGGGGGGGGGGGGTGTAATTTTCCTTCATCATACTAAAAATATGTCAAAATCTACCAGCATTACATTTTTGACTGACATCGGACTGTGAATAATAGTAAAAATTGAAGGACTTTTGAAAATAACGGGAAAAAATCGGGTTCCTCCTTTTTTACTTTTATTTAGCTAAAAATTTCAAAAAACCTAATCAGCTATGTGACTTTGTTGTTGATCATGTTCCAGAGGTATAGTCAATTTTTCTCATTAGAGGCGTATTGAAACTTTAGGTTTCGTCATGTGAATATTTTTTTTTTCAAAGCCGCATATGATGACTCAAATACTGTAATTTGAAATATTTGATCAAGTTTGAATAATTTATCCATAAATTGATAAGCGAGGTTTTTTTTTTACCAAAAATTATATCGGAAGTCAAAGCTATCGATATGTTTTCAAATGCAAAATTAATTCTATTCAGTATTGGTAAAATGTAAAATTAATTCTATTGGTAAAATGCAAAATCAATTCTATTGGTAATGGATGACGTTCATGCAAAATATTACAAATAAAGTGAAAAATTTGCAGTTTTGCATCATACTGCCTTCAACAACAAAGTCTACATCGATGACTAACATTATGTTTTAGTGGGGAAAATATGTAAAATTGCAGACAAATCTTAAACTTTAAAATATATTATGATTTTCATCAATTTTTGAATTGATAATGTGAATTGCAAAAATGCAAAGAAACTGAATTACTTTGACGTATTGAAAATCAAAGCACCTCATTATTCATTTTAACTGAAAACTGATGGACCAGGAAGCCCATTCTGATTTTTACTATATCATGCTATTACATGATAATTGCCTGTGTAAGGATTTTAACGAATTCAAATTTACACTTTCACCAAAACAAGATGCGCATGCAAAGCAACCTTGACATACCTCCATCCAAAAATATTGGACCACCACCAAAGCCAGACCCAGCAAATCCGCCACCAAAGCCAGACCCACCAAATCCGTCACCAAAGCTGGACCCACCAAATCCAGGTAAGCCGCCGCCCATTCCACCAAATGATGGAGCACCAGCAAAAAAAGACGATCCGCCAAAAGGACTACTAAATTGGTCAAAAGATGCTCCCATGTTTCCTCCAAATGGGCTAAATGGCGATGCAAAACCAGATCCTCCGCCAAAGTCTGAAAACCCACCAACTGTCTGAAATGGTGATCCCGCAAACAGGGGACCTCCCATCATTGGTCCTCTGGCAAATCCACCAATCGCACCAAATTGTCCACCTTGTTGTCCAAAAGGTTGATTGTTGTTATTGTTGTTCTGTTGCAAATTTTGTACATTATTATCATTAAAAAAATCTGCTCCATCTCCGAGTCCAAAGCTATCTTGATTGTTTCCAAATCCATTTCCTTGGTTACCACCTTGATTTCCGAATCCATTTCCTTGGTTACCACCTTGATTTCCGAATCCATTTCCTTGGTTACCCCCTTGATTTCCAAATCCTTGATTTGTAAATCCTTGTCCTTGATTTGTAAACCCTTGTCCTTGATTTGTAAATCCTTGTCCTTGATTTTGAAATCCTTGTCCTTGATTTTGAAATCCTTGTCCTTGATTTGTAAAGCCTTGTCCTTGATTTGTAAAACCTTGTCCCTGGTTTGTAAACTCTTGTCCTTGGTTTGTGAAGCCTCCTACACCAGGTGGTCCCTGTCCTGCCTGATTTGAGAAAGGATCAAATGACTGAAATCCACCACCAGCATTAGGTGCTGTGCCTGCGGCGGAAGGTTGACGAGCTGGTCCGGTTGGCTGAAGCCTAGCAACACTAAGAAATCGTTGATCAGGGGTTAGGGATCCTCCAGAGCCAACGGTTAATGCCGGATTTGAAGTAAGAGAAGTTGCTGTTCCAAGAGAATTGGTACCTGCATTAGCAAATGAATTCTGAGCCATTCCAAAAGAATTTGGGTTCATACCCAGGGCGTTTTGATTTGCTCCCATTGTATTTTGACCTGCGGGAAAAGTTTGTGTATTTCCAAATGTCGGGCCTGAATTTGTTCCCATATTCATTCCTGTGCCTCCAAAATTTCCAAAATTATTACCGGCATTTTGACATGTTACCAAAGCAACATACACCAAGATCAAAACGGGTGTTATCCATATCTTCATCTTTGTCTCAAATTTTAATCTGAAAAGTAAAGATTATACAAGAAAAACAAGCAAAAGGAATAATTTAAATTTTAAACATTTACATCGGATGCAAATAATGGTATTTATTTTAACTAGAAGTATTAATTCTCTGGACGAATTAATGTCAAAAGTATAAAAACACTGTATTTTGGTATTTTCCATAACTTTAATATAAATTTTATGCATAGAGTTTCATGCATAGAGTTTCATTTAAAGCCAACATAGAGAAGGTATCATAAGATTCATTAAAATATTTACCTTATAGTTGAATGGTGTTTCGTCTGTGAAGATTTTTGATGTTCTAATCACCCATGTATGTCATTATATGATTGATTACTTATGAGTATAGGAAGTAGTGAGATCATTCGTGACGACGTGATACACTGATTCCTTAGATTTCAATTATAATACACCCGGAACACAAATATATAACCGTTTGTATATCTTTTACCGTCTAAAATTGCTGAAACAGTATTTAAGTACAAACAAATATGTCGAAAAATCCAATATCTTGCTTAATCATTATTATATTACATTTAATTAACACTACTGTTAACAGCTCGGATGTCCGAAATTAACCTCTGGTAATTTTGTCCGAAAAATGACCCCGTTAGTACAACTGTTACATCACTGACAAGGTAACAGTATGAAATAGTATCTTCGAAAAAATGAAATAGTTGGAATATGGGAGGTCAGAGTCAGGACTCCAAGAGGGAGATGATATTCCAAGTAACATCATTGAAGGCCAGGGCTGAGATTTGGGAAATAAATATTCTGAAACATATTAATAAGTGTAAGATAAAGAATATTCTTTACAAAGCACAAACATGTCTGCATTCACAAGAGCTAACAAACATTTAAATAGTTTTATAAAGAAGGGATATAGTTACGATACTGTTGTCAGGTCATTAAAGATTGTATATTTTGGCTTTAATATTGATTGACCTAAAGGGTCTTTGCATTGGAAATAAACACATTTATTCTAAAACTAGTTGTTGACATGCTACGGGTTTTGTTCTTCTCATATATTTTATGATGGCATAATACTAAACCCCTAACAGGAGGGATTGTACTAGATATTCATATGATGAAGACATAATTTTTCAATCAGTTTATTTGAGGTCCGGAGCTGGCATATCGGTTACTGCTAGTTGTACTTTGTTAATTTATGTATCATTGTCATTTTGTTTAGTTTCTTTTGTTACCTTTTCTGACATCGGACTCAGACTTCTTTTGAACTGACTTTTATTGTGCGTATTATTTTTTCTACATTGGCTAGAGATATAGGGGAGGGTTGAGTGAGATCTAAAAAAATGTTTAACCCCCGCCCCATTTTTGCGCCTGTCCCAAGTCAGGAGCCTCTGGCCTTTGTTAGTCTTGTATGATTTTTAATTTTAGCTTCTTGTGTATATCTTGAAGTTAAGTATGATGTCTAATATCACTGAACTAGTATACATTTTGTTTAGGGGCCACCTGAAGCACGCCTCCGGGTGCGGGAGTTTCTCGCTGCATTGAAGACCCATTGGTGGCCTTCGGCTGTTGTCTGCCAGTGGCGTAGCCAGGGTTGAAATGATGTGGATGCCAAACTGTCGCCGAGCGTATACGTAGCGAGGCGAAAATGTTTTGGAGATCTTTTTTTGCAGAAAATTATATATTTTTTTTCGGACATTTACTATTTGCACGTATACTCCCCCAGAATCCGACACTTCACGTCTTATTAGAGTTTTTTGTAATTTCAAAAATCCCACCCATTCATATATTTCCAACATAATTTTATTGTTTTCTCAAAACTACCATCATTCAATTCATAAACATGATAAATATTTGATGTAAAAGTTTCCACCAAATCTTATATTTGACATCTGAAAAACGGACCCATTACAGCGGCACTTCTGTATATGCCGGAACTTCGGAATAAAGAAACTGAAGTGATTATTCTTTCGCTTAACTCGTTGCAGGGTACATGGAAATATCGTGCGTCCGTCCCTCCGTCTGTTCGGTCTTGTTGGCACTCTCATGTGTATAATTCTTGCCAGATTTTTATGAAAACTTAAATTATCAGCAATGTCTTTGACACTATCAAAAATAAGTCCTGATCAAATATTTTTAACCGGTTATGCCCCTTTGAAATAAAAATTATAATAGAAATCCCATTGCATTTGCTCTAAAGCTTTTATTTCTCTTTAGATATTATTTTTAGTTATTGTCCTTGCTTCTTGGATAGATAAAAAAAATTGCAATATGGGGGGCATTGGCTCTTCTTTTTATTGAAAAATTAGTATTTATATCTAGATGGATACGGGTATATATAAGCCCATGACTGATCACACTCTATTATAAATTCACGTTCTTATCACGTCGTCTTTCAGAGGAAACGATATCAGGATATAAATGGTTGTTTAGTTTTTGTAACGTTGCTACGCCAGATGTAGAAGCCATCTCTCCGCTTGGCCCATTTTCAAATGAGACATCTCCGCGGGCCTACCTGTCATCATCCTCTGTCTGGGCTTGCCTTAGCTGACGACATAGACTTTACACAAAAAAAGTCAGAAAGTCAGAACACTTTTCTGCGATTGATACATCTTGTTTACATAAACTAATTGATCATACATAAAAGACAGCGCATACTGCTTTCGAAATGATTGGACGTTATCCTCATATCTCCATCCTTGTCAGTACATTTGGATACATGTTTAACTCCTACGAACACATTATTTTTCAAATCTTTTTTTTTTTTTTTTTTTTATCAAAATGATGTGGATGCTTTAGCATCTGAGCATACATACAAGCTACGCCACTGTCTGCTCTTTGGTCGGTTTGTTGTCCCTTTGACGCATTCCACATTCCACATTTCCATTTTCAATTTTATTTTGCCTTATAACGAACACATGACAACAAATATTCTAGTCTCAGAATATTCAAAATAGTTTGCCTCGCTTCGCTCGACAAAGTTAACCTAGTAACGGAGGCAGTTTTTATATCACTTATAAAAATTATTGTCCACGTTTAAGTAGAAATAAAACATCCAGCCGCCTCTAAGTTGGAAATAAATAATCTGACCTCACCAGATCGCGCCCCTCCCCCACTCAAAAAGAAAAAAACACAACAAAAACAAACCCATCACCACGATTTAAAGGACCGTCCCCTGAATCTTCAAACAACGATTTGAAACTTATTTTATTTATGTTGTCTAAGTTAGGATCTACTATACATCTGGATTTTTTTTCATGTGTATCACGGTCTTGATAATATGCAATCTTACTGTGACTTGTACTGAACAATCTAATATTTGAATTTTACGCATACTTCTTTTTATGCATGGACAGAATCAATTTGCGCCAACTACAGTTTAAAAAGGGCATAATTAATTGCGCCACAGTCTATAATTTTCTGGTGGCATTAATTGCACCAATAAATTGAATCAAATTGCGCCACATTTACCTATATGTTTTTACCTATATCATACATATAGAGTGTAACACAATTGAGATATTCACTGTATATTGAACTGAACACTGTCTCATCTAAATTAAGAATCATATGGTTGATATATTATGATGGTGGTGTTCACCGACATTGGCTGACAATAAAGCCCTTGCACGGTCGATTAAGGTAGCTGGATCGAGTCGCGACGGCCATACTTCCATGACGGCCCTAGGATGTGTCGGCCATACCGTCATATCGTCCATACATTGTGAGACGTATCGTCCACACTTTTAATTTTTTTTTATTTAGTTTATTACATAAAATATAATACAAAAAATAAGTATTTGTTCATAATAATAACATAAATATGATTGTGTAGTACTTTTTTTCTGTACAGAAGATTTTATTTATTCTTGTAAGAGTTATCTTTGCTTGATCATCATCGCTCGTGTTTACAACTAAGTCTTGTTGCGGCCATATTATGTAAGTATATTGATTATTTCTTCATTATCAGTTGTAAACATTTTCTGAAGAATCATTTTTATTGTAATGTGATATAAAGGCATCATATTTTATATGAATTTTAAACTGTAGGAATGTTGACTGTCGCTGTCAATGACGATATATAAATACAAGCACATGTTACAGATCTTTTTATTATATCTGTAAAAAATATATATTACTCTAAACTATAAAAATCTTCTCAATCTCAGTCTTGGTGAAATTAAAAACAGGACTCAGTGTAAAGGTTAACTCTAAGGAAGGCAATTCATCAAGTTCGAGTTATATTTGTCATGATCATCAGACACATTGTTTAATAATTCTGATTTTTTTTTTTTCTTTCTTATAGTTTAGAGTCATTCTATTTGCTGAACATCTTTCCAAGACAGAGACTACTGCAGAATTTTCCAATAACATAACAAATTACCCGTAAAATCTGACAGGAATGTGCACCCGATTGGCACCCGATTTTTATCATACTGAATGTTCTTGTTGCTTTGTTCATTGTGTTGAATTGTGTTGAATACTATTTGTTGACAATTTAAATGTTCTCATTTTTGTGCATTTGTTGATGGATAATTGTATTATGGGCAATCATACCAATATACTCTAGTATAAGAAACAAAAAGATGATATTTTTTTTTAAATATATTTTATTTATTCATTCAGTCATACAGATAAACAAATATACACCAAACATATAAACCTTCTTCATACATACAACATACACAAACCATTCATATATACATTTCGTTCATACATGTAGGACATTCATCTTATATACATTTTTTAAACTAACAATCTCGTACGTTTTCTCTCATACGCTCTTGTCACTCATTCATTTATTCCACTGCATACACATGTCTCCCAATATTCAAACATTTATATTCACACTCGCACATATAACCTATATCATAAAGCACTAAAAATACATAAACATGCAGTTATAATAGTCACAACATAAACATGCAGTTATAAAAGTCACAACTGAAACAAAACCCCTAAAACATACCAAAATGCACTATATTACGATCATGAACTCATTAAAGTTACTATTTTAACAAAGCACTAGTATACACATAATAAGCACAATCAATATGTTCATCAAGTCACTACAATTAACACTTAATCAGACTCGTAGTCTGAATCTTCAGAGTCGGACTCTGGGAGGGTCTCTGGTTGAGGAACAGGTGGTGCATACAGATAGCCTACGGAACGGAGAAAGTCGGATGTTCTGATACTGTCTTCCTCGTACTGGTCCCACAGTGAAGTTAGACGGCCTTGAAGCTGCTTGTATGTGTCTCGTCTCTGGAGCCTAAACGAAAAACATATGTATAAAAGTCGTGAAACAAAACATAATTGTGTATTTTTGCACAAAAGAAAAGTAAAGAAAAAACGTCAAATATAATATTAAATTATAAAAAATATTGTCAAAATATATAAATTCACATTAATATTTGTAACATTGTTTGATAATTGGCAATCACATAAACTAATTAAAGGATTAACACCTCCGTAATTTGTTTACTTTGCATTAAACAGAGACACGCGCCCAATGATTGGATTAATATGATTTATGATCGGTCTTTTATAGGTAATCATACATTGTCATAAGTATAACGGTTTGAAAACAAAATGTATCAAATATGACCGAAAGTACGAAATATGATTCAAAGGAAAAACTAAATTAATAATAAATTTGTAAATACCTGTATTGCAAAGCCTGTGTTGCCATTTATCACAATCTTCACATTGGAGAGCATGTTGTCTTGGTCGGACTTGCTGGTCACATAGCACACAAGGGTACGACATGATGAACAGCAATTTCCCAAATGAGTGCCACCGACATTTCTGGTTACTTTTATAAAGCAAGGTCGGTACATCAAAAAGACTGCTCAAACAGCTTGTATTTTTACAAGAATTTCACTACCAAATGTATGTTTTCACTCCGCTTGAACTCAGCTTGGGAGTTGTGTTTTTATAGTGATCTTGAATTGTATTTCCTTTACAGAGAAACATTTTCTGATGGTGTGCCCTTTATATGCAGATATACGATATGATTTATTTTATGAATGTAATTATTTAATTGAGAATTTTGAAACAATGCATATGGACGATAAGTTTATATTTATAATGAGATCCGAGCAAATTCAGAAATGTCTATGTAAAATTTTGCAGAAATGTTTTATGAGAAGGAAATTATTTACATTTGATTGAAGAAGTACATTTTTATTTTGATAGCCTAGTTTTTGTCTAAGTTTTAAACATTAAGCATATTTGTTTTTCTCAAATCTTTAAAATATTAAGGTATTTTTATTTATTGAGATTAATATTTTTATTATATTTATTTCTATTTTAGAAGACAATTGATAATTTTTTAATAAGAACTCTTATAGTGTTTTTCATATAATTAGTGCTATCATTTTATAACAGACAGAAATTAGTCTCCCATTCGGATATAGTCATTAATATTTGTTCAATTCGTTCTATTTGCTATACGCAAGATATCAAACAATCATTTAGAAAACAATATGATATTTTAATATTTTATTAGATTAAACACATTCATTTACGCAAGGACGTGTTAGTTATACGTCCTTGATTTGCGTAAATATATAATGAGTAAACAAATGATATAACAAAAATTAAGATAAAATAATGGAAAAACAGTATAGTTTATTTAAAAGTTATAATAACCATCTATAAGTATCAAAATAATTCATCTATAACATTTAAAAAAAAAAAAAAAAAACCATGGACGATACGTCTTTACAAAGTATGGCCGTTTTTGTACTATGGCCGTTTCATCTTTTCGGGGTATGGCCGTTTCATCCTATGGCCGTCATGGTAGTATGGCCGTTACGTCTTGCATCGTTTCTCATCTTGGATAGCAACTAGTTATAATGATAGGTCTATATCGTAGTAATGAAAAGTGCAAATTTCGAGAGTAGTTTGCAATTCATGTGTAAGACTTTTCCTTTTGATGAAATATTTGCGTTTATTTCTGATATAGACTACATTTTGACGAATTATTAAAAAAAATCTATGGATTTTGACTCCCCAATTTGACCTTAAAATTGGATATATATTACTGAGAAAATGAAATTCTTTACTAAAATGAAGGAGAAAAAGGGATAAAGTAAAGCCGATTACAAGATTATTTTTATTAATGTTGAACAAATCATCGAATTTTTTGGTTTGTTTAATAGTCCCAGGTCCTAGTCTCTTGAAATTGGTGCTGTACTACATGATTGAAAATAATTTTGATAAAACTGCACGCCATCCATTTTTAACCTGGTACCGTAGAATAATTCCTATTTTTATGTGTGAGATAGTCCAGGCTCCCAGGGTAATTGGCTTTATTCGGATTGTTGATTGTTTCGAGGTTTTTCCTTTACTAATGCTGATTGTAGTTGCATCATCAACATACCCACGTTGCAGTTATTTTTTGGTACCCAAATGTTTTTTTGAAACAAGTTCGATTGGGGATAGAAAAAGATGACCAAAGCACAATATAACCTGTCAGAAACCACAATTGACCCCAAATCAGGTAAGAAATATTGTGTAAATCAACAACTTGAACAAGTTGAAGAGTCAAAAGACGTCGAAAAGTGACAACTTGTCAACAAATAAAAGTTCATTATAACAAATGCCTGTATAGTAAAGTAAACTGATATCGTCTATAAAAGTTTAGCTCAAACAAAGTATTAAAAGAGTATTTGAACTAATAGATGATTATGATTCATTTGAATTAATAAATGTTATATTTACCATAATACCATGTAGGAATAATTTGATAAGACCCTAAAAATTAATGGTCTCTCTTTTTTTAGTTACAATTTCAAATTAGGATTCAATTACCAATGATAAGATATGAAAAAGACTTTTTTTTGTTTACATACTTGCTTTAAATAATTCATTCATTGTCATTTATAATGTCACAAATAGCACTCATTTTGATTTTGAACAGATATATCATGATAAGGAGGGGTATTTATCAAAAAATACCAGTCGAAAGAACGGTAAATTCCCCGAGCCGCAAGGCGAGGGAAATTCATTCTCAAAACTGGTATTTTTCGCAAATACCTTTCCTTAACATGATATATGGACAAGTAATATGAAGAAATGTATCCATAATCTGGGTTTCTCATATTTAACATCTTTTAATGTACCTATTACACCTATGCTTGCTCAAATAAAACAACGAATTCATGACCAAATTTTACAAGAACAGAATTCATATATTTCAGAATCATCAAAACTATCATTTTTTCGAAATTTTTGTTTTTCAAATAAACGTGCACACTATGTTGACCAATTGAATATGTTGAAAGATAGGGCACCTTTGGCAAAATTAAGGCTAAGTGCACACAATCTTGAAATTGAAAGAGGTAGATACATGCAAGTTAACAGAGAAGAAAGGTTGTGCAAATTATGTCATAATAAAAATATAGAAGACGAAAAACATTTTATCTTGCATTGCACAAAATATGAATCACAAAGAAATGTTCTTATATCAAAATTGTCCAATTTTAAAAATTATGACAAACAATCTAAAACTGAGGATGAATATATCAAACTATTACTTAATAACAAGTGTAGAAAAACACTTAGATTAATATCATCTTTTATTAATCAATCATTTGAATTAAGGAAAAATGTACTTATAAATGAGTAATATGAACAATTTGACGCTATAACATACAATATACTTATGTCAGTAGTCTATTCTTACAAATTAACCTATATATATTAATATTTATAACTGCACATTTCATTGTTCGAAATGTGCACAATGATATGCTATGTAGTATTGTTTAATTGCTGCATCATTACTATTAGTATACTAGTTGTATGGGCCGTTGCCAATTATTGTAATTGAGTTTGTGCCAATAAAATATTTGTATTTGTATTTGTATATCTGTTTAAAGGGAAATCACACTATTTATACTACTATTAATAATTCATTGAAATTTTGCATTTAGACAGATCATACTTATTACAATATTTTAGGCGGAAAAAATTTTGGGGTCACCAATGTTATTTTCGAGATATGACGTCATCAAAACTTAAAGAATCGCATTATTCCAAAATATTGAAATAGCGCTCTAAATTGCTTTAAAATGGCAAAATTATTGGAAAACGATTTTAAACTGAAATATCAAATACAGTCAAATGTTATTTGTACCTTAAACACATTTAATTATCTCTGTTTCCTTATTTTTGGAGGCCTTTGGACATTTCCCGCCATTTTTAATTGCTTTTTATAATAGATTTTTCTTGAAATAAAAAAAATCTACTAATGTTTTTCCAGTCAAACTTATGCATAAGTAGCAGCTTCAGGGAAGATTTTAAAAGCATAAATAAAAAAGGGGGGTCACCGATGTTTTAAATCCTTTAAAAGGGAAATAATCTTATCGTCGAATTTTGGCGGGAACTATAAACTTTTCTGTAACATTGAACGACACTGCTGGCATAACAGCATTTCTTGCAACGCTTGGTCTAATTTAAAATGTAATAACTATATCATGATTGAACATTTTTTTAGGTATTTTGATTATTCATTAATATTTTTATCAATCTATCGAATCGTTATTATTATTATTATTATTATACAATATTTATATAGCGCATTATATAATTTGAAAAATTACCCTAAGCGCTTAACATGAATAAACAAAAAATAAGATACATAAGGTAAAAGCAAAATATACAATCACATAAATACAATTTCTTAGCAGTGGCGTGTAAAATGAAAACATTGATTGTCGGTTAAATAGAATAATATAAAAGAATGTACAACTCACACAAAAAATATCAAAAATTTAAAATTAATCAAAATGAAAGAAAAGTAAAAAGTTTCAAAAAATAAAAATGAGTTAAGAAAAATTTAAAATTTCCTCTGTATAAATTTAAAATAATGATTATCATTAAACCACAGTGACTCAAGTATTAAAAATTATTAAGTAAAAGTTCACAATACAATCAACTGGTAAAACAAATTGTTCATAAATTTCAAAATTTACAAAAAATCAATGAAAGCACTTCGGAAAAAATATGTCTTAAGATCTTTTTTAAAAACGTCAAGAGATTGTTCATTTCGTAAGGATGAAGGTAAGCTGTTCCAAAGAGTTGGTGCGGCAATATCGAACCGTCGTTCACCATAGCGTTTTGTCCTAACATCGTTTGGTAGTCGTAACAGCATGCTTTTCTCCGATCGCAAGGCTCTACCAGGTTTGTAATGTTCAACTAATTCCTGTAGGTATGATGGTGCCTTGAATCGTTAAATATAGATACAATAACATTTTATTGTAAAGTAATTGTCAAAGTTGAAGTCATCTTTAGTATTTCTTAATTGCATTTGTTGTATGGGAAAAACGAATGTTTGTCCCCGATGATGCCGTATTATGCAAATCTTTATAGGTAAAGAATCTTCTGTCTCAGAAGACCGAAGGTATCCGTGCTAAAAAGTAACACGTTCCTTTTAGACTACAGACAGAATAATTTCACGAGCTTGTCCATTCGCACCGTGTAGATAAAACCTGAAATGCCGTGTTTAAAATGCCATAAACTCAAAACGTTAATAAAAACTAGTTTCGTAAGGAATTAAAAAATGGTTAACATTTCCGTAATTACACAACGCTTCATAAGTCAGTAATTCGAACTGTGGAAACCAATTTTTTGTCTGAGTTCTATCATCCTGCACCCATTTTTCATACATCGTTTCGTGTTCATTGTACATAATGTGTTCAGTGTTCATCGCCTGGGTATGAAAGCTTTATGTATTACTTATATATGATATTTCCGTTCGATTATTCGCGCAACCTTGGTACGTTATGAGAAATACAATGCATCTAATAATTCAGTGCTAATACAGATTGACAATAAAAGACACATCGATATATTGATATCAGGAACATATGATGTTCCCTGGCAGTTGATATGTAATTAAAAAATTCTTTTAACTTATAATAAACAGAACTAGTTTTTTTTCTTGTTCTGTTACATCTTTCTGTGTTTCTGTGGAAAAGTTGATATATTTTATCTAATTCTAGTTTTTTTTATCAGATGACAAGTGAAGTGTTGATAACATTTGTAGACATTTTAATTAGTTCGAGTTCCAGTTAGATTTTGAGTTGAAATTAGAGTATCATTTTGAGTTCGCATTTTAACTCGAGTAAGAGTTCTAGATGAAGCTCGAGTTCCGCTTAGAACTTCCAAGTTCTAGCACTACTGTGAGATAGTATTAGAAATTTTGATAAGAGTTAAAATTTTGAGATCCGATATTATTGATGGTGAGATGTTAATAAATTAGTATTATATTATTGTATATCCGATGAAATTAAGAGAAAGATGCAGTTTCTATTTTCTGTTGGTGCGCCTCTTTTTCTTTGAATGTATATTCTTTTATCACATTTATGTTTCAATATGGTATATATACTTTTGTTTCCCAATACGGATTAATAATAGGTAATTTGAAAATGACTGATTAATTGTGTGTGCCATTTTCAGCACTCTGATATATCATGTTGGCCATTATTTTTAAAGAACCAAGGTATCAAGAGAAAATCAGCTGCCTTTGTATTAAAAAAAAATCGTAAGGGTTCCGCAGAACCCAGTGTCTTGCCTTCTTTTGCTGTTAATCCCTCAACAAAAATGAGGAGGAAAAAATCAATAAGAACATTCCGCTCGATACTATCTTTTTATTGTAAAAAGCTTCTGTCCAAGATTGGTAAAAATTAAGGATAGTTTATGAATCTAATAAATGTTTTAAAAACTTTATATAAGTAAAATACGGATAAACAGGTACAAAATTTTAACAAAATTTCCTTCTAGATACTAGCTTTTAATCATAAACAAGCTTCAGTCCAAGTTTGGTACAAATCCAGAATAGTATAAGAAAATTATTAAAATTTAAAAAAAAAACTTTTACCACAAAGTCAATGTATTGTATCCGGGCAGAAAACCTAAGTCTATTTATATGTAAAATACGGAAAAAGTGGATATTCTTTTTTCAAAATTTACTTCTGGATACTATCTTATGATCATAAACAAGCTTCTGTGCAAGTTTAGTAGAAATCCAGAATAGTTTAAGAAAGTTATTCAAATTTCAAAAACTTTAACCACAGAGTGAATATTTGTGGACGCCGACGCCGACAGAATGTAGGATCGCTATGTCTCCCTTTTTCGACTAAAGTCAAAGGCTCGACAAAAATTGTTGTCCTTTTCAGTCATGGTTGGATTCCGACAATCTCTATATGTCACTGTTTTTTGACAGGCAAGTGATCACATTGAGAGATATAAACACGCACCTACATCTGAACTACTAATTTTTGTTTTGTTTTTCCCCCGTCTTTTTCTTAATTTTGCAAATATTTCAGTGGCAAATATTACACATAATTCGGCACAAAAACATTTTTAACCGGATTTTTGTGACAAAAATGTCGGCTATTGATTTGGGGATGTACGGCGGGCGCCTTGGCGGGCGGGCGGGCGGCAATCAAATGTTGTCCGTGCATTAACTCATGAACCGTTCAACCAAAGCTTTTAAAATTTTAATATGTTGTTACTGACAACTAAATGAAGGTCAAGTTCAATAATGGCGATTTTGACTTTTACCGTTCAGGAGTTATGGTTCTTGAAAGATTGAAAAATGGAGTTTCCAGTCGTGTCCATGCATTTACGCATGAACTGGTCTACCAAAGCTTCCCAAATTTTAATATGTTGTTACTGATGACAAAATGGAGGTCAAGTTCAATAATGACGATTTTGACTTTTACGGTTCAGGAGTTATGGTTCTTGAAAGATTGAAAAATGGAGTTTCCAGTCGTGTCCGTGCATTTACGCATGAACTGTTCTACCAAAGCTTCCCAAATTTTAATATATTGTTACTGATGACAAAATGGAGGTCAAGTTCAATAATGAAGATTTTGACTTCTACCGTTCAGGAGTTATGGTTCTTGAAAGATTGAAAAAAGGTGTTTCCAGTCGTGTCCGTGCATTTTCTCATAAACCATTCAACCAAAGCTTTTGAAATTTTTATATGTTGATACTGACTACAAAATAGAGGTCAAATTTGATATTGACGATTTTCACTTTAAGCATTCATCAGTTATGGTTCTTGTGATATTGCCAGGACACAAATAAATGTTAATAAATCCGGTTGCTGTCGTTGTGACAGCCTCTTGTTCTATATGAGTTGACTACTCTTTTACAAGACGGACCCTGGTGTGATGGTTACAGTTTAGCACTCTGAAAGATATGTTACTCTACATAAATAAAATTGAGAATGGAAATGGGGAATGTGCCAAACAACAACCCGACGATAGAGCAGACAACAGCAGAAGGTCACCAACAGGTCTTCAATACATGTATTTGTGTTAAATATTTCTCTTGTCGGTGACTTGTAAAGCCAAATATACAGTGTGGAACTTTTGTTGTTGTAGTCATCAATAGGACCAAAATAACTAGGCATAGTGTTAGATATTCCCATATTGCTATGATGTCTAGCGGTCGTATGTTTTAATCTGCTGGTCGTACAGTTTGCTGCATGTAGCTACAGTTTGAAGAAATACAACAACATATATTTTTTTTGGTGCTTAAATTATGTAAGCCTTTACAAAGCATTAAAGAAAGATTGAGTATGATTTATCTTATAATACGGTGCTAAGTTTTCATTGATTTTGACAGCAAGCAACCTACGTAAAATATTGTATGCTTCTTACAGGGATTTTTAAATGGCGTTATTCTTTATATAACATTTGATATTTCAACAACTATATGATTACTCTAGAAATCACTCATGTTTTTGTATTTGTGCTCCACCTCCCCAAAAGATAAAGAAAAAAATAGAGGGAAAGAGAGACGTATTAGATACCAAAAGAAAGATGGATGACACTTGGATAATTTCTGTCGTCAAATGCGAAATAAATAATATTTCAAACACTTTACACATTAACGACCAGTGGCAAGTTAAATACATATTCAGAACTAGAACATATTGACTTAAGAATTTTGACCCTGCTTTCTATAACCCAACAGGCTGAGCCGGATAAATACAAATGTGAAATTAAGTTTTGATGAATTGTTCATACATGTAGTATAGAAGACTATATAGTAATGACGTTTCATGTGATATGAGAAAACTTACAGTCGACAAACTCCTGGTTCTTGTTTACGTCCCTATGCGGGACAAAAAACTACAAGTTCTGGAAGCTGTACGCTTACATGCTGTTTCTCTTGATAATAATATATTGTTATTTTTTCTGGAAAATACGCTGAATCCCACATACCGCATCGCGACGATACGCTGCCAACAGCTGGGCTACACTAATGACAGGACGATTGCCCGGATTGTGACAGGATATTCACTGGAACTTTCTTGTTATTTGATAGATTATTTTAATATTTGAATACCTTAGAGATACAAGACTATTTTATATGAAAATCTAACAAAAAATAGTTTAAAAAAGTATTTTTGAGCAAAAAAAAATGACCGGACGGATTTCACTCTATGTAGGTTTTACGTATATTGAACTGATCGACAAAAAGTGTTAATATCTCTTTTGATTTACAATATTTTTTCATACCACTAAGAAATCTGTGAGATTAATAGTTATCTTATATGAAAATTTTAACTAAATAATAAAACAAATTGTTTTTCTACAAAAAAAAATGACCGGACGGATTTCATATTCGCCAATTTTCGTGTTGATTATATTGAACTGATCGACAAAAAGTTTTAATATCTTTTTTTTTTCAATATTGTTTCATACAACTAAGAAATCTGCGATATCAAATATTTTATTTGAAATTATATAAACTTTACAGTAAACTTCAAGGTTTTTTTTTATACAAAAATGAGTTGAGCGGACGGTAATTCATATCAAGACTATATCAAGACCACTATCGGCTATTTTTGTTGCCATACATTATGATTGTGTCCATTTCAAGTAGCATTTTCATTGTTGCATTTAAATCAAAACGTGGTTTGCTTTCTTCTGCTTTAGTGAAACGTCCCTTCGAGCGGGCCGCCATTTTAGAAATTAGCAACCACTGCGACGGAATCGAAAACGGCGACGTCATAATACGGCCACGACACTATAGCGGCGCCGAGAGCGATGCATATAAACAATAGTGTGATTTCCCTTTAATTACACCGAATGTTAATGTAATAAAAGGCATTGATGATCGTGACGTTACAAGCATTCAGTCGGGTAGAGTATTTTTTTGGCAAATACCACAGCAGAGAGGGTAAACTAGAGGCTCTCAAGAGCCTGTATCGCTCACCTGAATCTACTTGGGTTTTTGAAATCATATAAAAAAATATAAAATTTGGCTAAAAGTAACAACACTTGGCCAGCACCTCATCAGGAAAGGAACATTCATGCTATGTTTTATTTCATTCAATTCACAGGTTCTTTAGAAGAAGACTTTTGTATGCATTTCCCATAGGGTCCTATGTTAAACTAAGTCCCCCCACTGACGGCCATCTTGGATGTTTCAATGACAACAAAGTAACAACACTTGGTCAGCATCTCATTAGGAACATTCATGCTATGTTTGGTTTCATTCCATTCAGTGGTTCACTAAATGAAGACATTTGTATGTATTTCCCAGAGGGTCCTATGTTAAACTAAGTCCCCTACTGGCGGCCATCTTGTATGATGGATCGGCTACAAAGTAATAACACTTGGTCAGCATCTCATAAGGAACATTTATGCTATGTTTGGTTTCATTCCATTCAGTGGTTCTCTATAAGAAGAAACTTGTATGAATTTCCCATAGGGTCCTATGTCAAACTAAGTCCCCCACTGGCGGCCATCTTGGATGTTGGAATGGCAACAAAGTAACAACACTTGGTCAGTATCTCATTAGGAACATTCATGCTATATTTGGTTTCATTCCATTCAGTGGTTCACTAAAAGAAGAAATTTGTATGTATTTCCCGTAGGGTCCTATGTTAAACTAAGTCCCCCGCTGGCGGCCATCTTGGATGATGGATCGGCTACAAAGTAACAACACTTGGTCAACACCTCATAAGGAACATTCATGCCATGTTTTGTTTCATTCCATTCAGTGGTTCTCTAAAAGAAGTCATTTGTATGCATTTCCCATAGGGTCCTATGTTAAAGTAAGTCCCCCCACTGGCGGCCATCCAAGTGGAATGGTGACAAAGTAACAACACTTGGTCAGCACCTCATAAGGAACATTTATGCCATGTTTGGTTTCATTCCATTCAGTGGTTCTCTAAAAGAAGTCATTTGTATGCATTTCCCATAGGGTCTTATGTTAAACTAAGTCCCCCGCTGGCGGCCATCTTGGATAATGGATCGGTTACAAAGTAACAACACTTGGTCAGCACCTCATAAGGAACATTCATGCCATGTTTGGTTTCATTCCATTCAGTGGTTCTCTAAAAGAAGTCATTTGTATGCATTTCCCATAGGGTCCTATATTAATCTAAAAATGTAAGTCCCCGCTGGCGGCCATCTTGGATAATGGATCGGCTACAAAGTAACAACACTTGGTTAACACCTCATAAGGAACATTCATGCCATATTTGGTTTCATTCCATTCAGTGGTTCTCTAGAAGAAGTTCAAAATATAAAAAGTTAACGACGACGACGGACGACGGACGCCAAGTGATGAGAAAAGCTCACTTGGCCCTTCAGGCCAGGTGAGCTAAAAAGTCATATCCTTTTCCATAGATACCCCGGCGCCGTTAAAAAATGAAAGATATTCATTAGATAAAATTGGTAAAAAATACACTGGCTATCAACCAATCAAATCCAGCATTCCTAGATAAGGTGTAATTATCCGCTAAAATTCACAAAAAATGCAGATAAATTTCCATTAATTGTTTCGACAGGAAACAGTGGAGAAGCCAGACTTTAATGATGTACAATGTACATGCTTATCTGCACATTTTTTAGGGCCATTTCATACAGAAAATGATAATTTTTCCATTTTCACATTTTCAGTAATCTTGGTCTATAGGATAACAGAGTTGCTAATGCGAAAGGACTTAGACAATTCATGAATGCAAAACTATTCACGTTTCTTTTGAATAATGTAAATCATGCATATGGAACACACAGAATTTACTCAAAATTGTTCAAAATCTATCTTTGGGTCTTAGCAAAAATGAACTTCTCCATTACTTTGTCAACATTTACACGTGCCTATCCTTATTTTTGGTTGATCGTACATATGTTTTCAACCGACAAAGTCCACGTCCTCAGAACCATCTCTTTGCAGTAGTACTTGTCACCTGCATTGTCAACATAATCCTCAAAATAGTTTCTACAGAAGAATACAGCACTGGGCTTGAAGCATCCAGTGTCTCACACATCTGATAGCGATGTGTTATACACCAGCATGTTCCCTATCGAGTGACATCACAATTTAATTCGTCTAAATTAAATGCCAGACCAGTCTCATGTTTCTCAATCAATGTTGCGATTTGTTTGTTTGGTTATATTTCCTACAACACTGGGAAGCAGATACTGTGCAAAGTAGCTATTTTCTGATGATATAACATGACTCCAGTTCCATCATTACATGTATCATTTGGTCTATGAACGCAAAATATGATGAAACATTCCAATTCTGTTTTGGGGTGCTAGCAGCGTGATTGGCTCTCGTAGTCTGTTAACAACATCATGTTGGCATATTTTCAACTATATCAAGGGTTCTGACAAATCTAAAACACAAAACTGGTACTGCTATTATGACAAAATGCAGTCTGTGACCATCAGTATTTTTTGACAATATATTTTTGCCCAAAATCATGAAAAACATGTTCCCTCGATCAGAATAATAAGAAAAAGAACCATTGGTAGTGTCATAATGGCTGTTGGTAGTTATGAATCAAGTGTTTTTGTGTTAACTTGTTGTGTTGATATACTACAAAAATGTATATTTTATTACAAATTAAAACAGACATTGGAAAAATCTTTTAACACCTTTGGTTATTTTATAGTACATGTAGTATTCCAATTTTTTATTGGTGGAATTTAAATTTATATTATTACATTTCTACAATTTCTAATGTAAAGTTATGTTTTATTTTAGTACCATGGTGGACATCCAGTCGCCTTGGTCTGGCTATTCTGGGCTTCTTTGGATTTATCAATGTATATGCCTTACGTGTTAACATGAGTGTTGCCATTGTGTGTATGGTGAACAGAACAGCCATACAGACAAACTCCCAAGACCAAAATGGAAATGTAACAAAGAATGAGGTTGGATGTGGCTTTGGTCTAAATACTACAGGTACCAGTAACTTTGAGGTAAGTACATGTACAATTATATGTATTGAACAATTCTTAAGAATTTAAAGTTGAAAAGAAAATATAAAAAAAACCTAAACATTTTTAATAGAGAAAATAAAGTAATAACATGAATAATATTATAGGAATAAAAATTTGAGACCTGATCCTTTCACAGCTGTCTGAGTGTTTTGGGTAATTTATTAAAAGTTTATCTTTCCATTTTAGGATGGTGAATATATATGGGATAAAACAGTACAAGGATTTATTCTTGGGGCTTTTTTCTGGGGATACCTAGCTACTCAGATACCTGGTGGCTGGCTGGCCACAAAATTTGGTGGCAAAAGAGTATTTGGATGGAGTATGTGTATGGCCACAATAGCTACATTATTCACTCCATTAGCAGCAAATGTTAATCGTTCTGGTACATTACTAATTGTACTTAGAATTCTTGTTGGGTTTTCTTCAGTAAGTATTTATGTTATTTTAAGGAGATGCAGAAAGCATTGTAGATTTCAATAAATAGATGACATTTTTACTGCAATGGTAATGTTTTCCTGTATCAACTTTTTTTTTTATGCCCCCGCCATATCAGAGGGGGCATAAAAGTTTTGTCAGTCTGAACAGATAGAAAAATTGCTGAATTTGTCATTTCTGTCCTCTAACTTTAGTTTGACTCAACCAAATGTTATGAAACTTAAACACAATGCTTATTACCACAAAATACAGATCAAATTTTGATTTTGGTGGTCTCATTTGAACCGTTCTAGAGTTAGCAGGGGCATCATCTGTGTCCCATGAGCACATTCCCCATTTATTTTCAATAGTACTTATTTTACTTCACCAGATAAGCCTTTAGATAAGCCAAATCTAGACAAGGAATCTGAGCTTTTGTATGAGAGAGATCTCTTCCTTGATTTCAAGTTTTATTACATTGAATTTCTTACTTTATACACACACATTAGTTATACACACATATATATATAAGATAACTGTGGCAAGTGTTATTGGAGTCTTAAGTTTAGAACAAAGACATGAAAGAGAAGGCTGATATATATATATGTTAATTTGTATATATGTCCATTTGTATGAATAATCCTATTCTTTTGGTTGTAAATGCATTATTTAGAAAAATTGCCCTCATTATATATGCAGTCTGTTTTTTTTTGTAAAGTTTTATACTGAATGTCTGTATTATAGGTTGCAGTATTTCCAGCCATGCATGCTTTGTGGGGTAACTGGGCACCACCAATGCAGTCTGTTTTTTGTAAAGTTTTATACTGAATGTCTGTATTATAGGGTGCAGTATTTCCAGCCATGCATGCTTTGTGGGGTAACTGGGCACCACCAATGGAGAGAAGTAAACTTACAGCTTTTACTTATGCAGGTATAATGTAATAAAATCTCCCTCTTCATTGGATATTAAAGTTCTAGGTATAGTATTTATTTCTTTTGAGTACAGTTTACCTTTATTATAAACATGTATCAATTGAAATATATAAATAATCTACCGGTACACAATTGTAGCATGAACCACACATAAAACTAAATACATTGTACCATTATCACATCTATACTATTAAATGAAAAGACCTCATTTTGTGTGTCGCTTCTCTTCCTCCCACAATAAATTAATCATCATGCCTCTGTGTCCTATAGGTACCTTGCAAATTCGCATTTGTCATCCATTCTTATGACTATTCAGTTTGGGTTATTTTGGGAGAAAAACGAAAATTAAGGCGTCCGAATATTGCTTCCATCATCAAACCGACTTTCATGTCACACATGACTTCCGGTTTCAACATTGAGAACCAATAGTATGGTAGATAACAAAAATGAAAAATAAACAAGCCAATCAGAGCGTTGTCCATATCATGGTATTTATATCGTAAGAACCACTACTGTTATACTTCGGTTTTAACTTACACATAATTTTCTTTCTTAAGTTCTCAGACGGGGAGAGGACGACTATTTATCTGCGTTTATCTGCATGTGTACTATGATTAATATACTATTATATTACATGTATAAGTTACACTGTGTGCAGTTGTAACTTATACAAGAATTTATCGGGTCAATAAAATTTATATCGGGTGAGGCGAAGCCAAACCCGATATGAATTTTATTGATTGATAAATTTTATTGATTGATATTAGGACAATTGAACAATGTGTAACGAATTTATCCTGATTTTGTTATTTTACATATTATATTTAAATTCAATTTGAGGACATTATCAATCAAATATATTATAGATATTAAATTTGAAACTGTGAAAAATTAAAAAAATTAGCACTATAAAGCAACTTAATTTTTTTTTATTAGGTCAATTATATAAGGGCGATAATTCCAATTGATGTGATAAAAAATTGTACTGAAATTTATTAGGACAATATCAGCCAATCAAATTGCGAGAAATTACTCTGAATCAGGATAATTGCGTTTATCTGCATGTATACTATGATTAATATACTATTATAATATATAGAGACTCTCTATACAATACAGCAGTGAGTTTCCGTCGTCAAACCGACTTTTAAGTCAGACATGACTACCGGTTTTAAAATTGATAACCAATCGTATGATAGATAAAAAAAGGATAAATAAATTAGCCAATCAGAGCGTTGTCCATATCGTGGTTTTTAGATCGTAAGAACCACTTCTATTATACCTGGGTTTTACCTTTAATACACACAATTTTCATAAGTACTCGGACGGGGACAAGACAATTATTTTCACGTTTATCTGCATCATTCCCATGTATACTATGATTAATATACTACTATAATACATAGAGACTCTATATATAATAAATCAGTGATCGCCATGGACAAGAAACTTTATAGAATTTTAAATAGTGAATAGAAAATTAAAAACACTTTAATATTTATAATATAATTACTTATGTTCAAAGTATACAGAAATGCGAAAATAATGGAATATAACAGAAAACAAAATAATTACGGACTTTGAAAAAAAAAGAGAGGGCTTAGAAATATTGTCCTGTCTCCATGTACCTTTATGACTTTTGATATCATTTCTTAAATTCTCCAGACATAATTTTTATGCCCCACCTACGATAGTAGAGGGGCATTATTATGCCCCACCTACGATAGTAGAGGGGCATTATGTTTTCTGGTCTGTGCGTCCGTTCGTCCGTCTGTTCGTTCGTTCGTTCGTTCGTCCGTCTGTCCCGCTTCAGGTTAAAGTTTTTGGTCAAGGTAGTTTTTGATGAAGTTGAAGTCCAATCAACTTGAAACTTAGTATACATGTGCCCTATGATATGATCTTTCTAATTTAAATGCCAAATTAGAGTTTTGACCCCAATTTTACGGTTCACTGAACATAGAAAATGATAGTGCAAATTTCAGGTTAAAGTTTTTGGCTTCAGGTTAAAGTTTTTGGTCAAGGTAGTTTTTGATGAAGTTGAAGTCCAATCAACTTGAAACTTAGTATACATGTGCCCTATGATATGATCTTTCTAATTTAAATGCCAAATTAGAGTTTTGACCCCAATTTTACGGTTCACTGAACATAGAAAATGATAGTGCAAATTTCAGGTTAAAGTTTTTGGCTTCAGGTTAAAGTTTTTGGTCAAGGTAGTTTTTGATGAAGTTGAAGTCCAATCAACTTGAAACTTAGTATACATGTGCCCTATGATATGATCTTTCTAATTTAAATGCCAAATTAGAGTTTTGACCCCAATTTTACGGTTCACTGAACATAGAAAATGATAGTGCAAATTTCAGGTTAAAGTTTTTGGTCAAGGTAGTTTTTGATAAAGTAGAAGTCCAATCAACTTGAAACTTAGTATACATGTTCCCTTTGATAAGATCATTCTAATTTTAATGCCAAATTAGAGAATTTATTCCAATTTCACAGTCCTTTAAACATAGAAAATGATAGTGTGAGTGGGGCATCCGTGTACTGTGGACACATTCTTGTTTTTACAAAAATTCAACCTTAAAATGTCCGCAATTTCACTTTTAAATGTAAGTCATACAGGACTTCCGGTTTTAAACTTGCACATAAATTTCATAAGAGTACTCGAGGACAGGAGAATAATTATTGCGTTGATAGAGACTCCAAATAATATAGCAGTGATCATCTAGGAGAAGAAATTCATAGTTAATGGCAAATGCACTTTATTTATAGTATACGTATGTTCATGCATAGTATACTTACTTACTTACTGCCCGGTATGCCATTGGCATGTAGGACAGCAACAAAGGTTCTCCATTTCTGTCTGTCTTTGGCCATCTTTTCTACTGTTCTACTGTATTATTCATTGTCTTCAGTTCTTCTTCTACAGTACGTCTCCATATGTTCTTTGGTCTTCTTCGCTTACGCCTTCCTTCTGGAGACCAATGTAGAGCTGTTCTAGTGATGGAATTTCTATCTCTTCTGATGACATGCCCAATCCATTTCCAACGCCTTCTCATTAATATTGTACCCATGCTATCTTGATGACACTGTCTTAAAAGGTCTTCATTGGATATTTTGTTTGGCCAGAAAATACGCAGGATTCTTCTTAAGCTTTTGGTATGGAAAATTGACAGTTTGTTTAGATCGACTTCTGTCATCCTCCAGCATTCAGATCCGTATAGCAGAGTAGATAAAACACAACTCCTGTACTGTGTGATGATTTCCATACATTGTTTAATGATCTGAAAATATTTCTGGCTAAGTTTAATCTGTTCATGATATCATTTCCTGCACCTCCATCGTTTCTTATTGTACTTCCTAAGTATGTAAATGTTTCTGTGATGGGAAGATCTTTTCCATCTACTAGGATAGGAGCTGGGTTGTTGATGTTTAGGGTCATGACTTCTGTTTTCTTTGGATGATTTAAAGTCCAACTTGGCTGGCAAAAGTATGAAGGCGGTTTGTCTTCTCTTGTAAATGGTGGTGGGTATGAGATAAAAGAGCAAGATCATCAGCAAAATCCAGATCTTCTAGTGTTGATGAAATGTTCCATCTCATTCCTCTTGGAGCATCTTCTGTTGTTTTTCTCATCACCCAGTCAATGACAACATTGAAAAGAAGAGCAGACATCACACATCCTTGCCTAACTCCTGTTTTTACCTCAAAACAGATGTTGCTACGCCCTACACTGCAAGTGAAATTGTTGTAAATACTTTTGATAAGTTCGTTTATATCTTTTGAAATTCCATATGCTCTAAGTATTCGCCACAAGGTCTTTCTGTTGATACTGTCAAAAGCCTTCTGGAAATCCATAAAGTTGATGTAAAGCTGCCTTTGCCATTCTGTACATTGTTCGATGATGTTGCGTAAAGCAAAGATTTGATCAATGCACCCTCTACCTTTACGGAATCCTGCTTGCTCCTCTCTTAGTTGTTTATCAACTGCATCTATTATTCTTTGGATAATAATTTTAGCCATGATTTTACTAGGAATTGACAGTAGGATTATACCTCGCCAGTTATTACAGTCGCTTAGAGCTCCCTTTTTGGCTAGCTTTATTATTATGCCTTTGGTCTAATCGTCTGGTATGGTATTATTTTTCCCTCCCATATTGATGTAAATAGTTATTGAAGAATTTCAACTGCGAGTTCTCGGTCGACTTTGAAAAGTTCTGCATTCAGATTGTCCTGACCTGGTGATTTTCCATTTTTTAAAGATTTTATTGCTTTTACTATTTCCTGTCTGTCTGGTGAGTTGATATTAACTTCCAAGTCTTGAAGTGCCTCAATTACTATCACTTTGTCATCTGGTGGTAGCCTGTTAAGTATTTCCTTAAAGTGTTCTGCCCATCTGGCCTTTTGCTCGTCTTCTGTTGTCAATAGCCTTCCATTTTTGTCAATTATATGGACATCATTATTGTTACGAAATTTGCCACAGATTTCTCTTGTGATCTTGTAAATTTTTCCCTGTTCGCCCTTTTCTGCTGCTTCTTCTGCTTGTTTAGCAAGGTCTTCCATGTAAGCTCTTTTGTCTGCTCTAGCCATTTGTTTAACATTTTTGTCTAGTACTCTATTGCTTGCTTTGTGTCTTTCTTGTAACCGTTCAGATTTTGTGTCTAGTATCTTCTTATTCATGTGACGTCTTTCTTCTATAACCTTCCATGTACCTGGTGTTATCCATTTCTTCATCTTTTTACCCTGTTGAAAACCCAAACATTCTTTGCTAGTTGTTTAGTATATTGTTCTTATTTGATCCCATTTTGAGTTGACTTCTGTTGTTTCTGCTGGGATCATGTCAGGATTATCTGTCAGAGCTTGAAACTTATTCTTCAATTGGAGGATGAATGCATTTTTAGCTCACCTGGCCCGAAGGGCCAAGTGAGTTTTTCCCATCACTTTGCGTCTGTCGTCTGTCGTCGTCCGTCGTCCGTCGACGTTGTTAACTTTTACAAAAATCTTCTCCTCTGAAACTACTGGGCCAAATTAATCCAAACTTGGCCACAATCATCTTTGGGGTATTTAGTTTAAAAAATGTGTGGCGTGACTTGGTCAACCAACCAAGATGGCTGCCACGGCTAAAAATAGAACATAGGGGTAAAATGCAGTTTTTGGCTTATAACTCAAAAACCAAAGCATTTAGAGGAAATATGACGGGGTAAAAATGTTTATCAGGTCAAGATCTATCTGCCCTGAAATTTACAGATGAATCGGTCAACCCGTTGTTGGGTTGCTGCCCCTGAATTGGTAATTTTGAGGAAATTTTGCCGTTTTTGGTTATTATCTTGAATATTATTATAGATAGAGATAAACTGTAAACAGCAATAATGTTCAGCAAAGTTAGATTTACAAATAAGTCAAAATGACCGAAATGGTCAGTTGACCCCTTTAGGAGTTATTGCCCTTTATAGTCAATTTTTAACCATTTTTCATAAATCTTAGTTATCTTTTACAAAAATCTTTTCCTCTGAAACTACTGGGCCAAATTAATTCAAACTTGGCCACAATCATCTTTGAGGTACCTTGTTTGAAAAATGTGTCCGATGACCTGGCCATCCAACCAAGATGGCCACCACGGCTAAAAATAGAACAGGGGTAAAATGTAGTTTTTTGCTTATAACTCTGAAACCAAATCATTTAGAGGAAATCTGACAAGGAGTTAAATTGTTAATCAAGTCAATATATATCTACCCTGAAATATTCAAATGAATTGGACAACCGGTTGTTGGGTTGCTGCCCTCCAATTGGTATTTTTAAAGAAATTTTGCTGTTTTTGGTTATTATCTTGAATACTATTATAGATAGCGATAAACTGTAAACAGCGATAATGTTCAGCAAAGTTAGATTTACAAATAAGTCAAAATGACCGAAATGGTCAGTTGACCCCTTTAGGAGTTATTGCCCTTTATAGTCAATTTTTAACAATTTTCATTAATTTGGTAAATTTATGTAAATTTTTACCAAATATTTTTCTCTGTTACTAATGGGCAAAGTTCATTATAGATGTAATTGTAAGAAGCAAGAACGTTCAGTAAAGTAAGAACTTCAAACACATCACCATCACCAAAATACAATTTTGTCATGAATCCATTTGTGTCCTTTGTTTAATATGCACATAGACCAAGGTGAGCGACACAGGCTCTTTAGAGCCTCTAGTTTACTTTATAGTCTTGTAATTTTTCAATATCATATCTTGTGGGGACAAGTGTTTTACGTCCTGTACTTCTCAATTTCATCTTAATATTTGCAGTAACAAGGTGATGGTCACTACCAACATCTGCTCCCCTCTTGACTTTAACATCTAATAATGAACACTCCAAGTACCATTTATCATAAGGTGGTCTATCTGATTCTTATCCCTTCCATTAGGAGAACACCATGTTAATTTGTGTATATCTTGATGTGGAAAGAGTGTTCCTCCTACTACCAAGATGTAAGCTGCACATAATTCTACTAGTCTTTCTCCATTATCATTTATAGTACCACATCCATGTTTACCTATTATTCTGTCCATATCAGTGTTGTTGTTTCCTTCTTTGGCATTCAAATCACCCATCACTACCAATAGATCATGACATGGTACCAATCTCACTTCAGCTTGTAGTTGTTCGTAGAAGGTGTCTTTCATAGCCTTCATCACTGTCATTTGTTGGTTCATAGCATTGTATAAGAGTCATGTTGGTGTGCACTCCTTTAAATTTTGCTGTTATCAATCTACTATTGACAGGTTTCCATTTGATAAGTCTCTTTTCAGTGCCTTTCTTGAGGATGATGCTACTCCTTCAAAATGATAGTTGTCATTTCTCCCTGAGTAAAGAACTGTTTCTCCTGTGTCGGTCTTTACCAGAACCTGTCCATCTACTTTCGCTAACTCCCAAAATGTGCAAATTATATCGCCTCATTTCTGATGTGACCTGTGCAAGTTTCCCAGTTTCATACATAGTACGTACGTTCCTGAATCCTATTCTGGTTTTTGCTTTAGCGCTTAGCACTTCATTCCTGGCAGCAGCTTCCTTGCGGCTTTCTCCACTGGCAATCATACTATTTTCTTGAAGGCCTATTCGCACATGCTGTTTCCATAACTTAATTCTTTTTACAGGATAGAGTTGTTGGCCCTATGCCGAACCCCCTACTTGGAGGGCCAGGGATTTTTTGTCGATGTTTCCTTCCTTTAAATAAGTTCCTAACCAAGGCTGACAAACCATTATCTGCCCGTTTTTATTTCAGAGTTTTCTTTCTCCTATATAGATTACCTTCCAAGGTTAACGATCATCATCTAACCGGCTATTTACCCATAGTTGGGGCTAGGTTGATGGGAGTAAGGGCATGTCTAAACATCGGTGGGCCTACACTCTGCATCTTTAGGGCCCTTGCTGCTCCAAGATCCTCTACAGTAAAGCCTGGGATACTAGATCCCAGTTACCATGTGCTGTCTCAGGGAAGCACTGTAAAAGTCTTGACAGTGTAGAGGCTATGTACTGGCAGGGGAGGCTTACTCTCTTCACTTACATATGTAGGCTAGCCAGCGGCAGCTGCTTTTCTTAAAAAAAACAACCACACTAGACGCATACTACTGCCCTGTGAAACAACCACCAGCACATATGCATAGTATACAGAAACACGAAAATAATGGAATTTAACAGAAAAAAATAACGGACTTTGGAAACAAGGGAGAGGACTTAAAACTGTTTCCAAGTACCTATGAATTTTGATACCTTTTTTGAAATTCTTCAGATATGAAATCTTTTACTGCAATTCTCCAGACACAAATTCTCACAAGCTCTAATGCACGCGATTTTGCGGGTGTGTTCTAGTGATTTTTTGATATATTGAAAGGAAAAATAGTGTATTTCAGTTTCTAGGAATGAAAATTAGGAGTCAGTCATAATCAACAATATACAGTCAATCAAATCAGGTTTCAAACAAGATGATGTCGATCATTTACAGTTTTTTTTCACATTTTTACAACTAAGAAATCTAAATAAAATCTTCTATTAAAGTTAAATAGCTTTTGCTTGGATTGCAAATAATTCTTAATCTTTAATTCTTTTAAGACCCCCGCTGTTATCACTGGGGGCATTTATTGTTACCCTTGACTGTCTGTCCCTCTATCTGTCCATCCCATTTTTTTGTTTTTTTATTCTAATTTTAGTTTGCCTTATGCAAATTAAAGAAACTCGTACACAATCATGACAATGCTAAGAACTTCAACAGACAAACAGACAGCTGTGCCCCTTTTTAATTGAAAGTTGCAAAGCTTAAGATGGGGCATTCATGTTTTGAAACATATTCTTCCTTTAATGGTGTCTGTAGTGGTAAAAAAGACAAATGACAAACTTTCCTTTATCCTGTGTTCTTTAAAGCTATAAGTAATTTATATACCATTTAGAATTGTATTTATGGTTTGATTGGAAACTATTATTTTACAGGAGCACAAGTTGGTAATGTGATAACCTTTCCATTAGCCGCTTTATTATGTAAATATGGATTTGCAGGAGGCTGGCCATCAATCTTTTATGTATTGGGTGAGTTTTAATTCTAGTGACTTGTCAATTTGTTTTTACTTAACAATGGAATTTTTTTTTTTTTATTTTGAATAATAAAATGATAAGGTATAGATCTTCCAAAACAAAATACTGAAAGATTGTTTTCTTACTATTATTTGTGCATGAACTGTTGGAATTAACTGTTAGATTGTTTTTTTACTATTATTTGTGCAATATTTCAACATTTAGCAATTTAGCAATCCAGATACGTTATTCTAATGAGGTTGCTCAGACTTGAATAGTTGGCATTAGAATGTGCATTTACTAATGTAATTAAAGGGAGGAAAATCAGTAAAAAGTAGAAAGAATCCTCCGTCAGTTATATGTATTCCTGGTTAGAAAAATATTTGTATGTAATTTCAGGGACAGTTAATTTTGTCTGGTTTGTGCTGTGGATGCTTTTAGTCAGTGATAATCCAATGGAACATAAAAGAATTTCTAAGATTGAACAGGAATATATTGTTATGTCCTTGGCAGAAAGTCGTCATGCTGAAACAGGCAAAGTAAGATATAAAAAAATCATTAGCATTTACAGCAATAAATATATAACTAAAACACTACACAGAAAACTGAAGATAAAGCAACACAAAACCCACCAAATCCAGGGATATATTCAACACAAAACCCCCCAAATCCAGGGATATATTCAACACAAAACCCACCAAATCCAGGGATATATTCAACACAAAACCCACCAAATCCAGGGATATATTCAACACAAAACCCACCAAATCCAGGGATATATTCAAGTGCTCAGGAAGGGTTAGCAGGTCTTGCTTCAATTTTAGCACCTGTATTGTTACTCATTGCAAGTAAAATATATGATAGGTTTCATCCAGGGGATGTCACAATTCAAGGAAAAGAGTACATGATTGTGTTTACTACAAATAGAAATAGCCCTGGTCATCTTTGAAACATAATTTCTATACAGTCGACAAAATTATAATGGCATAAACCTTCTGATGGAATGACTTTAATATTGCCTTTTGTAACTTAAATGCTATAACTTCCTCAAAAGCACCTTCCATCAAGGAAATCATTCTAGGAAAAAAAACAGCCCTTGAATAATAAGAGTATAAACAAATGATAAATGATTGTGCAGTGTATGTAGTATTTTATTAGTTGAATGAAGCAAAACAGAACCTAAATCTAAATTTTACCGAGATATTAAAAACCACAAGAGTTGCAATTATTTTAATGGATAGTTTATATGTTCATTTTTTATCAGTTTACTATTGTTTTTTCAATGACTCATGTGCTGACATTTAATAAAATATGGAAATGTCTTTTTAGGAACTAGATGTCCCATGGAAGAGTATATTAACTTCACTACCAGTTCTTGCAATTGTTGTATCTAATATAACATCTGACTGGGGAGCCTACACATTACTAACAAATATACCAACATACATGAGTGAAGTCTTAAAACTGGATATAACATCAGTAAGTTTACAATTTTTACCATTTTTCAAAAATGTAAAAAATTCAAAAAAATTGAACCGCACACTTTGTCTGAAAAATTTCATTGGATACATAGCAATTTTGATCATTGAGAAGCTTAATATTTTCATAACAATAGATTAAGTTTAAAACATTTAGCTGATTTTAAAGAGTTATCTCCCTGTAGTGGTATGAACCACCATAACATACATTCCCCCAAAAAATTGTCCAATATACCAATCTTGAGTAGTGAAGTAAAGGCCAAATGTTTTGCAATTTTTACAAAATCTTACAAGCAAAGTCAAGAGTAAAAAGTTATCAAAATCTCTGTACTTTAACCAGCATACAATAAAAAACCACATTGAAAACATGAACATGTAAAGGGAATCACATGCTTTTTGACAAAGAATGAACACTTTTAACATAAAGTATACAAGGTAAACATGGTCCTCTCTCTAGCGATACAATTTAAAAGACGTAAGGACAATAATTAGACAAAAATAACTGTTGGAATGTGTGTGAGTGGTTGAGGAAGTTCAATTCCTGTTTGAAAAAAAAAGACTTGCTGCTTATCAGCTTCAGTCCTTACAATGATATTGTAAATTATTCTATTGAAGGATACTGTGTTGTGTGATATATCTTTTTTTACAATGAAGAGTGGTGTTAATGTTTGAATATCTTTTCCAGAATGGACTTTACTCAGCCTTACCATATGTAGCTTTCTGGGCAATGATTAACATTGCTGGTTGGATGGCAGATTTCTTCAGGGAAAGACGTTTCATGAATACAACCATGACTAGAAAAATATTTGATTCTTTTGGTAAGCTTATAAACGTAAAAATAATGAAATTTTGTGAAGTTTCATTGAAAGAAAACTCATAAAAACTACTAGATAAAAAATGAAAATATATAATGTTGCCGTACTACTGTCTATGTCTAGCTGGTTTTAAAAATACAAGTGTTGATCATTTTGAAAGAAAGAGGACATGAAGTTAATGGTATGTTATACATAGGTTAGATACAAATGTTGAAAGAATTAGAATTGATAATGGAAACATGGGGGTGGGGAGAGCTCAGAGAAAATGGATGTTATTATACTAAAACTCCACAATATATAAATGAACTAAACTTAAAAAAACATTCAAAACTGACAAAGGCTTGTTTGTTTTGTTTTTGTTGTGTTATGTTGCCAAAATATGCCATGCAATAGTTTCAAAATTGTCATTTTTTTTTTTTTTTTTTTACAACACTTCATGCTTTTATTTTAGGTAAAATTGTACCAGCACTTATGTTGATTTGTTTAGGCTATGTAGACTGTACCACTCCCACTCTTGCTATAGTATTGCTCATCCTAGCAGTCAGTCTGACAGGGTTCCAGTACAGTGGCTTCCTTATCAATCATGTGGATATAGCCCCACCATATGCTGGTATATTGTTTGGAATCAGTAATTCTATAGCATCAGTAACTGGATTTATATCACCTTCAGTTGTAGGTGCTATCACTAATGAGGTAAGGAAATAAATATATAGATGTATTAATTAATCAAGCTGACTGCTCATATGAATCATGCAGTTTTAAAAAATGTATGATGTACATAAAATTACAAAAAGTGAATTTGTAAATGAATTTGTCATTCAGTTGTTTGATTGAGGTGTATAATTATTTGAATAATTATTATCTCTCCTTGTATCTTTATCTGTTACACTTTTTATATGTTTTTTAATCTATGCATTTTATTGAATTTGCATTACATAATTAAACGATAACAAATAAAAAAAATTATGTACAGGAAAGTTTAAGTTTTGATTTTAAGAAAAAAAATGTCTTTTATCAATTATTAGTTACACCCTGATTCATTAGTGGATTGTTACTGAATAGACTATTGATAATTGATAGTACAATAGGGGGGTGGTAGAACCCTTATCGGGACTCTGGGATCGGGTGTTTTTAAGCTCAGGATTTCAGGATTGGTCCTTTCGGGATCAGGGAATTCTTTTTTCAAATTTTGGGATGTCAGGATTTTAAATTTCTTTAAGTTTGGGACCTCAGGATTTCATGTTTTTAAGCCCGGGATTTCATGTCAATTCATTTTGTACCTATGTATCTTGTCATACTTTGAATGACAAAATTATTTTATTTATTAATATTACTTTTACTGTTATGTCTGTTTTCTGTGATACACATTTGACGTGATCTTTACTTTTGTATCTCATCATACTTTGAACTACCCTATTATTTTATTTATTATAATTACTTTTACTGTTAAGTCTGTTTTTGTTATATCTATTTTACGTGACTGTATTTATGTATCCCGTCATACTTTGAATGACAAAATTATTTCATGTCTACCTGTGCGAATTTCAAACGCGCAATTTTACACCAGTACTTAAAACCCTCCATCCTTTATTGGTGCATTTTACATAGATAAATTAAATTGTATAATATAAACAAAATGAGGAAGTTAAATTTGATGTATGCCTTTTTGTGCTTCTTCCTTACATTTGTTGTTTTTATAGTGATTTAGATGATAACAGAATGTTGACTGCTGTACCCCTATTTTTTTTACCTTTTTACCTATTGTGTCTGTTTGTTTTGTTCACGCATCGGTGACAATATAATGGAATTTGATGCAACTGTCATACAAGTGAGAGGTTTAGCTAGCTATATAACCAGGTTCAATCCACAATTTTCTACATTTGAAAATGCCTGTACCAAGTCAGGAATATGACAGTTCTTGTCCATTCGTTTTTGATGCGTTTTGTTATTTGATTTTGCCATGTGATTATAGACTTTCCGAATTGATTTTCCTCTGAGTTCAGTATTTTTATGATTTTACCTTTTATCTTATTTTCATTTTAGGCACAGACACGAGATGAATGGCAGAAAGTGTTTTATATAGCTGCAGCTATTTATGCCTTTGGAGCTGTGTTTTACTTAATATTTGGTAGTGGGGAGCTACAAGATTGGGCAAGAGAAAAGAGGGACCTGGAATTAAATGTGGAAATGGAACCATTGAAAATGGATGAAGAAAAACCACCAGTGGATAATAATGTTAATATTTGAAAAACTAAATGATTGTAGAATTATTCAAATCTATCTCTACATGCTCTAAGGAATAGTATTAAACGCTAGATATTTGAAAAACTTAATGTTTGTAGAATTATTCAATTCTAGCTCTAAGAAATAGTATTACATGCTAGATCTAGGAAGTAGTAATAAATGCTCGATCATCTTCATGTTTTAAGGTTAAAGGGTAAAGGTCCCAGAGGGAAATGCACACATTATCAGCTGATTTCAATATCAATTATATGTAGGAAGTTCAAATTGCATAAATTATTCACGAGTTTTGCACTTGTCTATATTGAAATGAACTGTAGTTAGTATGCTTTAATACATTTTGACATGATTGCATGTCGTTAAACTTTTTTTGATGTAACCAGCAATCTTGTATATTTAGACAATTCTATTTAGTGTATATGCTATGCAACATATTGGTATTAAAAATAAGAAATATATTAATAGAAAACTTAAACCTTAACCTTTGTATAGAAAAAAGTCATATCAGTCGAAGTAAGTAGTGTGTGAAAAAATACATGAAATCAGTCAGCCTAGGGTAAACAAATAAATACTTTGTCTCATTTATTTTGAAATTGTTTTAACGTTGTAATACATGTATGCTTCTTGTTTTCTTGTTATATTTGATAATTGGTACATGTATGGTATATTTTTTTGTTCAAAGTTTTGTTTGTTTACTATGTAAATACAGTTAAACCTGCCCAAAAGACCACCTGTATTAAGCAAAAACCTGTGTTAAAAGATCATTTATTTTAGATCCTCCTGTAGTGCATTTCATATAAATTGGACCTGTATTAAGAGACCACCTATCTTATGAGACAACTTTTTAACTCTCAGTTGGGTGGTCTCTTAAAACTGGTTTTACTTTAGTTTTATGCCACACCCAGATCATTGAGACTTACGGTTTGCAAAAATATCATATATAAAAGTTTTCTAAGATAAAATTTTTAGGAAGGTATATCATGTATATGCTAATTTCACAAAGTTTTAGAAAGCATTTAGAAAAATGAAGTTATTTATTTGTGCAATTATATAATCGTGCCTTTTTTATGAAAAAATATATATTTTATTTAAATACTTATGTATATATTCACTTATTTATGTACAAAACTGCCAAGTATCTCATAATTCAGTAAGAACAGTACAATTATAATTTATATTACGTTTTACACTGCCAAATCATGGTAAAAAATCACATCAACATCAATCATCACAGATCACACATTATTTAACCAACTCTCATAATAATTGTAAATGTTGTAAGTTGGGATAAGCCACATTTATTCTGACAATTTTCACAATTGTTATTCCCAAGTTAAACATTTTGATATAGGATTGTTTGAATAGTGATGTATCATACACTTGATTTATAGTTGTTCATATCAGATTTATTTTGTTTGAAATAATTATTATGCAACATCATCATTATCATTGCTGTTATAATGTTCACATTTTTAAAGTTGTTATTTTTGGAAAAAATCTTTTTTTTTTAATTGTTTGTTGACATTTTTTACCAAAAACTACTCAGTTAACATTTTTTTATCTGATTACATATGTCTCGAAGATTTATTTTTATTGTTATTGTACAAATATACATTATTTTATTATCATGAGTGAGATCTGAAAATACTTATAAACCTGAAATGTTCAGCTTTTGTTTAATTGTTAATATTGACATTTTATTGTATAATAATTTATTTATATATAACGAGACCAATGATAAATTTTTTCAACATTTTAAATGTGCTACTTGTGCTGAGATATAGCCAATTCTTGTCATTTCATCACATAAAGTACAAAATGTCTTGCCTGTTTTATGTTAAAACATTAGGAATTGTTTTTTTGAAAATAACTTTGTAACCGATGGAAAATAATTTTTATAACAATATTTTAATTAAAATGGAAATGCTTCATGCATCTTTACAATACACTTGTGAATTTGTTTTATAGATAATATTAAAATATTTGCTTCTGGTTTCTTTTTTACATATTTGTATAAATGCTTAGTTTGCAGAGTATGAAAATTGTAAGACAAAATCAATGGATAGTAGATGTTTCAGTTTGCACCTATCAATTTATCTTTGCAAAACAAGAACTGTTTGTACCTGGATAACAATTATTCTGATTTTGTTAAGAAATAGCCAAGACTTGTCACCCATCACAGAATTAACATTTTCTTGCCTGTGTTTTTTTGCTAGTAAAAGGACTTGTTTTATTGCAAAACTTGTAATTAAATATTATTTTGCATCCATTCTAATCATAAAATTATGTTCTCAGTTACTTGGAATAGTAAATATGTTCATTATGATGAAAACTTTTAAAAATATATATGCAAAATTCAGGTTTACCTAGATTTTACTGTTCAATGAACATAGAAATGATTAATTTGAGCAGGGTTAATACTGTGTCCAATGGACACATATTTTCGTTAATTATATTTTCTGTACATTTTGATTAGATAATTATAGAAGTTTGCTGTTTTATTCTTTGATTTGATTTTGTTTTGGTTTATTGACATGTTTTTTATAATATTTTAATTGTTATAGCCTTGCTTATTATTTGGGGCTGCAGGCATGCTTTTTACTTATCCTGGTAGTTTTATTGTTATATACTCATTTATAGCATCTGTAAATTTAATGCCAGATGTAAATATTTTTCTTGTTATTCTTAAATGTTCTATGCAAAGGGGACTTCTACTATTTTTATGAGTTTTTTTCCTTGATTTTTGTTATCCAAGTTATTTGACTACCGAAAAATGACAAATTTCTGTGTTTTCATAGTGTTAAAAGATGAATACAATTCTGTTAACCAATGACTTTAATGAGAGAAAAATTTAAAACGAAGTATTATGAAATGATAGTTGATGACTTAACCTGTAATGTTTCCATGGGTTTTGTGAACTTCATATCTCCTATGGATCCGTCAATCTTTGTCCATGCAAAAGAAGCGCGGACCTTTATGTTGATAAATGTATTCATGATATAAATGTATCTACAAATAATGCATAAAATTCATTCCAGGTGAAAAAAATTTATAAACTTAAATAAACTCACTTGAAAAAGTTGAATACTCTGCTGGGAAGGAGTTGGTTCACTAACTCAGAATTTTGGCCCAAAAATTCTGAAATTTTTTCTCTACCAAAATGTGGTCAAAATTTGAAGAAAACATGTGCTAAAATGTCCAATAGTTTTGCAGCTAAAATATCTTGATTTGTTTCAGAATTTTTCATAATTTATGACCGTTTTCTGAAAAATTAAGATGTAGAATGCATATTTTGAAATTATGCAACTGATGAACCATGTTAGTTTGTATCTATACCAGAAATCCTTCACACATGAAATGAATTAAACTTGTAATGAAGGAAGCATTTTATACATTTAATCATTGAAATTAGTTTTACTAGTTTTAATTTATGATTAATTAATGAAATGCAATACTTTTTTTGAGATGTAAGATTAATATTATTTTGACAATTTTCAATTTTCCCGATTTAAGGGACTCATCATGCCCCTTCTATGGCATATATGTAAAAATGTTGTAAAAAAAAATGAAACATTTATTATGTCCCATTTATGGGCATCATGTTTCTGGTCTGTGCGTCTATTTGTCTCTTTCTCCGTCCATCTGTCTGTCCTGCTTCAGGTTAAAATTTTTGGTCAAGGTATTTTTTGATGAAGTTGAAGTCCTATCAACTTGAAACGTAGTACACATGTTCCTTATGACATGATTTTTCTAATTTGAATGCCAAATTAGAGTTTTTACCCCTATTTCAAGGTCCTCTGAACATAGAAAATGATAGTGTGATTTGGGCGTCCTTGTACTATGGACACATTCTTGTTGTTATTTAATGTATTACCAACACATCTCAGCTTTCTAACGTTTGGTGAAAACATATTACAGATTTTAAAAGTTTTGAATTGAAAGTGTTAAAATGATTACAATCTAAGGGGTCATCCATAATTGTCAACCATTTTCCAAAGTGTACAAAACGTACACTTGGGGGGAGGGGGTTAAAAAATCAACATTTTTACCGTACGCTTTTTTCTTATTTCCGGAATTTATATCGTTTCCGTAGGGAAAGTCGATTTTTAAATCGAGAATTGGCTTGGGTGTGTTTCTCTTCTTATTTCTTCTTTATTATTTTCACTTGATGATATTGATTTCGATATCATAATTCTACTCAATCGGGATTGAACGATTAAAAGATCAAATCATATGAAAACTAAATCTTTCAAAAATATGAACTAGTAAAATTATTTAAACAAAAAGTTTGCAAGCATTTCTCAGTACCCCTGATTGTCAATTTCACCTGCTTTATCATTGATCGATATCGTTTTACTCTGTTTAATAAACAAAATTGATGGAAACACTAACATGCTAAATTCTTTGAATGTTTTGATTTTGACAAGACGCCATTTTGTGAAAAGATTTTAAACCAGTCCTTCGATTAATTTCCTTGTAATGCATTCCAAAATAGTAAACCAGTAAACCGGAAGTAAACTTATTTTTCTTAGTATAAGCCTCCTTTAATTAGGAGCACCTCCATATGAAGTTTAACCTTAACTTAAAAAATATCCAATATATGTACACGTTACAGTATATATATACATAAACGATAATAGTGCCATGAATGGCATATTTACAGGGACCTTTTAAATAGAAATACAGGCGGGAAATTTAAAAACTCAAAATGTTTTAAAACATTACACTTTTATTGATTGCTGTCTTGAGCTCTGATTCCATCAACAACTGTCAGTCCATACTTTACCAATGCAATATAACCATGCATTTCCCTTTCTTTGATTCGTAGCATAATTTATGTGCCCTTTTGTTAATCTTTTGCATGCTCTAGGTGCCCTTTTTTATTGGAGTTACCATTCCCACTGTGTGATAGGGGAAACACTAATTTTTGTACTCTTTATTCTGACAAAACACAAGCATAGATAGATGTCATCAAATAAAACAGTCAGATATGTTTTAGTTTTTTTTCAAAGCAAATTTCTATATTAAACTAAAATATAATAGACAGGATCTTCTTTTTATTAAGAATGACTGATTCTTCTCTTGAAATCTGAAAATGGTTGATGTACACTTTTTGAGGGAGGGTGGGGGGTCTGAAAAAGTGTGCGTTTTGTACACTTTGGAAAAAGGTTGACAATTATGGATGACCCCTAAATGGTCAGGTGGTCAATCAGTTTTTCTTGAGTTCCAGCATTATGATGTAGGAAAACAAATGATGTGAATATAGTTATCTTGTATTTTTTTTCATTTAAAATTTACTTGGAAAAGTATTTATGAAACTTGCATGTTATTTCTGAAATTTGTTTACAGTGACAAAAATCCATTTAACATTTACATGTATTTTTTACCAGTAAAATTTTAAGCAGTTTAATTGTATAGATTACGTTTTATTTATTATGACATTAGAATATGTTTAAACCATCATCATGTGACTCTTTGCCCTCCAGCTTCTACAGCTTCTATTGGCTAAAGAAACCTTAAATGAGCAAGTGTGTATGTTTTGCATAATATTAATATTTTTATTTATGGGAGTCGACAGATCTTAATGTTTTTAAAATAAATCTTAATTGTAATTTTGTTATAATGAAAATAAGATTTAAGATTTTGGAATAATATTCAATAATTTTCTCAAAGTAATCAATCTAGCAAGAAAAATATATATATTTATTTTTATAGCATGCTAAATTTTCTTAGAGTAGTCAATCCAGTGGTACATTTTTCAGATCAGAAATGGTAGTTTTGTATATAGTATAACATTTTGTTTTTATTTATAGGGTGAAAATTTATTAATAATATTCTGCACTTTCAATAAAGCATTACAGAATAGGTGTTACAAAAAGTATGATTTTTTCAAAATACTAAAGATTTTCTTATTCTACGCATAGATTATAGGTTACAAAAAGTATGATTTTTTCAAAATACTAAAGATTTTCTTATTCTATGCATAGATTACCTTATTTAGTACAACATTTTGAAATTTTATGTCCTCAATGCTCGTCAACTTCGTATTTGTTTAACTCAATAACTATTTTGATCTGAGTGATCCAGTGTGTGTCACTGACTAGTCTTATGTAGACACTGGCATTTTTAAATTGTTATCCTGGTACTTTTGATAACTAATTACAATACACTTGATGATGATTTTGCATCAGACAAGACATTCATATCAATCTGATATTACAGCATATTCCGTGTCTATGCTTTACTCACAAGGATCTTAGCATTTTATATCTGTTCAAGACCTTTCAAGATCCTCTGGTTTTGTTGTAATGATACACATCTTCCACTATTTTATATCTGTTCAAGACCTTTCAAGATCCTCTGGTTTTGTTGTAATGATACACATCTTCCACTATTTTATATCTGTTCAAGACCTTTCAAGATCCTCTGGTTTTGTTGTAATGATACACATCTTCCACTATTTTATATCTGTTCAAGACCTTTCAAGATCCTCTGGTTTTGTTGTAATGATATACATCTTCCACTATTTTCAGACAGGCAAAAGCAAGGATACAGAATGTTTATTTTAATCAGATTGCATTTGAATTGTCTGTGATAGTAACACTTACGTGAAATAATCTACAAGTAATGTATTTTTATACAGATCATACATGTGATAATTTCATTTAGTTCAGGATTTGATGCTTTGAATAAACATAGACAACACATTTTTTGTTTTATATTTTTTAATAGTTTCAGGGAGTGTAGACTTATATATTGTGTTATGAAATCTTATAAGACTTGCTGTAAATGGAGAAATATACATGCAGGAGTTATTTTGCCTGATTTCACTATTGTGTGTGAAAATCCACTTCACTAAATGCTTTTAGAAAGCAAAGATACTGATAGGAAGGAAACAAATATTGTTGATACACGAATTTGTTCCCATGCATAAAGTTTATGCAGAGAAATCTCCAGTCCATGAAAATGTAAAATTTTATGGTACAAGTTTTACATATCACAAAATATATAAAAATTTCACAAATTCAACCCTGGTAGTTGGAAGAACCATAATAGAAAGTTTTCCAATTTTTTTTTCTCAAACCAGAAAGTTCTATGTCAATTTGATTGCATTTATTGATGTCATATGAAGTCTTCTATGGCAATGTCAAAGCAAATCTGATAGTTGATGTGTTTCCCACGGCTTATGTTTATAACCCAAATTTGTTTTCTTTCAAACGATTTATGACTTCTGAACAGGGGTATACTACTGTTGCCTTTATTTAAACATTAAAATAGTTAATGATGTATTTAACATTTTGTAAAAAGTTGGCAATACAGCTAGGACTTTTTTTAGAAGTGTTGCATATGATTATGTGATAGCTAGCCACATTGATCCAGTGGAGGCTGAAGAATATAAAGTAGAAGCATGTTCAGCTTAAAGCCTTTAGTACCATGATTCAAATCTCTGGCAGATATGACCAGAATAACACTTTTAATGAAAACAGTACATTTCAGGAGCACATCTTTATCAGCTTAGTTGTTGAATTTACCCTTGAATAATGTACAACTTAGGTGGTAAACATTTTTGAAGGAGCTTGCCTGTTACATCTTCACAGTTAGTGGGCTCACTATTTGGTAAAGTATCAAAATAACATGGAGGTATGAGAATTACTTCCAAACTCCTATTCACAAACAATACATGGGCAGTTCTGGGAAAAAGTATACATACTAGCAGTATGCACGTTTTTGCACTGTCAATGACCGTGCCAGGATTGTTTTTTCTTGCGCCTTTTCTCACCAATTATTGTTAACAGAGTGTAACAAACATTCTGAAGGAGGAACTATTATTGATTGTCCCAATTTGGCTACGACAGGCCAGAGACATATATACATGTATGTCTCTGGACAGTCACATTACAGTCAACTTTTGGATTTGTTGAAGACTTTCCAATAAAATTGCTTTAACATAAAAATCTCCAAAATTTCAAACGTCATTTACCATTGAAATACAGTCTTGTTTTTCGAAAGTGTCAAAAGTTCTATGTGGTATACAATCATATGCATACCAGGAATGAAATATTTACGCCAGTCACGCGTTTGTCTTCAAAAGACTCTTGAATAAAAAGAGTTATGGCCATAAAAATTACGAAGTTGAAAATCCTGACAAAACCTAAAACTCACCTATATTTACTTACGGAACGAATGGAACACTACTATCATATTCCTGACTTGATACAGACATTTTCCGAAGGTGAAAATAACCTTGTTTTATAGTTAGCATAACTGTTCACTTGAATGACAGTTATATAGAATCATACATTGTGTGAGCAACCCAATCTTCTTTTTAGCTCACCTGGCCCGAAGGGCCAAGTTAGCTTTTCTCATCACTTGGCGTCCGGCGTCTGCGTCGTCCGTCGTCGTTAATTTTTACAAAAATCTTCTCCTCTGAAACTGCTGGGCCAAATTTAACCAAACATGGCCAAAATCATTATTAGGGTATCTAGTTTAAAAATTGTGTCCGGTGACTGGCCAACCAACCAAGATGGCCGCCATGGCTAAAAATAGAACATAGGGGTAAAATGCAGTTTTTGGCTTATAACTCAAAAACCAAAGCATTTAGAGCAAATCTGACATTGTTAATCAGGTCAAGATCTATCTGCCCTGAAATTTTGAGATGAATCGGACAACCCGTTGATAGGTTACTGCCCCTGAATTGGTAATTTTAAGGAAATTTTGCTGTTTTTGGTTATTATCTTGAATATTATCATAGATAGAGATAAATTGTAAACAGCAAAAATGTTCAGTAAAGTAAGATCTACAAATAAGTCAACAGGACCAAAATGGTCTGTTTTCCCCTTTAGGAGTTATTGCCCTTTATAGTCAATTTTTAACCATTTTTCGTAAATCTTAGTCATCTTTTACAAAAATCTTCTCCACTGAAACTACTAGGCCAAATTAAACCAAACTTGGCCACAATCATCATTGGGGTATCTAGTTTAAAAATTGTGTCCGGTGACCCGGCCAACCAACCAAGATGGCCGCCATGGCTAAAAATAGAACATAGGGGTAAAATGCAGTTTTTGGCTTATCACTCAAAAACCAAAGCATTTAGAGCAAATCTGACATCCGGTAAAATTGTTTATCAGGTCAAGATCTATCTGCCCTGAAATTTTGAGATGAATTGGACAACCCGTTGATAGGTTGCTGTCCCTGAATTGGTAATTTTAAGGATTAAGGAAATTTTGCTGTTTTTGGTTATTATCTTGAATATTATTATAGATAGAGATAAACTGTAAACAGCAAAAATGTTCAGCAAAGTAAGATCTACAAATAAGTCAACAAGATCAAAATGGTCTGTTGATCCCTTTAGGAGTTATTGCCCTTTATAGTCAATTTTTAACCATTTTTCGTAAATCTTGGTTATCTTTTACAAAAATCTTCTCCTCTGAAACTACTGGACCAAATTAAACCAAACTAGGCCACAATCATCATTGGGGTATCTAGTTTAAAAATTGTGTCCGGTGACCCGGCCAACCAACCAAGATGGCCGCCATGGCTAAAAATAGAACATAGGGGTGAAATGTAGATTTTGGCTTATAACTCTGAAACCGCAGCCTTAAGAGCAAATCTGACGGGGTAAAATTGTTTATCAGGTCAAGATCTATCTGCCCTGAAATTTTCAAATGAATCTGACAACCTGTTGTTGGGTTGCTGCCCCTGAATTGGTAATTTTAAGGAAATTTTGCTGTTTTTGGTTATTATCTTGAATATTATTATAGATAGAGATAAACAGTAAACATCAATAATGTTAAGCATAGTAAGATTTACAAATAAGTCAACATGACGGAAATGGTCAATTGACCCCTAAGGAGTTATTGTCCTTTATAGTCAATTTTTAACAATTTTCATAAAATTTGTAAATTTTAACTAACATTTTCCACTGAAACTACTGAGCCAACTTCATTATAGATAGAGATAATTGTAAGCAGTAAGAATGTTCAGTAAAGTAAGATGTACAAACACATCACCATCACCAAAACACAATTTTGTCATGAATCCAGGTGCTTCCTTTGTTTAATATTCACATAGACCAAGGTGAGCGACACAGGCTCTTTAGAGCCTCTAGTTTATAATAGTTATCATAGGTACCAGGCTTATAATTCAAAAGGCCAGGATGTACTGTGTATGTCCATTTGGTTGCTAGTTCACTGTTGGACCGGCTGAAGCGATAGCGATGGTATTTCAATCAGTTGGTTGATTACTCGAAATTTCATTGTGCTGCAGGCCTTGATACTAGTATTCTTGACTGCAGGCTTTCTATATTTAGTTGTTGGAGCATTAATGTAACACTACTATCTTTCCTGTAATTACTCATGATGAATATTGTTGCACGTCATTGTTTAGATTCGATGGCTGTGGTATGTTGTTTGGTTGAATGATCGCAGACAGTAGACACATATTCAATCTGTGGACAGACTAGGATCTTGTAGTTTGTTTTTTTTTTTTATGATTTTGGGGTAGCTGCTTATGTTTCTTCTCAAGAATCACAAGGTGTTGTTTGCCTTTTTCGTGATGTAAGTAATATGTGAACTCCATATGATCTTACAGTAAATTGTAACGCCCAAGCCAGTGTTTCGCCCGGTCTATATGTTGTTAAACAGCCATACAAAGATGGAATAGTCCGCGCCAATTATTGTTCTGCTTGTTGTGTTGGTTATACGGGTGACTTATCAGTTTTCCGGGATGAAGCTCATCATCCAGTCTTTCTCCCACTGTTGCAGTTGATCAAGATCTTGTTGTAATATCTTGGCATCTTCCGATCTCTCGATATGGATATACATGAGGCAATCGTCTGCAAATAATCAAGTTCTAGGCTGGACATTTGATGGTAGCCATTTATATAGACTAGGAATTGTCTCAAAACTTTTCCCTGTTGCACTCCAGATGTAAAATAGAGCTGGCTTAGATGACATGCCATCGACAACTACTTGCTTTTGTCTGTATGAAAGGAAGCTCTAGTTCCACTGTAGGGTATTGCCTCTCATGCCATAGTGGTGGAATTTCATCGCTAGTCTCTCGGGAGTACTTGATCGAAAGACTTGGTGAAATTCAGCTGTTTTAAATTCAATTCCTTGGCGAGATAATCGATCGTGTTTATAAGCTGGCTTTCACATGATCGCCTTTTCCCTAAACCGTGTATACCGGCAAGTATGTTATTGACCTCGAGGTGATTGATGATTTGGCTGTAAATAATTTGCTTTACCATCTTACAGCAAACTGATGATAGTGATACAGGACGGTATTTTGTCTCCTTTTTAGATATTGGAATGACGAATGCTAGCTTCAAGTCATATTGGACTTGAACAGGACTTTTAAAGTTGGACTGATTACAGCTGCTGTAGTCCTCAGGAACATGGTTGATATTTTGTCTAGTCCACTAGCCTTCTGAGGACTCAAACCTTTCAACAATAAATTATTTCTGTACACTATTCTCTGTGACCTTAATGTGTGATGTTGTTTTATACTGTTTGAGTTCTCGGTGTTGAGGACAGATGAAAATTGGCGGTTTAGTATTTCTGCCTATTCTGATGGTGTTGAATGTAATGTGCCCTCGTTACGAAGTGGGGCAATACCAGAGTTGTCAGATTTTTTTCCTTTGATAAATGACTAGAATTTTTTGTTAGAATAACCGTCAGATACCATGTAATTGATGTAGTTGGTTGAAGGCTGTCATGCATTCATATTTGCTCTCTTTTTTGACTCTACGATATCGATCACAGTCTGCTTTAGCGTTGGATTGTTTTGTCTTCTTATGAGCTCTCCTTTTTTCCTACTATGCTTTTGATGTTACGGTTGTACCAGGGCTAACTGTATCTAGTAGATTTATATTTTGATGGTACATGTTTGTTGATGGTAGTTTTACATAATTATTTAAAATAGTTTCACAACTTAATGTTTAGTAAGGTTGTTTTTAGTTACCTTCGCTACTGACATAGTAAGCAACTCTTTCTCCACACGTCGCATTTGTCGGTGTGCTTCTTTCAAAATCCATTTAGTAAACATATCAATAAACAGTAGCTGATTCATATGAAAAAAAAGAGGTGTGTGTTAGTGTTTGTATCAAGTGAACAAATCTACGTAATCCATCGTGACAATCTCTTTTCACGAAATAAAAAAAATGAGGTGATTTTGTAAAAAAAATGCATCAAAATAATTGAATATGTTTCTCGCAAAGATACAAAACTGCTGAGACTGCTGTTGGTGTTTTTGTTGAAACTGCTGATACTACCATCCAGAAAAATCGTATTCCTCTTTTCAGATGAAGGACTGCTGCTGTTGATGCTGCTATTGATGCTGAGGCTGCTGTCAGAATTGTTGTTGTTGTTTGTTTTTTTAAATGTCTTCGAAGACCAGTTGTCGAGCTAGCATAAACGCTTCGACAAAGTTGGCACTGACACATCTTATTAATAAGTTCACCTTTCCGCGTGTCTCTTATAGTCTTGAGGGAATTGCAGTTAGCAAAACAGGTGGTCATTCGCCTGGCGACATACCTTGAGATTATCATTTCTCAAGACGAATTCGATTCGGTACAATTTGTTTCTGGTTACTCAAATTGAGGCAAATTAGTTTTTCATTCAAAACCCCTGCCGATTGAAGTACAGCTTCGGACATTTCCCGGTCACACGTGTCGACCACAAAGTCCGAGCAAAAGAAGATCCGTCTCTTTGGTATTGAAAATTTCGATATGAAGGTATCTCTAGAAGTGCACGTTCCCATTCTCCGTCCGATATGTGGCTTTTGTGAAGTGAATCCTAAACGCGCTACCGTTGTTATTTCAAAAAGCTAAAGAAAATCTTCGTTCGATACGCATAGGTAAAAATCATCCATCGTCTAGTTACAAGTTTCCTTCTGGCATTCTTAAGATGTTTGATAGGTTGATCAATTTTAAGAAGTGATGTTTTTTTTTCAATTTTTAGTATATATATATATATCCCCCCCCCCTAATTTTAGGTGTATGTATATTTGAATTTCAACAGAATGTTTTTAAAGGAGAACATCTGATTTGCATTGACAGTCTTTTAAGAAAGGGAATGTATAAATTTCGTGATATGTTTTATATTTTATATCGCAATTTCATATTTGACAACCCATTAACTGTATATATATACCGTAACAGAGAGAAAACTCAGGGTTAGAATTCATAGAACAGATATGGGGCAGTGGCAAATATTTCATGTATGTTTTGAACATCCTTTGCCAAAAAAAAACCCGTTATTTTTCTTCTATGTTCCTTCGGACTTTATGTTTTGAATTAAGAGATAACTGTGTTGTATTTGAAGCTTTAAGGACGTCCATCGGTAGTTTTACTGTCGCAAATTTAGTTTACCTGGCGACGCGGAGCGGAGACAGGTAAACGGGTATTTGCGACAGTAAAACTACCGATGGACGTCCGCAAAGCTTCAAATACAATACAGTTATCCCTATTCTAATGCAAAACAAGTTCATAATTAAATTTCAATCATTATTTTAGTGTAAAATCTTCATTAAAGAAAATTCCGCGAAAAGATGTTATCTTCTTTGGTCCCTACACTAGATGACGTAATATGTATGCTTCCGGCGTCAAACATAAACACCGGGCGTTTGCTGGCTTTTGTGCCGCTTCAGAATGTAATAAAATTTGATAAAAAGAAGTTTTTAGCTACAACAAGTGAGTTTTTTTGGCTAATTATTGTAGAAATTACATGTAAATACATTCAGCAATTCAAAATGTCGGCTTCCTTAGTTACAGACAAGGAGATAGAGAATTTTACGCTAACTGTCATCCAATCAGAACCATTGATACAAACTAATTGCATTAGAATTGCAGTTTCACTTTCCATATTCGGTATTTATTCTAATGTAAGCTTCACGTGGTAAGAATCACGTCGTGATTCAGGAATATAGTATCTTGGAGTTTTTTTGCTATAGTTTTTTTTTTTTTTTTTTTTTTTGGCGGGGACTCCAATCAGTCAACATGCATGTGTATAACATAAAGGCACCGTAGATGTTCTTCTTAAATATATATATAGTTGCCTGTCTGATTAGAAAGCAAGGATTTAGTTTTAGTCAAATTGGAAATCTTAATACGAGGGTTGTAAATTGAGAGCACCAAAAAAAAAACCCCGGGGGATTCCACAGAGAATACCGTTTTATCTTATGAACTCTAAATTACATTTGAAAGGTTTCTATAAAAATTAAAAGAGAGAAAAACAAATCCTTCATTTTTTCTAGTTGCAATCTCTGTCCTACCTTTTAATTTTTCACTCTATTCGGTCATGTCTGGTTTCAGTTTTTTTTTAAGCTAAAAGGTCGTTCCTTTGAATTGGCTTACAAGTTGAAGTTGTTAATTTTACAGGTGTTTTTTTTTTGTGCGGATTTTATCGTGCTATCCGACGTCGTTTTCGATTTTATTGTAGCATTGTAAATATCCGCAACAGATTTACCATGGACAGTCCACTAAATCAGGTAATTAATTTCCCGTCAGTAAATAATTAATCATTAAAACCATTGGAGAATTTAATGTATAACTAAAGGAAATGTTCATGTGTCATCTGGTCAAAAGTAAATGAGATTTAATGTGATTTTTAGTTACTTTACTATAAACTCCTCTTTTAACAATTCATCATAACAAATGGACAAATATGGCCGTATTTTCACCCCAAAAATCACATGTACTCTGTGTATGTAAAGCAAAATTATATCCGGGTGAAATTTGATCCGGAGGAAAAAATGTCACAGTAGTTGTTGTTTTTTTTATCCTGAGGAAAATATTTCCCTGGGATATTTTTTCCTTTGCCGTGAAATTCTATCTGGGTAGTTAACTTATTAAATAGTTATTAGAAAAAACTTATCCTTTAAAAATACTATGAAATAACAAATGTATTTGAAATAAAGCGAAATTGTTAAAAAACAAATGTATTATAATGGGAAATAATTTCACAAATTATCCTTGAAAAAATTTCCTGAAATATTCAAGTCAATATCATCCTTTTAAAAAGAAAATTATCATGAAACATAGGGAAGAAAATCAGAAGTCATTTCAAAGATCGTAATTGTGAAAATAATATCATGATTAAATAAGGTTAGTGTAATACATGTAAAAGTGAGTTGTTTTCAGATCTCAGCACAAATATAAATTTAAAAGTAAGGTAGAAATATAGTTCCATTACTACTGGTAACAGTAAGAGAAGATTTGATTATGATGATATTTTAAACTATATAAATAGTTTTGTCTGGGGACAGAGATGTAGCTGTTGATTATATTGAAATCAGATAAATAATAGCATAACAATATATTGGAACAAAAGCATGTTTAACAGCTGGATAGTTTTTACATGTGAAATATTATCTGTCTTATTAAATCAAGTTGTAAGTCATCTTTTTATATAAATGAATATATATAAAATAAGATTCAAGGAAAAATTTCATTATAAAATAGATTCAGAAATATGTTAAATTAATATCTTTAAAATATGAATTGCTCATAATTACCTCCCTTTGATAAATTATGCAAATTTGGTCTACCTTTGTGAAACATTTTATAATTATAGTCAGGTATATATTGATTGTGAGTAACTTGCATAGTAGTTAATGGGACTCTATTTCACACGGTTCTGTGAAATATAGTACGGCAAATATATACCGGTACATACTATCTGCATAACACAGATAGTTTATCACTCCTATGGAAAAAATCAACCTGTGAAATACCATGCCTGGAAAACAATTACCGGGAAAAATTATCCTCAGGATAAAATATCACAGAGGAAGAAATAAACCGTTACATGTACAGACTTACCTGTGCTGTTTGGAAATTTTTAATGCCTATCATCCACTAGATATATACAGGGAGGTTATATTAGAAGGAGAGTGAACACTCTGCTTGATACAAAATTTAACATCCCCAGGATAGCAGTTCGATCAGAGAAAAATGATGAAAATATAAAGAAACCGACATGTTTATCACCCACTTAACATGGCCCTCTGATGTACCGGGCTGTTACCGCGAGCAGTTCGGGCTAATAGATAAATCACATATGTCACGTGGTTGTTATCAGTGAGTGGGTCATTAAAGTTCAGGCATATTTTTGGTAACAATGCAGTGTATAGGTGTTTATTATATGGAAAAAGATTGGACACGCAATTTCAAAATCAATCGTCTGTCTACCGTGAAAAAAGATAAAGAAATGACAAAGTTATGTGGGTTTAAAGGAAATTTAGTGTGCGATTTTTATTCAACACTACATTGCTTTTAACAAAGATTTTTGCTTCACCTGTCAATTCCTGTTGATGAGAATTGGCAGGTACATGTAATAATCATAGAAAATATACGAATATGCAAAGTACATGAAGTACTTTAGTTACGGTGACCGGTAACGACCGGAAAGAATATTTGCAATTGAAACAGAGAAATTTATCTGGAACAACGTAAAAGTGCTTTCTGTTGGTATTAACATTGACGGCAATGAGACAGATATTTGTTTCATTTCTATTGGTTAGAAGTTAACTTTAACATGAAATTTTAATTTTTAATTACTTAATAAAAAAATATAACAAAAAATCGTATTAATATGTCAATAATTATATTTCCGGTCAGTTTATGACACCTCAGGTGTTTCCGTTCTTACTCGGGTATGTACATGTTATTAGGACAAAATCTCCCTCTGTGACAGAGTCGATCTCAAGTAATTAACACCCAGTTACAGAAAAGTCGGTAACATTTTATGTGTAATTATCGTCTTTCATCCTCTCTCCTTCTAATATAACCTCCTTGATATATAAAAGTTAAATGCATTTTGTGTTTAAGAAAGATCTTTCTTAGTTTTTGATGGGCATTTTTTTTCCTTTCTGCAGAAGTCCAGGTGTAAAAATAAACAAACACCTGAATTACTTTGATACTGTCCACTCAGACTCAGATAAACTCTTTAACTCACCTATAGTGAAGATAACTCTTGTCCATGTCAATATTAAGGACAATCAAAACAATACAAACCGGTTTTTTAACTGAGGGAGCATCTCATAGTTGTACCACAACTTAGTTAATTTTCACACCTTTTGCAGGAAGGAAAAAAAATGCCCATCAAAATTCAAAAGAGATTTTATCTTTCTGAAACACAAAATGCATGTAACTTTATTATATCTAGTGGATGCCAGGCATTAAAACTTTTCCAACTTCACAGGTAAGTCTGTACTCAGAGTAATTTTTGGCATGTAAATTCAGCCTTATTTGTCCGTTTGTTATGATGAACCTTAAACTAGTCTTTTATTGATGCATATAATGCTATATATTATAGCCAATATAACTACAAAATGCCAATCTGCCCTATTTTGCTTCAAATAAAGTCTAAACAAAGATACCCCTCTATAGAGGAATCATTTTATCCCTATGCCTCTATAGAAGGATTATTCCTCTATAAAGGTATAAACACCATACATGTAGAGGATTTAATTGTTCCCAACCTGTTCAACACTTATTTTTATCAGATTTGAAGTAGACGAGGAATTTAACAGAATATATCAGGTTTTTTTTTATTTGTAGGCTCATCAGCAGAGTAGAAAAGCAGATATGATGTTAAAGTCTAAAAAGTTTGAAGAGGCAATGATATGTCACAGAAGAGCTGCAGGTAAAAATTATACTTCAATTGGTTGTTATTTTATGCTTTACATGTATATGCACATCGAAAATAGGATGTGCTATGGTACATGTATACCAATACCCATCTACCAGTCCATCAACACTTCATATGATAACTCAGATTTATTTTATGAATTTACTGGGAACTTTACATATTTTACATATTACATATTTGTTGGAATTGGTGAAAATATTGTTCTGTCCGATATGTCAATCTAGAGTTATTGGACTTTGCAATTGACTAACAAATAGATTAATGGCATTCATTAAGTGTCATGTATACATTGTAGCTCCAGTATGGGGTTGGGTACTATGCCAGGTACAAAATGTACACCTTTGTTTCAATCCATGCCTGTTTAATACTTGCAGTGTCACACAATGATTTTCTAAATTCAATAATATTTTTACAATTTTATTCTGGTTTGTGTGTTTATATTATTTTATTATATTCAATTACCGGTATGCATTTTCTATTGTCTTTCAGACTTCTTGTTAGAAGCTTTACAGACCACAAACTCAGAGTTAGCCAAAGAGTCTATCTACCATCAACATCAGTATCATCTCAGACAACAGGATAATCTCCAACATAAAATAGACAGAGAGGAACGCATCCAATACAATAAAACTATAACTCCACTGGTTAGACACAACCAAAGTACACAAACTGATCAAGAGGTCAATGATGAAGCAGTATTACATGCTATGTCTGACACGGATTCTGTACTAGGATTTCTGGTCAATAGAAATAAAACATTTAATGATCCAAGAAATAAAGACATAACTGTGCATTTTAGATCAGATAAACAAAATGTAACTCACAGCATTACAAAAATTCCTAGAGATGATAAAGATATTCTGGAAGAAATGTATGTTAAAAATCAAGAACTAGAGAAGCAAGTTATTCAGCTCAGTAGAGAAGTGATGGACCTAAGAGGAGAAAAGAAACTCTTACATGAAAACTTAAAATTGATAGAATCAGGTGGGAAAGATATGTTTGATATGGGAGAGGGATCATGTATACCTGATCTGATGTTACCTCCCCTTGAAATGCCTCAGTTTGACCTTGATTCATTGCAAAGTCAAACAGAGACTGACACTGAAACACTCACACTATTCAGCAATGACTAATATTTCCTACAATGAATAAAAATATATTTAAAAAACCTTTTTTGTTTTAAAATTTTAGCGTTGCTCGAAAATTAAAGTCTTCAGGGATATCACTAGAAAGTAGAAACTTATTCGAGATTGCTCTAACATCTGACTGCTTTATGTAGACTAGTTGGGGCCATTTTATAGTTCTTTTTCTACAGAAGAAAGATAGCTAAGGTAGTTAGAACTACAGAAAACAAAACAACAAACCATGCACAAAAACTATCCTCACATGTGTCAATGCCGAATGTCAAAATGCTTACAGATTCAGATCTATTTTGAAAACTGATTACTTATGGTAGCGTAAATACAAAAGGTTTATGATACAAAAAAGAAGATGTGGTATGATTGCCAATGAAACAATTTTCCAAAAGAGACCAAATGACACAACTACAGGTCACTATACAGCCTTCAACAATTAGCAAAACCCATACCATAGAATAAAGAGTTTATCTTAAAATCCCTTGCTCTTACAGTCCTTAAATTCAAGTGATTTTGGATAACTTGTACTGAGGAAATTAAAAAAAGCATGTCTTTCTGATAACATTTACCAATTTGCACAACATCTTATAAGTGATTGAGCACTCAAACAGCTTATATGGTATCATAACTATGACTGCCAATGAGACACCTATCAAGCTGAGACCAAATGATGTTGATGCAAGTATTGATCACCATACCACCTTATGACAAGAGCAAAACCCATATTGGATTTATATAGAAAGCTTAGAACAGCCTTGAATTGTCCAAAATGAAAAAGCTTTCAAACCAATAAAACAAACCAATTCAATGACAATACAAAAACAAATACAATGTATAATAGTATATGTATTGACAATCAATGAATTTAAGTCTCCTGACTTTGGACAGGAACATACAATTTGTGTCCGAAAGCTCAATCCTTCTCTTTTACATAAAATCAAAACAGAAATAGCAACGGTAAAAATCAGTTTAAAAACTTTCATCAGATCGACACAAAGTATTACATCAAAAAAATATCAAAAAGACAACAGACACAAAGTACAAAAAAAAATAGTCTGTACACAAGGATTAAGTGATCTCAGCATACATGTACATTGTATAACTGAGACATCTTATAAAACGGTCTGCCTGATATTGTCTGGTTTGACATACAGATAGGATATGTTCAAGGCTGTTGTGAAAGAGGGCCTTAACACAAATCAACGATGAAATTGAAGAAATATGGATTCAAATTGACCATGTTTTAATTTTTATCATTTTTGTAAGACATGGGTATGATGTTTCTTGAGGTGGCAGTGTCATCAACAATGTATTAATTTGTGATAAGGCCTAGTTTATAGTGCACCACAAGTAGTAGGTCTGTGATATTTGGTATGCAGTTGCATTGGCACATCTCATTACTATCGATAATATTTGATCCTGCCCCCTCAGTCATGGTATAACGACTTTAAAACTTTTGCTTATTTTACATGCATAAGTTTGTGATTAGGTCAGTTTATGAGGAACCACTAGTGGTAGGTCAATGATATTTGTATAAGCATTGGCATATCCCATTTCCTTTGTATAAGCATTGGCATATCCCATTTCCTTTGTATAAGCATTGGCATATCCCATTTCCTTTGTATAAGCATTGGCATATCCCATTTCCTTTGTATAAGCATTGGCATATCCCATTTCCTTTGTATAAGCATTGGCATATCCCATTTCCATGGAGATTATTTGGCTGTGCCCCCTTAGTCATGGTCTATTAACTTTGAATCTTTTGCTTACTTTACATGTATTAGTTAGTGATTAGATAAGTTTATGAGGAAACACTAGTGGCAGGTCAATGATATTTAGTATGCAGTTGTATATAATTTGCATATCTCATTTCCATGGAGATTATTTAGCTTCGCCCCCTAAGTCATGGTCTATTGACATGGAACATTTTGCTAAATTAATATATATATATATTAGTTTGTGATTAGGTCAGTTCAAGGGGTACCATTAGTGGATGGCCAATGTTAATTGGTATTCAGTTTTATTTGAAAGCATTATCACATCTCATTTCCATGGATAATATTTAGCCCCTGCTCCTCAGTCATGGTCTATCGACTCTGAAACTTTTGCTAATGTATGAGTTTGTGATTAGATCAATTTAAGATGACAGCAAATTACAAGTTGGCATTTGCAAGTATCGTTTCTATGGAGATTATATAGCCCCACCCCCTTTTCATGGTTCACTGACTTAAAAACTTTTATTTAAGTAAATTTCCTGATGACAATCTTTAAATTTTTCGTAAAACTAAGGATTTTCTTATCCCAGGAATAGATAACCTTAGCCGTATTTGGCACAACTTTTTGGAATTTAGGGTCCTCAATGCTGTTCGACTTTGTACTTGTTTGGCTTCATAACTTATCGATCTTAGCGTCTTATGAAGACGAAATGCTCGTCTGGCGTATTAAATTATAATCCTGGTACCTTTGATAACTTATATAGTTTACATGTTAAATGTTTGTGTACAGGTTTGTTTAAAGAGAACGACTTAAAATAAGTCAATGGTATTTGGCATGCAGTTGTATTAGCATTGGCAGATTTCATTTACATGGCTATTGTTTAGCCATGTAGCTCAGTCGTGATTCATTGCTTTTGAATATTTGCATAACTTATGTAAGCTGTTAAAGTATTGCTATTTCAATTCCAACATTTACATAATCAAAATTGCAAAAAGGCGAGACATGTCTCTGTGATAACAGTTTATCTGTATTTCTATGACGCTTTTTCTTATTCCTTTATTATGGCTTTACGATATTGAAAACAAATCTAAAAACAAGAAAAAAATATTTCATTAGATCAAAAAAAAGGTTAACAAAAATTTACATGTAACCCAAAGAATGATATTTCAATAGATAGATTTAAATTTAGTTGCCAATCTTTAGTATTATATTAATCTGGTACATACTGTTACGGCCAGAAATCGCCTTTAAATTGTAGCCAACAAAAGACACAAATCAATAGTAAAATTTAACAATATTTATTATACAAAAGTTTACAAAAGGTATTACACAAATATTACTGTTAACTTAACTGTCCAAATATGAGTCCAATCTGTTATCTTTATCTGTATCCGGAAATCTTTCGGAATCCAATTTGAATATTACGTTCACTACTAATGTCACAATCCAGTATGATGTTGTTTGTAGAATAAAAGTGTCAATCCAAATGCTGTGAATACTAATGTCTATCAATGTCTATGTCCAAGTTTAATTCTGAGAGTTTAACTTTAGTGTCTGTATATATAGTGTTGTCATGGAAAATTCTGGAACACTCTATAATGGAACATTGTGGAAAATCCTGGAAAGTTACAACGGAAGTTTCTGGAATAACGTAGAAGTTTAAATTACGCATCTTTTATAAGGATCATTCTAGAAAGTTCCAATCATTCTGTGATTGTTCCAGTGATTCCTAAACTGCACAGTTATAAGATTATTTCATAAACAACTATCAGGCCATACAACACAAATTAGGCCAACATAAATAAACATAATAATTACAATATCATAACACCTCCCCCCTTAAAAGAAGTTTTAGTGTAACAAAAACTTATCATGAATAATATGAACAAAAATACATAATATATACAAAGTGATTTAATAAGCTCTAGATAAAGCATCAGCTATTACATTATCTTTACCCTTAATATGTTTTACAATTACATCATATTCCTGTAACAATAAACTCCACCTAGTCAACCTCTGATTCTTGTTTCTCATTTTATGCATGAAGGTGAGAGGATTATGATCAGTATAAACAAGAATAGGATATACAGTGGGATTCAAATATACATCAAAATGTTGAAGTGCTGACAACATTGCAAAACACTCTTTTTCAATAGTTGAATAATTTTTCTGATGTTTATCTAATTTCTTAGAAAAATATGATATAGGTTTTTCAACATTATCATCTGTCTCTTGATATAAAACAGCTCCTATTCCTACATCGCTTGCATCAACGGCAAGTTTAAATTGTTTTTCAAAGTCTGGAGTAATCAGAACTGGACTATTAATTAAAAGTGATTTGCTATTTTCAAAAGCTTTTTGACAATTTTCACTCCAGATAAATTTAGAATCTTTTCGTAAAAGATGAGTCAATGGTTGAACAACAGTAGCAAAATTTGAACAGAATTTCCTGTAAAATCCTATCATGCCTAAATATCTCATAAGTTGCTTTCTATTTGTAGGAGGTGGAAATTTGGAAATAGCTTCCACTTTAGCCATAATAGGTTTTACTTGACCTTGGCCAACTGTATGCCCTAAATAATCAACAGTGGCCTGACAAAATTCACTTTTACCAAGATTAACAGTCAAATTTGAATGTGACAATCTATCAAAAGTATCATACAAATGTGTTAAATGTTGTTCCCAGCTATCACTACATACAATAAGATCATCAATATAAGCATAACAACAGTCTAAATCTTTTATAACATTATTGATCATTCTTTGAAATGTAGCTGGAGCACTTTTCATGCCAAATGGCATTACAGTATATTGAAATAAGCCATCTGGTGTAACAAAAGCTGATATTTCACGAGCTCTCTGTGTCAGTGGAACTTGCCAATAACCTTTCAACAAATCAAATTTGCTCACAAATTTTGCTTGACCAATGTTGTCAATACAATCGTCTATCCTTGGAATCGGATAGGAATCAGATTTTGAGACTGAATTTACTTTTCTGAAATCAGTCACGAAACGAAAGGTTTTATCTGGTTTTGGCACAAGGAGACAAGGAGAGCTCCATTCACTGTTACTCGGCTCAATAATATCATTGTCAAGCATATATTTAATTTCTTTTCTCATAGCTTCAAGTTTGAGTGGATTAAGCCGGTAAGGATGTTGCTTAATTGGAGAAGCATCTCCTACATCAACATCATGACAAACAGCAGTGGTTTTGTTTGGCACATCTGGAAAAAGATTTGTAAAAGAAAATACCAAAGTTTTTATTTCTTCTCTACTATCAAAAGACAGATGTGCAAGTTTTGAGTCTAAATTTGACAAAATTTCTGAATTTTTCAATCTAACTGTCTCTTCCATAGTTTTAGAACTAAAAGGTGGTTCAATTACATCTGGTTTGCCATGATTGTTCTCAAATTTAACCATGCCTAAAGTGGCAACTGGTTTACTCTCACATTCATTAGTACGCTCAAAATATGGTTTTAACATATTAATATGACACACTCTGTTTTGTTTACGCCGACCTGGAGTTTTTACAATATAATTCAAATCATTGATTTTACTCTCTATTGTATAAGGACCACAATATTTAGCCTGTAAAGGATGTCCAGGGACTGGCAAAAATACAAGTACCCTATCACCAGGCTCAAAAACTCTGTCCCTGGCATCTTTATCATACCATATTTTCATCTTGTTCTGTACATTTTTTAAGTTTTTCTGAGCAATTTGACAAGCAGTATACAATTTTTCTTTAAATCTAGATACATAGTCTAAAAGATTCAAGTCAGTATGTTCAGTTAGCCATTTTTCCTTAATCAATTTTAACGGTCCCCTTACAGTATGGCCAAATACCAATTCAAAGGGACTAAATCCAAGGGATTCTTGAACAGCCTCTCGAACTGCAAAAAGTAGAAAGTGAACTCCATCATCCCAGTCTCTGTCAAATTGAAGACAAAAAGTTCTAATCATGTTCTTCAATGTTTGATGAAAACGTTCTAAGGCACCTTGAGATTCTGGATGGTACGCACTTGATCTATACTGAGCAATCCCTAACTGGTACACGACTTGCTGAAATAGACCTGACATGAAATTTGATCCCTGGTCGGACTGTATAGACTTAGGAAGTCCTACTAACGTGAAAAATTTGATAAGAGCTTTGACAATAGTAGGTGTCTTGATATTTCTTAGCGGAATAGCCTCAGGAAAGCGTGTGGATGTACACATGATTGTCAATAAATACGCATTTCCAGTTTTGGTCTTTGGTAAAGGTCCAACGCAGTCAATTAGAACTCTGCTGAAGGGTTCGTCAAAGGCTGGAATAGGCAGAAGTGGTGCTGGTGGTATTTTCTGGTTAGGTTTACCAACAACCTGGCATATATGACATGATTTGCAGTATTCTGCAACATCATTTCTAAGTTTAGGCCAGTAAAAATGCTGCAAGATCTTAAGGCAAGTCTTCCTTATACCTAAGTGTCCAGCCAAGGGGGTGTCATGGGCAAGACCAATAATTTCTTGTCTATAAACTTTAGGCACCACCACTTGGTATAGCACTCTCCATTCCTCCTCTGGGGTAGCATCAGGAGGCCTCCACTTCCTCATTAAAATACTGTCCTGATGGTAATAGCATTCGGCCACTTTGTCTGCTTCCTCCTGTGGTTGAGCCCTCTGGCTGAGCTGAAGAACCTCAGGGTCTTTATGTTGTTCTTCGAATAAATTCTTTCGGTCTAATGAATGGCTGTTTACGTCTGGCCATGGTATAATAACATTCTTGTTAACACTAGGTGGTCTTACTATGGCCTTTTCTGAGCTACCAGGACCTTCAATGTCGGCTAGAAAAGTGTCAGAGAGGTCCATATAATCAAACTGGTTTTCTTGCAAATCCTCATATTGTTGTTTTCTAGCCATCGCCCTAGTAACAACACAAGCTGGATACAATTCAGCATCATCTTCAGGTGATTTAACATCCACCACTGGTTCACTGGTAACAATTGGTTCAGCAACCACTTTGTTCCTAGCTAGATCATTTCCTAGCAATAAGGTAACACCCTCAACAGGGAGATTAGGACGAACACCTACAATAACTGGTCCAGTTATCAAATCTGACTTCAGATAAATACGATGGAGAGGAACATCTATACAACCTAACTCTACACCTTGTAACAAAACGGAGGCACCAACAGAAGTCTTCTCGGACAAAGGCAACACACCTTCTAACAATAAAGACTGAGAAGCTCCAGTGTCCCGTAAAATTTTAATAGGCTGAAGAGTGGTATCATCAACAATAGCAACAAACCCATCAGACATAAAGGGTTTATATTCCTCCATATAATCACAAAAACTGGACTTAAAAGCCTGACTCGCAGGACATTCCAATGTACTGGTAATATAAGGTGTCGTACAAGCACTGGTCTTCGGCTTATTATCTCGTTCATTCTTCTTCTGGAGTCTAAAACAATCAGCCATCAGGTGACCAATCTTCTTACAATAAGCACAAGTCAGTGACTTCTTCTCAAAAGTATCAAATTTTGGACTAGACATATTATAACTGGACTGACTCTTATTCTGTGGAACAGGCTTACTATCAGTACGCTCAGTGCTTTGATTTTTGTAATTTCCACTGGAAGTATTAACATTTTGACTCTTGAAACTTCTTTTATGTGAAAGAGTATAATTATCTGAAATTACAGCCGCATCATGTATTGACTCAACAGTTTTGTCGTCTAAATGTGTTTTTAATTCTGAATGAACACATTGTTTAAACTCTTCTAATAACATCAATTGTCTTAGTTGATCAAAATTGTTTTTTGTTTTCTTTGAAGTAAGCCATTTATCAAATAGATCTTCTTTTTCCCGAGCAAATTCCACATAGGTTTGCGAATCAAACTTTTTATAAGATCTAAATTTCTGTCTATATGCTTCTGGTACTAGCTCATAGGCTTTCAAAATTTCCTGTTTCACAGTGTCATAATCAGAACTTTTTTCTGATGGAAGTGCGGAGTATATTTCAGCTGCCTTACCCTCAAAAACACTTTGCAGCATCGTAGTCCAATACGGCATTGGCCATTTCAAATTATTAGCAATTTTCTCAAACTGTGGAAAATATTTATCAACTGTTTTTTCACAAAATTTCGGAACCAAACGTATATTTTTTGCTGCATCAAAATAATCTGATTTCGACTGGACTTTAGTGTTGCTTTCTTCTTTGACCATTTCAATTTTCAGTTTTTCCATCTCTAGCCTTTCTCTCATTTCAAGTTCTTTTAATTTTAATTCATCTTCTTTTATTTTCTCCCTCTCCTTCATTTCCAGTTCTTTTAATTTAAATTCATCTTCTTTTTCTTTTCTCTCTATTTCCAACCTTTCCTTCATTTCCAGTTCTGCTTGTTTTAATTTAAATTCATGTTCTTTTAATTTGAGTTCATGTTCTAATTCAAGCTGTTTTAATTTAAAGGCGTCAATATTGTCTACCTTTAGTTCAAGAGCCTCTTCACCTAAAATTTCTGTGTCAACCAATTTGTCTATAACCAAATTTTTTATAATTTGTTTTCTCATAGATACTTTAAAATCTAATTTCAGATGTTAAGCGAGCAACACTAATTCCTCTTTCTTTAAATTATCAAACCCCTCCAGGTCTGGCGTTTTCAAAAATTTACCGGCATCAAATGCCATTTTGTAGAATTTTGTTGGCTAGTTATAATAAAAATTACTAAACAAAATAAGATATTTTCAGCTCCCGGACGAGCCCCCAATTTCTGTTACGGCCAGAAATCGCCTTTAAATTGTAGCCAACAAAAGACACAAATCAATAGTAAAATTTAACAATATTTATTATACAAAAGTTTACAAAAGGTATTACACAAATATTACTGTTAACTTAACTGTCCAAATATGAGTCCAATCTGTTATCTTTATCTGTATCCGGAAATCTTTCGGAATCCAATTTGAATATTACGTTCACTACTAATGTCACAATCCAGTATGATGTTGTTTGTAGAATAAAAGTGTCAATCCAAATGCTGTGAATACTAATGTCTATCAATGTCTATGTCCAAGTTTAATTCTGAGAGTTTAACTTTAGTGTCTGTATATATAGTGTTGTCATGGAAAATTCTGGAACACTCTATAATGGAACATTGTGGAAAATCCTGGAAAGTTACAACGGAAGTTTCTGGAATAACGTAGAAGTTTAAATTACGCATCTTTTATAAGGATCATTCTAGAAAGTTCCAATCATTCTGTGATTGTTCCAGTGATTCCTAAACTGCACAGTTATAAGATTATTTCATAAACAACTATCAGGCCATACAACACAAATTAGGCCAACATAAATAAACATAATAATTACAATATCATAACAATACATTGCAGAAAGCCATTTTGCTCGAATAGTCCTAGTAAAACATTTACGACTTGTGTCTGTAAAACACATTTTGTGTGTGGCACTTATGAATCATTCTTCACAATAATAAAATAAAATTTATTGTTATTTGGTACAAAACCTAACACTTATAAATTGTAAACGTACAAAGCATTTTCAATAATTAACTTCACAAGGAACACGCTTAGTCAAGGTTTTGAAGGTCAAGGCTGTACAAGACTTCAAACTTATAAGTATCTATGACCATATATAGACCCATAAAAACAATGGCCGCATCCATCTAAGGCTATCTTTGAATGCGGGAGTTGGATCACAGGCACTTAATTTTTGTCTGATCTAATACCCAACACTTGTTTTCTATCCAAGATAGTAACGATCTAATATCCCTACACTATAGAATTTAAGAAATCATTTTATAAATCTTTTCATTACCGAAGCACTGACCACTAAACTGACGATACCCGCGGGGACCAATAGCGCACCAGCAGCTGAATCGACCTAGAACAAAATTTATTTATTTAATGTTTGTAGTGTATACATTGAGTTTTCTTTTACTAAAATTGAGTTATATTTTTCTTACTTTTATTGTCGAGCCTGCAACTTTTGTTGCAGAAAGCTCGACATAGGAATAGTGATCCGGCGGCGGCGGCGGCGGTGTTAGCTCACTTCTTAAAAGCTATATATTTTAGAAGATGGAAGACCTGGATGCTTCATATTTTGTATATAGATGCCTCATGTTACGAAGTTTCCGTCAGTCACATGTCCATTGTCCTTGACCTCATTTTCATGGTTCAGTGACCACTTGAAAAAAAAGTTCAGATTTTTTGTAATGTTACATTCTCTCTTACTGTAAGTAATAGGATAACTATATTTAGTACATTGCAAGGTCCTCATGCCCGCCAGACAGTTTTTACTTGACCTCGACCTTATTTCATGGTTCAGTGAACAAGGTTAAGTTTTGGTGGTCAAGTCCATATCTCAGATACTATAAGCAATAGGTCTAGTATATTCGGTGTATGGAAGGACTGTGAGGTGTACATGTCCAACTGGCAGGTGTAATCTGACCTTGACCTCATTTTCATGGTTCAGTGGTTATAGTTAAGTTTTTGTGTTTTGGTCTGTTTTTCACATACTTTATGCAATAGGTTTACTATATTTGTTGTATGGAATGATTGTAAGTTGTACATGTCTAGCGGGCAGATGTCATCTGACCTTGACCTCATTTTTGTCGAGCCTGCAACTTTTGTTGCAGAAAGCTCGACATAGGGATAGTGATCCGGCGGCGGCGGCGGTGGGGTTAGCTAACTTCTTAAAAGCTTTATATTTTAGAAGGTAGAAGACATGGATGCTTCATACTTTGTATATAGATGCCTCATGTTACGAAGTTTCCGTCAGTCACATGTCCAATATCCTTGACCTCATTTTCATGGTTCAGTGACCACTTGAAAAAAAAGGTTCAGATTTTTTGAAATGTTGAATTCTCTCTTATTATAAGTAATAGGATAATTATATTTGATATGTGCGTACCTTGCAAGGTCCTCATGTTTGTCGGACAGTTTTCACTTGACCTCGACCTCATTTCATGGATCAGTGAACAAGGTTAAGTTTTGGTGGTCAAGTCCATATCTCAGATACTATAAGCAATAGGGCTAGTATATTCGGTGTATGGAAGGACTGTAAGGTGTACATGTCCAACTGGCAGGTGTCATCTGACCTTGACCTCATTTTCATGGTTCAGTGGTTATAGTTAAATTTTTGTGTTTTGGTCTGTTTTTCTCATACTATATGCAATAGGTCTACTATATTTGTTGTATGGAATGATTGTAAGGTGTACATGTCTAACGGGAAGATGTCATGTGACCTTGACCTCATTTTCATGGTTCAGTGGTCAAAGTTAAGTTTTTGAGTTTTGGTCTTTTTATCTAAAACTATATGCCATAGGTCAACTATATTTGGTGTATGGAAATATTTTATGATCTTTATGTCAATTTCGCCGGTTTTATTTGACCGTGACCTCATTTTCACGGTTCATTGCACAGTATTAAGTTTTTGTGTTTTGGTCTATTTTTCTCAAACTATAAGTAATAGGTCAACTATATATGTTGTATAGAAGCATTGTTAGCTGTACATGTCTGCCTGGCATGGTTCATCTGACCTTGACCTCATTTTCAAGGTTCATTGGTCTTTGTTCAGTGATCTTGGTTAATGTTAAGTTTATGTGACAGTTGTAATAAACCTTAGCTTTATACTTAGGACTATCAACATAATATCAATGATTAGTATAGAAGGCGAGATATTTCAGCGTGTGCACTCTTGTTATTTTTTACTTAACCTTTTGCTATCTTTTATCTACAAGATAAAGCAAGTTCCCCTAGGCAGCAACAAGTTAGTTAGAGAATAGTTGATTGAGAACCGCTAGTGGTAGGTCAATAATTTGAACATCTCATTTTCATGTTGATTATGTTACCCAATCCCCTCAGTTATGGTTTATTGACTTTGAAACTTTTGCTTAGTTGACATTTATAAATTTGTAACATTATTGGTACTGGTAGATCAGTGATATTTTTATGCAGATGTATTGGCATTTGTACGTCTCATTTCTGTGGAGATTATATGGTAACACACCCACAACATGTTTCATTGAATTCGAAATTTAACATAGTTTACAAGTTTAAGTTTCTTGTTAGGTTTGTTCGGAGGACACAAACTATTATAATTCATTGGTTTTATTTATATTTTCCCGTTGAGGTTTTTTGAATTAACATATTTAGTTATGGTCCATTGTTTTTTCATAATTTGCATAGGTTACTTTAAAAGTTGCCATTTACACTTAATTTTACATTTATTCTATCAAATTACAAAACGCGATACAAAACTGTGTGCTTGCAGTCTATTCAAGTGTATGAAAACTTCGAAACTTTACTTTATCAATGTATCGATACTAAAAGTGATTAGGTCCAAAATTTCGCTTTGTGTTCAGTCCCGAGTGTTCTTGCATTTAACTACCCTGTATTCCAGTCACGAAAAGTTGTCATTTTAGCGGTATTTGCATTGTAACATTGCCATATAAGCAAGAGGTTTTGCTAGCCATAAAACCTGGTTCAACACCCCACTTTTTCGTAAAATATTATGTACTAAGTCAGGAATATGAAAGTTGTTATCAAATAGTTCGATTCTATGTATGTTGCATTGTCGTTTGTTTTTGTTGTACTGCAGTATTTGTGTTATTTCGTTGTTTTCCTCTTATGTGTATCCCTCGGTTTTAGTTTGTTACACGGATTTGTTTTTCTCTCAATCGATTTATGACGTTTAAACAGCGATATACTACTGTTCCAAATTTTCGGTTTTTTTTTGTTTTGTTTTGTTTTATTTTTACTTTTGTAAGTCGCCAACCATTTTACCATAAAAATATACAGGTGTTGGGTCTTCAATTTGTGTCGCTGATAACATATTAAAAATGGTCAACATAATATTAATTTTATATCAGAAGTCATCTAAATTTTAGTCTTTGTTTACAAATAATCTGGCCTAGAGAAACAAAAGACCAGTTTCAACAGCGACAGAGCTTGAAAATGTATTTGTACGCCAAAGTAACATTCTAATTCCGAAGTTTCTATTACAAATATTGTAAAACAAGTTTTACTCATTGATCTAAACTAGTTCACAGGAAATGTTTGAATTATGCTGATCATGTAAATTCGAAAAATATCGATACGAATGAACAAAAACTTTTCTTATATATCTGCGAAAGTAATTCAAATTTCTATCTTTATTTTTAATGTAGACTCCTGCTCAACATTTGTATGCAAAAGAATTCTTATCCATAAAAATAACAATGAAAAATAAATAAGATGTTCAGTATAATCCATAATTAAATACAATATTGCATGACCATTGTTTATGCTCTGGGACAATTTCAAATATCCGCATAAAGTGCTCTGCGGATACCTTTACTGCATGGCTTTGGCAAATATTATATTTAAAGAACATTTTCACTGTTAGGCGATATTTTATTTTTATAAAAGCATTAAACAGCATAATGAAATATGTATAAACACAACCATTGTATAAATAGTTCATTGCACTTATGACACTGTATCTCGAATTTTATAAAGTTTTTTTTTTTTTGTATTTAACAAATAATAACTACGGTTTCAGCTGTTTTCCCTTGGTATATTGTTTTTGTATTTCTTGAGTTTTTGAAAAGCGTTTTGAACCGCACAATATAAATGTAAATGACATGTATCGACATTTTCGTATGTTTGAGTGCTGAATAGCATGATGTCAAGTTGAATCAAAGGTAATATATTGCTCACAAAGATTCATTTTGATGATGCATTTTTACAAATATTTAAAGCGTCCATTCCAATGATGAGACCACAGATCAGTATGAGGACAGTAGCACCAACGTACCCAATACTCTTTGCACTGGTTCTGTTATCTGGTGCACTTATTAACTTTCTTTTATTCCCTGAAAGTGATTAAAATATAATGTAAAAATATGCATAAATCGACATAAAAGGTAGAATAACAAAAATACCGCACTTTTTGAAATACTAAGGCTTTTTTGGTCAAATAGCTGTTCAAGGTTTAAAGTTTTAATACATCCTTAGGTTTGACATAATTTACTTTGATCGTTCCTGATAAAAACAGACACAGAAACGTGGTAAGAACGCATAAAATTTACGAAGCGTTGTTTTAAATTTTACAGCAATTGGTCAATACTGCTGTAGGTTGACTATCAGTCCTCAATAGTATCATCAGCTCAGTAGTCATAACTTCGTTAATGGTACGATTCATATAATAGTTCGTTTCTGTGTGTGTTACATTTCAACGTTGTGTTTCCGTTGTGTCGTTTGTTTTCTCTGATATTTGAGTGTGAATTCACATTACTATAAGACGTGTCACGGTACTTTTCTATCCCAAATTCATGTATTTGGTTTTGATGTTATATTTGTTATTTTCATCGGATTTTGTCTGATGCTTAGTCCGTTTCTGTGTGTGTTACATTTTAATGTTGTGTCGTTGTTCTCCTCTTCTATTTAATGCGTTTCCCTCAGTTTTAGTTTGTTACCCCGATTTTGTTTTTTGTCCATAGTTTTACGAGTTTTGAACAGCGGTATACTACTGTTGCCTTTATTTATAACAAATCTTTTTTAAATTGTCCGGCTTTTCCATTTTTTTCATGTACAATAACAAGTTAAAAAGTAACTAGGGTTTCAAGCCCCCCCCCTCCCCCCCGCCCCCCCCCCCAAGGCAAAGTTTGACATTAATTAATTTGGCTATTTTAAGGTCATTTTTGATCATATATATAGCTCTTTGACTGTTTCGGTTCTTGTACATCAATTACAAATATTCGGCTTTTAACATTTCTGATGGATGTCAATCTAGAAAAGCGCTTTTGACGCTTCAGATATATACAGTGTTCATGGTTTTCATTTTTTCAGCATGTAAATATATAGTATGACCCAGGTGATGCAAATAATTGAGTTCATGTTCTATCAAATATAATGTGATGCAGTTTTATAAGTTAAAAATACAGAAAGAAGATTCGATGTTCCATTTTTGTTTAACCAATTTATTATAATACCATTTTATTTTATATAGAAATATATTAAAAATTAGAATAAATTTGTTAAACAAAAATAAAACCTCAAATGTTCGGTAAATCATAGAACAGCTTTTGTTTCACATTTCTGTTTTCCATGATTAACGAGACTTAAGTTTTAATGTTAAAAGAATATTGGATACAAGCATAAAAGCTATCAGCAAAAAAAGGTAAGAATTGCTAGAACTATATAAAAAAGGTGAACAACGATAAATGAAGGTATAAAAAAAAATAACAAATTGATTCATAACATGCAAAATTTTAACTGTCTGCGATACAATTGTTTTTTGTTATTTGAAATGTTTCACTATATTTCAGAAACAGTTTATTGCGACATTATAAGTAAATACTGCTGCTTAAATTAATTAACTGTAAGATCAATATATTTTACTCATTTGAATTTAAATTGGACGGCAACAGTTGTCTACTTATGTTCAAATCTCAGGAATCCATTACTTGTAATTTTAGAGCCTGTATGATTTATGTGTTGTGTTTTATTGTTTGTTTATTTGTTTCTACATAAATCCTGCCGATAAATTTGATCTTTAAATTGCTATAGATATATCATTTCGGGGCTATTCGGTAAGTGTTTTGCTATTTGACCAACATCTTTTGGTCTCTAATGGAAAGTTGTGTCATTGGAAATCATTCATGATACATCTTGTTAAATTTTGTATTTATATAGTGTGAACATGCGTAAGTGTAATATCAACATAAAATACCACACGATAAGACAGAGGGTATTTTACTGCTGAAAATTATGCAGTTGACAACTGAATAGTCACCATATTTGTCATAGTTGGAAACCGTTCATTTGTGTCAATATCAAGAAACTATATAAATGCATATTAAACGAAGATACGTATATTAGATAATCATTTTTAAACTGAATGGTTCACAAATTTTGCCTCTTTTGGAGGTGATAATCAATATGTATAGATATTTTGTTTTGTTTCTCCTAATAGAGACACAACTTTTAATTTGTACACATTTAAATAAGTTTGATAGAGCTCATATTGTGTTTAATGAAAAAAAGTAGGGGTAGTATAGAATTGTTGTAAAATCTTCACTTGAAACGATTTAAAACGAGCTAGTACTCAATGAAACTACCATAGTGACTTTACTTGGACATGAGACTTCTATAACACATGTGTTACAGTAGTCTCAGCTTGGACACATCATTCTGGCTCCAAAGCCTACTAATGTAATGCGCGCAAATGTAATTCAACGACTAGTGTTTGCTTTTTCTCTTTAATGTCTTATTTATAATAGAAAAGCAAAGGAAGGGTATCAATCTATGACACATAATCAGTTCATCTACACCAAAAAACACACAAACGGCAAATGAACAGCGCTAGTATTGCTGTTCTTCATCTAAAATTTACAGAGATGCTTTGAACACGGAGAAAAAACTCTACCATCACTGCAATTTTAAGACAGCATGTAGCACCGGATGGAGAGGAATTCTTTGCAAAATGATTGGAATATACTTTGTGAGATATCTGGTTACTTACGTGATGTTTCCGTTTTAGAAATAGTTAATTCTTCGACTAATTTATCAATCTTTGCTTGTAATTCTGTACGATCTATGGGTTGATTTGTAGCGTAGCAGACACATACACATTCCTCAGTGGAATTCTCTAAAGGAAAAAAAAATACAACAAATCAATTTCGTTGTGGTGTTTATATACAAAGAAGATGTGGTATGAATGCCAATGAGAACTGTTCACAAGAGACCAAATGAAACAAAAATTAACAGCTATAGGTCACCGCACGGACTTCAACAATGAGCAAAGCCCTTATCGCATAGTGAGCTATAAATGGCCCCGAAATCACTAATGTCCAATTCAAACAAGACGGCCTTATTGATGTATAAAAGAATGAACAAAATTAATATGTAACACAGTAACAAATGATAACTACTGAATTAAGGCTTCTGACTTGGGACAGGCACATGCATAAAGAACCTAGAGGTGCTAAACATGTCAGCGGAATTCCATCCCACACCCAAACCTAGAACAGTGGTGTTTGCATTTCAACTAATAACAAGCAGGTGCAATCATGTGAATTAATTCAAAGAAACTAAACCTTATGGTTCATTACATACGTTGATATTAAGGTATAGAACCACTAATTCAGTCCCGGTCGGAAAGAACATAGTACATATTATAAACAAAATAGTTTTGTCAATATCGAATATATTTTGGAGATTTTGGTATCAAGTGAACGCTTTGGGATTTGAACTTAAGACAAAGTAGCCATTAATGCTTGAAATTGCAGTTTTAACAAAGAAAGCAATGGGGCTATGCATTAGTTGTTTTATACCATAACACCGAATCCACTTGGCTGGGGATGCATGTATAGTAGGAATTTCTTACCACGTCGATACATCGGTCTCGCTCTTATTTGCGTCAAAGACATGTGATTCCTTCAATAGTTTTTTTGTTACCTTCATTTGTTTTTTCCAAATCTATTTTTGAGGTTAGAATGCCAATGGCTTATAAATCAGTAAAAGCCAATATTTATCTATTATGAACGGTTTTTAGTTAAAACAAAAAGGATTGTCATTATAACAACAACAAAAAAAACATGATCTTGTGACGTCTAATGCACTTCAAAATATGATAATACATTATGCCAGCATCTCGATTAGGTTATTTATAGGAGATGTAATATGATTGCTGATGAGACACCTTTCCACAAATGGATGTAAGAAACTACTAGTATGGGCCATCGTTCAGCCTACAACAGTGAGCAAAACCCATACAGTATGGTCAGCTTTATACGGCATTGACATGACAAAATGTGAAACAATTCAAAGTAAGGCATAAACTATAACTTAAGGGCATATCCAACAGTTTCAGGGGAGGTAATAACAAACGTAACCGTCGTCTATTGTTTCCCGTAATTTAACGTTGTTTCGACGACGTCATAACAGAATCACCATTGGCTATGGCCGTCTGACAAGGGCGGTTTCTTTCCTCAAAGGAAAGGGCACGGCGGGAATCGGCAGAAAACTCATACAGAATATTAACAGAAATAGAAGTCAAATCTTAAAAGATGTTGTCCTCTTGGTCCATTATAAAAGAACTGCAATTTGTCTTTATAATTATAGACCATACTCACTTAAGTTTCCGTTTTATTAAAATTATCTTCAATATACAGTACAGTAGAGAACAACGAGAACAAATCCGTAATATTTTATTTTTTTCATTAGAATGCAACACAAATTGTAATTAATTCTTTATCAAACTTATCCGAGATTTTGTCATTCAGGATAGAAAACTGAAAGTTTGATTTGACTTGAGAAAGATTAAAAAAATTGGTCTCTTGAGAAAAACTAAAATACGACATAAACTAACATATATCATTGCATCTAGCATCTAGCTTTGCGTTGAGGTGCTAATATACAGAAGCTCTTTAAATGAAAAACGACACCGTAAAAAAGTGAAAGTAGGAAAACATTGTAATATATACACTGACATACAAGTAAAAAATATCTGACGATTTTAGTGTTTACTTATGTATGAGGAAATTTAATTTAACAAACAAACAAAAAAAACGGTGCAAGTCTTGATGTAAGTCTTGACTTATTACCAACCCCCTATTAAACCCAGCAGTTCCATAATAGGATAGGTAAACTCAAGATTTTGCTCATTATAATATTCAACTTTATTCTAGTACGGCATACGTTTTACCGCTAGCAAACCCTTTATCTTAATAATGTATCAATTATTCATTCAGATACACTTATTTAAAAAACCCATATATGGCAGATATGAACCAACCACACCTATTGAACGAAAGGCGTCTGACTAGACACAAACACATAAAGAATCATAGATACGACAGGGTTCAACATGTCTGTGAATGCTTAATTTCTTATGACCTGGGATAGGGGTGTAACAACACAATATAAGAACAAAATATATCAGTTGTAAATGGCTAATGCTTAACCAAGCAACACATTCTTTATGGGCCTGTCCCAAGTCTGGGCTCTTTTAACAAAAAAAATCTTACGAGTAAAACCCTTGTCAGTCTTACACATTTCAGTATAACGTACGATAAATTTCTTAAGATTTTTTGTGACATGGAGCCTTTAGTTCAGTGGTTGCCGTTGGTTCATGTCTGTCATATTTGTTTTTCGTAATTTGTCTTGTTAGAAATAAGGCCGTTAGTTTGCTCAAATTAATTGTTTCAAAATTTTATGTCGAGGATTTTTTTGGTCAAGCAATCGGTATGGATTTTTCTCATTGTTGAGAGTCGTACAATTGCCTATAATTGCCTAAATCCACTTCATTTGAACTTCTTTTTCATACAATGTCTCTCTATTTCTATATTAGGCCAATAGATCGACACGAAGTACAATAAACAACAAACTTTAAAACAATAGAGATAATAGAGACAGTTACATTAATATAATTAGTTTTAGCGTACCCGTAGGAAATAGCTGAAATGATTTATATCAGGGTAAAATACAGCTGCCATTTGTGCGTTTTTTTCCATTATGTCTGTTTGTTTTGTTCACGCATCGTTGTCAAAATAATGGTGTTTGATGTGACTGCCCTACAAGTGAGAGGTTTAGCGGTATTAAAACAGGTTCAATCCACCGTTTTCTACATAAAAAAATGCCTGTACCAAGTCAGGAATTTGACAGTTGTTATGCATTCGTTTGATGTGTTTGAGCTTTTGATTTTACCACTTTATTAAGGACTTTCCATCTCGATGTTTCCTTGGTATTTTTGTGATTTTACTTTATACCTGGATATGTTGTTCCGATTATTTCACTGTTTATTGCTTCTGATGTTGTTTCCACCATTTTAGTAGTTCTTGTGTCTGTTGTATAATCACTGATTATTGTTGTTTGCTTTTGATAAGTTGTTTCCAGCAATCGAGTTGTTACCAGCTTTGTTGTACTTTCTATTGAAGTGGTATCTGCTATTGTTTCCATGGAAACAGTCGGTGTATCTTTTGGAACTGCAGTATAAATGCAACATTATATCATTATATCATCAACATACGTATTATAAAAAGGTAGCCTAATAATTTTAACTATTTTTTTAAAAATAAGTAAATTTTAAAATTGTTTGCATGCCCATTGAACGACAAATTTATGTGACGTATAAAATTTTCTGACGCCAGACACACAAATCAATGAATGTATTTGTAGATATATGTTTTTGTGTTCTGTTGAATTGTCCCTTTTAAAATTGTTATACGATGATGACTGATGTACCCATATTTTGACTATTTATTTATTGTGTCTGTTTAGTTAACGCATCAATGTAAATATAACGGAATTTGATGAGACTGTCACCAAAGTGAGAGGGTTAGCGCTATAAAACCAGGTTTAATCCACCATTTTCTACATTTGAAAATGCCTTTACCAAGTCAGGAATATGACAGTTCTTGTCGATTCGTTTTTGATGCGTTTTGTTATTTGAAATTGCCATGTGATTATGGACTTTCCAAATTGATTTTCCTCTAAGTTCAGTAATTTTGTGATTTTACTTTTTACTATCTAATTCCACGCCCCGATTAAGCAATACTTTTTGACCACTTTAGTTTAATATTTTGAAGTTCCAAATATGTCTGCCTCGAGCTTCGCTTAAGAGTTATTCTTGTCGATTTGTGAAACTGGCGCAGTTAAATGGGCATCGGTTGATATCATTACTACCTATAGATCTATACTTCGACTGATAGCACCCGTTGGTATCAGTAACACAGTAGTAACACAGAAATGCTCTCCAACTTTGTACTTGTTTGGCTTTATATATATTTTGGTAGGACTATCACTGATGAGTCTTATGTAGACGAATCGCGCGTCTGACGTACTAAACTATAATCCTGGTACTTTTGATAACTATATAGTACTTCGGTACGGACACGAAAATACGGTTATTGTTTTTTTTTAAATTTGCTGTTTCCAAACTTTGCCGGCTTTTATTAATTGTACACTTTTTGTCAATTTGATCTGATCAACCCTTCAGTTTCGTAAAACGTTTTGGATTTCAGGGGCGGATGCAGGAATTTTCGAAAGGGGGGGGGGGTGCAAAACATATGTCCCGATACAAATGCATTGATCGGCAAAAATAAAGGGGGGGTGCGCACCCCCGGAACCCCCCCCCCCTGGATCCGCCACTGGATTTTTAAATATTTTAGCCTCGATCGTCAGTAAAGAGACATTTCTTGGCAAAATTCGCATCTGGTGCAGTAAAATTTGCACTGTAATTGTTATTACTACCTCTGGGTCGATATGTTGGACTGTTCAAGAGAGTATCATTAGACCAGGAGTCAATATTTCGTTACTTGCATGAACATACGAGGATAAATATTGTGTAATTGAAATTTGGGTTGAAAAAAATTCCAAAGATATTCTAATTAAAGGAATACATTTATCTCATGTAATGCACTATTTCCTTGCACGGCTTTGGCAAAAATTTTTCAATTTTGATTTGATGAGCTCTTCATTTTTTAATTAGTTTTTGGTTTTCCAATATGATGGTCCTGATCATTACTAGAGAAGCAGATATTTTCAAAATGCGCATTGAAGGCAGACCATTGGTACTGTTAATGTTATTAGTAAACAACAGGAATGTTACGATATGCCAGATGCTTTGTCTGGGTTTTTTTCACAGGCACTTGTCTCAGAAAAAAAATTTCCTATATACCTTAATATAACACAAGGTACTTAACTAAATTTTTTGAAAAATGACACCCAGTCCCGAATTCCCGTTATTTTTCGATTTCTCGGTTGTCAAACCTACTTAAACTTAATATGCCGTAAATCTAAATTGATTTATCTACACAATGATATATGATACGACTATCATTGTTGTCGGGATCATTAGTAGCAGGTCTCAGAAGTCGGTCAACGGGATTTTTTTTGCATTCATCTCAAGCTTTGGCAACACCCAGTCCGCATGTAATTTTATACTGGTTTCTCATTGGTCAATCGTCTGGCTAAAAATAAATGTGGGAAATTTTGGTCAATTTATAACTCTACATTAGTGTCATTGTGTACACGTGTGTTTCATAACAAAATGAATGTCAAACAGCTTATAGCATTGAATGAGGTAAAAAAATGGTCATAACCTTTTGCTTCTGGGGCAAAGTGGAACGGGGAAGAGCCATTTGGTCTGTACTATAGAACAAGAACTAAAAAAAGGGGGGAAAACGGTTGCAGTCACAGGAACAACGGGAGTGGCTTCCTTTAATATAGGTGGGATTACTGTCCATTCCTGCTCCGGTATATCAGATGGTCATTTTTCAAATGACAAACTATTACAAAAATCGACTATTGATGAATATTTTCAAAAATACAAGGGGTTCTGCAAGTTTAGGATTTTAAAAATGTCAATTTACCATTCAAATAAGGATTGACATATGTTTTTGTTTTGTTTTCCCTACTCAAAATGATATCAAAATGTTATTAGAAATATACATACCATGAACAAATAGCATTATTAGCTAAATACATCTTTTCATTCAGTTCCATGATACTTCAAAATTTCTCGCTTTTCAAACCTTTGGAGTTATCTCAATATCTTATGTAAAGTCCAGAGAGAGTCTGAATGATGTCAATAAAATGGGAAAATCTGAGTTCTAAAATTAGAAACTCCTGACACATTCGACAGACATCAAAAAACACTTATTTGGGTTTGTTTCACATAATCTGTAAAGAATTTACAATAAAGATAATAATTTATAGTCAGAGGGAAGCTGACAGTTTTTATTTTAATAATTTTTATAATAATTCAATCACTGCGGGCTGGGTGTTGCCAAAGCTTGAGACGAATGCAAAAAAAATCCCGTTGACCGACTTCTGAGACCTGCTACTAATGATCCCGACAACAATGATAGTCGTGTCATATACCATTGTGTAGATAAATCAATTTAGATTTACGGCATATTAAGTTTAAGTAGGTTTGACAACCGAGAAATCGAAAAATAACGGGAATTCGGGACTGGGTGTCATTTTTCAAAAAATTTAGTTATTAAGTACCTTGTGTTATATTAAGGTATATAGGAAAAAAATTTTCTGAGACAAGTGCCTGTGGTTTTTTTATGTCTCTTTCTGCTTATGTACGTTTGTTTAATGGCAAAGAAATGTACATTTACACTACTCAACATGATAAGAAACAATGTTACAACAGTTGGTAGCCGCAATATTTATAATATATATATTTTATAATAATTTAATTTTGGATGTAACGCGTCTTCTGATTGGCTGACGTTATTTTGTTATCAGCTCATTGACATAATTTAGTCATGTGACCGTGACGTCATCAACGTTTTTTCATGGTTTTCTACGGTTTAAAATGGAATTTAGAATTAAATTATAAAAAATGACTGTAATATTTTTCTGTCTTTTCGAAATAATATAAAAAAATGTGGTGCACACTGTTAAATAACCCGTTATTCAGTGTGCACCAAACTTTTTTATGGCATTTCTTCATAGACAGAAAAAAATATTACAGTCATTCCTTAAATAATCGAATTAGGAAAATTAACACAATGTTTCCAAAACAAATTATGGAGAAAGAATAGCCATGCCTATGTTATTAAGACAAACGCATAGGTTCAACTTTTCATGTCAACTTAAGGTGGCTCGGACGTCCTTATTAAAATCCATAGAATATTTAAGTGATTTATCCAAATGAAGTTTGTATCATGCTTTTTTTCAAAAATATAATAAAAAGTATGGATCAACGAATTTTTTTTCACGCTACCGGTTGTGCAAAACTGTCAGATTTTGTATGGATTATGCATGTTAAATTAAATTTTGTGTGATAAAAAACAACTACAGGACAGAATTTTAAGATAAAATGTGAGTAGAAACCTCTATAAAGTGGAGATAAAATAAAATTAAAAATAACAGAACTTGTTGTCTTGCTACATATTAAAAAAAAATAATCATAGAACTATCTAGTATTCTAAAATAACTTTATCTGAGTTATCTCGCCTGTTTTTTTTTTTTTTTTTTGCAAAGTTGAAAAAAATGAATCAAACTCACGTATGGTGGATTTTTTTCAGACATTACAACCGTAAATATGATAAAACACACTTATTTTCTATACTAGTATTCATATTAAAAGTCTTGCACACGAATTATAGACTACTCTAAAAATTTGCACATTTCATTAAAGATCTAGATCGACTGTTATATGCGACTTCAAAATCCAAGATGGAGGAAGACACTCAAGCCACATTAAAGAAGCCAACTGAATGCTTTTAACATTTGAAACTGCTAGTAGCTACATATTTAGTATACTGATGTCTTTCAGCATCCAGTCAAGTGCAGCATAAAGTATATGACCGATGAGGGTCACAGTATTTCCTGGTTAATGGTTACATTCTTTTTCTGTATTTGAACTACCGTATAGTGGGTTCAATATTTGGGCGGTTCTTATTTTTGGCGGATTCAAAACTTGTATCAATACAAAGTCCAAAGAATTATACACTAGTATCATAGTAAATAGTCCAAAAACTAATTATTCTTATTAAAGTAAACAAAAATGCTCATTGTTATATAGTTCTTAACCCGTAACAAGTATTTTTCAGTGACTGATGAAAAGAGGGCGCAATCGAGGTGCAATTAAAACAGCTATGGTCATCCATGAATAGTGGTTTGGTTTTATTAAAAGTTAATAAAGCAGCCAAATTAAAGTAATTAAAATAAAAAAAAACCAAAAAAACACTACGAGTCCAAATTGACAAAGATCAGTGAAATATTTTCGTTCAGATAATTAGCTTCTGAACTTTAAAATTATCATTTGTCAAAATAAAAATAAATAAAAGTAAAAAGATCAACCAATAGGGAACATGTACTCAGTTTCAAGTTGATTGGACTTTAACTTCATCAAAAACTACCTTGACCAAAAACTTTAACCTGAAACTCACACTTTTAATTTCTATGTTCAGTAAACCATGAAAATGGGGTCAAAAGTCTAATTTTGTTTTAAAATAAGAAAGATCATATCCTAAGGAACATTATGAAGTTAGTTACAAGTAGATTGGACTTTAGCTTCATCAAAAACTACCTTGACCAAAAACTTTAACCTGAAGTGGGACGAACGGACGGACAGACGAACGAACGAACGGACAGACAGACAAACAGACGGAAGGGCACACAGACCAGAAAACATAATGCCCCCCTTCTATCGTAGTGGGACATAAAAATATTTTTAAAGTTAATAAACAAATTTGTAATATCTTTTAATGTCAATTTGGGCAATACAAGTGTAGCGATGTTAAAAAAAGTAAAATTACAAAAACACTTAACTCCGAGGAAATGAGACTGATCAATGTAACAAACTAAAAGTGAGGGAGGCCGGATGCTTCGATATGATAAGCGTCTCCGGCATTAGTACTTAATAACGATTTTTAAAAAGAAACAATGTATTAGTGTCCTGGGAAATAGACACATCATATAAGTCAACCAATTCGTGATGGTGATCGTAAAACTTATGTAGCGTCGATTTTAGACGTTCTTCCTCTTGTTTACATGTAAGCAGTTTCTGTGGTAGGACTATAATCCTGTAAATGAATTTATGAATAACATTAAATGTTTCAATTAAATAGTACTATATGCGCATTTCCACAAATAATGTCTCTTCAGTGAAGATCGAGACAAAATATTCGAACGTCCAAAATCTTAGATAACGTTGGAAAAGCTGATAAAACAAAACACCACCAAAACTAAAGCATTTCCCTTCAAGTATTGAAGTGCTGGCACACAAGCGTCACCTACTACTTGAAATATGACAACACCATTTTTTGGACAATGGGTATGTTACTGCCAACCAACTGTAGGTTGACAATTAGAAAGTTGAAATCATCACGTTAGTCAAAGACTTTATTCAAAGTTGTCCATTTGTGTCAACATTGCGAAAAATGTAATTCAAATATGAAGCAGCCCGTATAGTTTCCATGCATAGTATCATTAATATTAATCATATGTCATTGAAATAAATGAGATGTGACAGGACATCATTGGCATATTTGAAAGTAAAATCTAGAAATTTTGCAAGATGTTTAAGAGTTATAAAACAGAATAAAAGTATAAATATTTATCAAAGGTACCAGGCTTATAATTTGACACGCCAGACGCGTGCTTCGTCAACATATGACTCATCAGTGACGCTCAGATCGAAATAGTTAGAAAAACATAACAAGTATACAATTGAAGAGCATTGCAAAAAGTTGTGCCAATCTTTGCCTGGGATATGAAAATTCTAAGTTTTTCAATAATTCCAAACTATAAATTTATAAACATGACTATATAATTGATATTCTTGTCAACACCGAAGCAATGACTACTGGGCTGGCGATACCCTCGTGTTGACTAAAATATTATTCTGTATATAAATATCTACCTACATTTGAAGTAGCACACACCAGGTGCTTCCACTAAACAGTCGTCATCATCCCATTTATTGTCAAGGAAAGGTACAAGTTTAACGCAATTTTGGCTGTTTCCACCACCTACAAATCCAGGACCCCAGTTTGTCCAACTCTGCACTTCACCCTCGTAGTTCATGTATTGTCCTTCAGTATTTTTGTCATTCACGCCAATAAAATATCCACTAAGTATATAGTACCTAAAGTCATATGTTATCTGTCAGCTCAAAATCTACAGTATTTTCAATTTGAAGAATCGACCATATGCTTTTAACTTATTTCCTCATTATAACTTCAAAATATTTTCTTCAAAACAATCGTTCTGAGTATGTAAACAGTGTTTGTTATTTTACAAGGACAAAATAAATATTGAAAAAAGAACGAAATATACCAGAGGGACATTCAAACTCATAGATAAAAATAATAAATAAACGGACAACGGCATGGCTGAAGAGAAAAAAGACAAACAGACAAATCATGGTTCACAAGGCACAATATAGAAAACTAAAGACGACACACGGAACATATCCGATACATGAAAATGGTATTCAGTAACGGTCAACTAACTCGCGAAGGCGTCCGTAAAATTAACGAAGGGATGATGTCAGCTTCACCATTTGGAACTCTTGGTTTAATAGCTTCCTTGTGAGCAGCAACCTTCTATCAGGGCAATCATGATAAGAAATACAAGCTCGGAAAATTGTATCATACTCCGTATTCAGGCGCTGCTGGCATGTTGCTAAATAGAAAGTGAAAGTTCACAATTGGGAAGTTGAAATCATCTCTTTTGTCGTAAAGCATTGTAAATTTTACGGACACCATCACCGTTATGGAATAACCGTTTCACATATGATATCGGATATGTTCTTGACGTGGAAACTACAATCCCTTCCCTTTCATGAATGTGACTTACCGAATAAGACCGGATTTGTTATCACATAAGCAACACGACGGGTGCCACATGTGGGGTAGGATCTGCTAATCCTTCCAGAGCACCTGATATTACCCCTAGTTTTTGGTGGGGTCTGTGTTGTTTATTCTTTGATTTTCTATGTTGTGGCATGTGTACTATTGTTTGTCTTTTTGTCTTTTTTATTTTTAGTCATGGCGTGGTCAGTTTATTTTCGATTTATGGGTTTGACTGTCCCTCTGGTATCTTTCGTCCCTCTTTTTTAAATTTAAGTCAATATATAAGATATTCTTCAATGTATCTGTTGTATTCTTTAGTTTAGTGAGAAACTATTATCTATATAGCGGGAAATGAAGTATATTGCTAACTTCTCCTCTTTTTTTCCTTAGAAGTTCTTGTATAAAGTCAGCCTCATAAAAATAAAGTCGACAAGAAGAGAGACATAATTGGTTGTTGTAACAAACACTTCTTCCAAAAGTAACAAATATGTTGTCAATCAAGAAATCAAGCAACTTGATAATGTCAGTTTCAGAAAAAAAATTATTTGAATCAGAGTGATTTTATTACAAAGTCAATTTATCTCTTCCTTAGACAAGATACTTGTATTTACGTTGGTCATTCTTTTTTATGAAACAAAGCAATACCAACTCTTTCAATTTGTATTTTAGTTTGGGATGAGGAATACTTGTGTAAAGTGTAAAATATTTATGTTTTGATACTTTTGCAAAATAAAAGCGTCTTGATTGTATGTACTCTAAAAGATCTTTAGATTTTTCAGTATCTAAATCTGATTCACGGCACCTGTAGAATAGGCAGTTTCACAATAACTTTAAAGCCCGACTTTAAGCGTGATAAAATTGATGTTAATAATCTAGAAAAAGGTGTCATGGAGCACTTTAAGACCCAGCAATATACCGTTGTTTGTAATGACACTTTTGTAGTTTAGGTATCCAATAAAGTGATGAAAAATCCAGTTTTTCATCTTTGGTTGAAATTCAAAAGGAACATAGAACAGACCTATGATTATCCAGATTGTCCTCCTTTGTAAGTGTCGAGAGGATATACGTTGAGTTTGTAAGTGTACTGGCAATTCCTAATTCATTTATCAAGTAGTTTATATAATACGATTTACACACAAACTAGAGGTTCTTAAGAGCCTGTGTCGCTCACCTTGGTCTATTTTCATATGAAACAAATTACACACATTATAAACAAGAATAGAATTCATGACAAAACTGTGTTTTGGTCATGGTAATGTGTTTGTAGATCTAACTTTACTAATAATTCTTACTGTTTTAAATAATCTCTATCTATAATGAACTTTGCCGAGTAGTTTTACATAAAAATATTATGTTAATATTACCAAAGTTTACAAATTTTAGGAAAATTTTGAAAAATTGACTATAAAGGGTAGTAACCCCTTAAGGGATCAATTGACCATTTCGGTCATATTGATTTATCTGTAGATCTTACTTTGCTGTACATTATTGCTGTTTACAGTTTATCTCTAACTGTAATAATATTTGAAATAATGACCAAAAACTGCAAACTTTCTTAAACTTACCAATTCATAGCAGCAATTACGAAAATTTCAGGGCAGATAGATTTTGACCGGATGACCATTTTAATTCCTGTCAGATTTGCTCTCTTGATGCTTTTGTTTCATAGATATAAGCCAAAACTGCATTTTACCCCTATGCACTTTTTTTAGTCATGTCGGCCAACTTGGTTGGCGGGCGGAGTCATCGGACACATTTTTAAGACTAGATACCCTAGTGATGATTGTGTCAAGTTTGGTTAAAAGTTGCATAGTAGTTTCAGAGGATGTTTGTAAAAGTTTTTTATCGGACGACGACGGACGCTAAGTGATGAGAAAAGCTTACTTGGCCCTTTTGACCAGGTGAGGTAAAAAGATATTATTTTGGAATTTGTTTGCGGGGACAACAATATATTTGATATGGAGGTATGACAAGTGTCTTGCAAAGTAAGAAATTCTGTCAATTGTACGCTTTGAATTATTTTTGAACAATAATTCGATCTACCGTGGCAAACGTGTCTAATTTTGCCAATAAAAGAGGGACGAAAGATACCAGAAGGACAGTCAAACTCATAAATCTAAAATAAACTGACAACGCCAAGACTAAAAATGAAAAGGACAAACAGACAAACAATAGTATACATGACACAACATAGAAAACTAAAGAATAAACAAATGTTACAAAATATAATACCACAATAACCTGCTTACGACAAGTTGTCTTCAAAGTATACAAGTTAAAGATGTACATGATGTATAAGGTACAAATAGATAATAAAATCATATTTAAAACCACTACAAATACATACGGATTCGTCAAGACACTGTTAAGGTTAGTTGTTATGAAATCTGACACGGCCTGGTTTGGAATAGATGCAAGAGTACCATTGAGCCCTTTACACATATTCAAAACTGCAGCTTCATTTCCTTCAGATACAATCCAGTAGCAGGCGTCTGAGTTTGATGTACCATTGGATGGACATAAGGCATATGCTATTAAAACAAAAATTACAATTACAAAAAGTTCTGAAAATTTCCTAATTATTTTTCAATTCCAGGAAATCAAAATATCGCAAGGACAACTTTTAAAACAAGCTTGTTTTAGTGTCCCTTGTTTCACGAAAATATTGAAGAAAACTATTTCTTTATTTGAAGCATTATTTTGAAATTGTGTGGAATGGTTTATCCTATTTTTTTACTAGTATATGTTTGACAATGCGTTCAAATATTTTCTGTTGTATTTATTCGAAAGGTTGTAAATTTAAGAAGATGAGAATTGCTTTTGGTGTGGTAGTTGTTGTTTCACCTCAAAAGTTACACTCGCTTCTAATTTACTCCGATGTTACGCAGTTGCACTAATGTCTGTGTTGCATACACATTGCATACCAATGAGAGATTTACTGCTAGCTATAAAGCCAGATGTACTGTTCCATTTCCTACATAAGGAAAGATCCTGTACCAAGTAAGGAATGTGACAGTTGTTTTCCATTCGTTTGATGTGTTTGTACCTTTGATTTGCCATTAGTAATGACAAATGGTTTATTTGTATAATGATCTCATAAAACTTTATACTTTATAGAGGCATTCATTTTCATTTCGAATTCATAATTTATATGAATAATTTAAAATCATATTTATATTTAACCAATATCAACAAAAATACCCTTTCAGTACTAAATCCATATTCCTGAAAGGACCTCATATCAGTGAACCGGTCAGAATTGTTGATTTTCTCTTCCAGGATTACATTTATGATTTTGATTTTTTTAAAAATAAGAATATATATCACAACGTTCAATAGTGATATTCTCATTTGAAAAAGAAATGTAGTTAAAGGTTTTAATTTCGTACAAAATATGTTTTGAAGACAAAATGAATTGAATATTTGCAATGCACAGGTTAAGCTACAGGAGATGTTTTACAGTATTTATCATATTCATTTCTCATATGAATTTATGCACCAAAAAGGGAACTGATTCAGAATATATATCACGTCGTCTTGTCCTATTGTAAGTAGTGGTTGTCTCATTTAAAGTAACATAAAAGAAGTTTATTCGTCTTTGTAGCAACTTAGCATATGTTGTGAAGTCCTCAGCATTGTGATTTTTACACGATCTTATTAAATGGTGTAGCGATAACATCAGCATGAACCCCCAAGAAAGCTATGAGCAATTTCAACATAGATAAATTGTATCTTAAAAGCAGATACATATTTAGTATTAATGCATAGAAAGCACAATATTTTGATATTTGCTGTGAAGACTGTTTTAGTCCCGGTGTTAGTTCGTCTAACAACAGAGCAATCTCGAAGTAATAAACATAAAACAAAAATGTAATTGTTAAAATTCTCACCTTTTTGTGTTGTCAATGTAAGGATGTAGAAGACCTACAAAAATCATAATTGAAATTCAAGTTCAATCTGCGTTTACGTATCAAAATACAATACATTCAGTGTTTGTAAACATGAAAAAAAAACTTACATTTGCAGATTAATGTAGATATGTACTAGTATTTTCTATATTTCTAATGATGCTTACGATTTTGACAGTGTGTGCTTACACTTTATAATTATCAATCTTTCAGACCGGGGATTGTATCAGTTTTTCGAATGCAGAAGAAAAATTGTTAAGTTAACAAATATCGTTGTTTTGTAAAATCGTAAAATCGGTGTGCACTCCCTTTGCTATAACATAAAGCTGTACATGATATAAGTGATAATGGTAAATTGAACTAAAGGAAAACGCCTACTTGTTCTTAGTGACACAAACTAAAATATATGATGTCCGATATTGACCACTTTTAAATCATCAATAAGCAAATGAAATACATATACTGGACGAGAACATGTTAATTTGATGTGAAAAAAACCCTTGCTTTGTACTGCACGGAAACGCTGCGACTTATTTTTAACGTTCGAATACACACAATTACAGTCCGCAAGAAAACGTGTCACCTTACTTTAACACTTTAGTCCGCAGGAAAACGTGTCACCCTACTTTAACACTTTAGTCCGCAGGAAAACGTGTCACCCTACTTTAACACATTCTTCTGACTCCGGACCAAAAGTCTTTGATATCGCTCCTAAATGGCATGTGCTAAAAGGAGAAGTTGCATTGTCAATTATTTAGTTTTTGGCTTGACATCTGCGGGATCAAATCCTCGACCTCTTGCACTCGAGGTGATGCATGCATGCATTTACATAAAACTAAGTCTTGTTTTAACGTTTTTTAATATAAATTACACATCCATAACGTATTATCGACAAATAATATAACATCAAGTGGTTGTTGATCGCCAGCTAATTACCTTTCGAGTTCGTTGCCTAAATTTACCGGATCTGACACAAAAAGCAGAGCGCGTGGTACACATGACAAATAAGAGAATTAAAAGAACCATGCCATTTTTTTTATATTTTCCAAGTATTCCTATGTGTTAATTAAAGTATTCCGTAAAAGTTGTTAAACGATTTGTTGTATTAAATCTGTTATCTCTATTTTCCTTCAAGAGAACGTGTGTTTACATTGTGTCATCATGGGTTTCCCCATGAACTTAGGACGTCTATTATTGTAGCAGTATCAATGGTATATATATATTCTCAAAAGTGACCAACACAAAATTCAATTAAATTGCAAAATAAAGTTCAATTTACAACACGGTTTAAAATTGATCAATAATAGGAATGGTAAATAAATCGATTTCATTGCACGAGAGTTAAAGAGGCTTTATTAAGATCGCACGATTCTTTCTATCAGTTAAATTTGTTCTAATATATATTTAACATTGTCAATAATACCACTGCAGTATGGAACCGTTAATGTAATGAAATAAAGTAATTCATTAATAAGCAGAGAAGCAGAACGGTACCATGTAGCTTTATGTCAAAATTTAGCCATGTTTGTATCATATTCAAATGCAAGTTTTCAAACACCCCAGAAAATGATAAATCACAAAATCGAATTTTATTACCATAAAAAGGAAATCATATCTGCGTTTTGTCTTGAAATACTACTTCTAATTAGAAAGCTGTTGTGAACATTTGCATTCAAATGAAAGCTGACAGGATAAAAAGGTTAGCTTCAGTTTTATAAATGTTCAGTTTATCATAGTTTAAATGACAAACACAGCGGCCGAGCGAGAATTGAATGTTAAATGAACATATCCTATCAAAACATGCATCACGGTCTGATTAAAGTATAACAAATAGAAAGGTAGATGAACCCCAAAAAACTAATTAAAAATAAAATCTCTAATTAAATAATCTACAGAACTATGGAACATTCAATAATTAGTGATTAGTCTTTTGCTTTCTGAAAAAGTTCAATTTCCTGTATGCGAGTTTGAGACTTGTAACTCAAGAATGAATTTGTCATGTTAATTGGTAACGAATGTACACTAGCTTGGGTTTTTACAAATAAGAGAGAAATAAAAATCAAAAAATCAATAGAAATAATATACATAGAACATATAACTGAGTTTCTAGTCTTAAACTAAAACAAGATAAAACCACTAACGTGTCTTCTAACTTGGGACAAAACATTTAAAACGGAAATTCGAAAGGCAAATTTAAAAGCTTAAACACATCAAACAAATGGATGACAACTGTCATATTCCTGACTTAGTTCAGGCATTTTTTTTTTTTTAGAAAATGGTGGATTAAACCTGGTTTTATAGCTAGCTAAACCTCTCAATTAAAGACAGTCGCCCACAATTCCGTTATATTGACAACTATGTGCGAACGAAAGAAACAGACATATCACTAGTTCTCCATTAAAGCGCCCGACGTCAGAGTAAAAAATGATAAAATATAAATTGCAGCAAAACTTGTTTATAAAGAACATAGAACATCTTCATAGTGTATTCTATTCACCCTATAAGTTTCAGCATGTAATATGCTACCATTAATTTGTAATGATCGAGACAGTTAAGATGAAAAAAAAACATTAAACGTCATTTTATTTCCTTTCACGTCGTGATTGTCAATGCCAAAATGCTAAAAAAAAAAATTTTTATTAATTCACGTAAACTTGTATTTCTTTTTCTTGTTAGTTGAAATTTAAGCATGATATTCAGTCATGTCTGTATTATTAAATATACTAGTCAACAAAAGAAACGATACACGATTTTTTTTTTCAAAACAAAAATGAATTTTTCCTTTTATAGGACCAATATTGAAGGTAGAAATATCTAATGACCATGGAAATACAAATCTGTTTAAAAAATATATTTTTTTTCCTTTATGACGTCATTTGGCAAAATTAAAAATTTTGACAAAATTTTCATAACACGACAATTTCAAAAACAAAAATTCCAACTAATGACGCCAACCTCTCATTTAAAGGTAAAGACAATGTTTGCCATCAATTCTTTTTTAAAAATCATACAGTTTCTTCGTTTATTTGTAAGGCAAAGTTCGGCCCAACCAGAAATCGTTAAAAATGTATTATATTATCAATTGATTTACCATAGACAGTATGTGTAAAGTGAAATTCAAAAAACGGTATCAATCTTAAAACTAATCCGAAAGGTTTCAAATTTACAGTGTGTTGTGTTCAAAAATTAATCCAAGTACAATACTACAATTTTAGAGGAAATATAATTTGAGCTGCGTTGGATAGAAATCGACCTAATGCAAGTACATTGCTAATACTTTGATTGATTTTGTGGAATTAAAGATGGATGTTGGTCTGATTGGAGGGTATTTGTATATTCCATCAATTTTCAAACAGTTACAGACTTTGCATAGAATTTTTTGTCAACCCAAAATTAGTTAACAGATGTTTGGATATTTATTTGCATAAGGTCGATTTTTGTGTGTGTTACATTTTTTTGTTGTGTCGTTGTTCTCCTCTTATATTTTATGCGTTTCCCTCAGTTTTAGTTTGTTACCCCGGTTTTGTTTTTTGTCCATGGATTTACGAGTTTTGAACAGGGTATACTAGTGTTGCCTTTCTTTATCTATCCGACGCAGCTCATTTATTGATTGATGTTTTCTGAACGTACAGAGGCAAATATTTCATGCAGATTTAAGACCGGGAGAAGAAGTTTCAAAAAATGAATAAGATGTTACATGCGTTGTCGTTGATAAAGAATTTTAAAAAGTTCAACATAAATATATATATATATATAAACAATGATGAGAAAGACACGACAAAAAATAATCCGGCAAAATAAAAAATATAAAATCATTTTTCATAGATATTTAATTCCACCTCTTTGTTGGTTAGTTGTAGCCTACTAATCTCGAAACTTTAAATTTTAGACAACCAGTAACGACCAATTGAACAGCTTCTTTTTGTAGATCCTCTTATACTGATAGTACTGTGCATCGTATTCCGCTTGAATATCATATAGTTATTTGAAATAATCCAAGATATTTGAGGTGGTTTATAGATTAAAATAACTTTGAAAATTAAGAATATGGTGAATTGAAAATAACAAAAATAAATGATTTAAAGATTAATGAAACTTTCTGCGTATTAAATTCGTTATTGGCAAAACGTGTATTCCAATAGATCATTCCGAAAAGAAACGACGAACTTTCAAATTGGTTGTAAATGCGACTGGTAAAATGAAATTAGCGAGGCAAATCTTATACATTCATATAAGCATCAGAGTGTTTTTCGCCAAAATCACGATTTTGCATGAGTTTTTTCTATGTTGTGTCATGTGTGCCGTTGTTTGTTTGTCTTTTTCATTTTTAGCCATGGCGTTGTCAGTTTGTTTTAGATTTATGAGTTTGACTGTTCCTTTGGTATCTTTCGTCCCTCCTTTAACTTTTCATTTCATTTCCTATTGCAGGCAAATTTAACCTTACATCCTTCTCCTGCATTGCGTCAGCAATTATTTAATTTTTATACACCTTAAAAAAATAGTTCATGACAGATGTCAGACCACGATAATCCGATAATCAACACAAAGATCTGTAAAAGTGGGTGAAAAAACAAGTTATAAATTCCATGCGTCCGAAGCGAGCACTATTTTTTATTTATCTTCATCATTTACGCCCAGCGACAAGTATTTGAAATCCAAGGATATGAAAGAATAGAAAGGATTGATGAGCTATATGACGAAAAGGACACACAAAAATAGCCAAATCAGTCGAATGTAACATTGATTGATGGAGTTGAAACCTTAAGTATCTTTATAATTGCAAAATATATAAATGGACTATTTATTGGAATTGTAAGGATTTGTAGAAACAAAACATTGTCATAATTCTTACGTCTTTTTTTCATACTGATGCTCGAGGACGGACGACATTGTCTTCAATTTTTAGGGTATAACATTTTTTAGTACCAATATATATATTAAATATATTTCATTACTCACCAAAATAATTGATCAAAAAGGTTCGAATGTCAAAATTGTGGTACAACAGTCAAAATTGTGTTATAATCTTAATTAATAAAAAAATAAAACAAATATTTTTAACAAAAAAAAAAAAAAAAAAAAAAAAAAAAAAGAAACACAAAAGGGCAAAAGCAAACAAACATAAATCAAAGATAAGAAAAAAAATATCATAGTACAATAACAAATAAACAAATACACAGCAAACCGCACATTAAAAATCAGTTAAGAAGAAGTCCGAGTCCGATGTTAGAATAGGTAACAGAATAAGCTAAGCTAATTGACAATGATACATAAATCAGCAAAGAACTACTAGCAATAAAGGACATTCCAGCTCCAGACCTGAATTAAACTGATTGACAGATTATGCCAAATCAAACACAATCCATCAAATTAAGTATTATGACATAAAAAAATATACAAGAAGAACATAACCCGTATTATGCTAACATTCTATATTTCTGATTTCTTATAATTTTTTCTGCAATTCATATGTTTCAGTTGCATTTTTATTGGTAGTATTATGTAAAAATGCCACCTCATTGGGATCAGAACCTGTTCTGAAGATTCGTATAGGGGGATATTAAAGTAAAATAAAACATAGAATAGTATACCAACTGATATGTTCGGATACAATGTATGGTATATAAAGACTGACACGCGAGATCTTTAAATCAGACGTTCAGTCGTCTATACATTTGTACTCATATTTGATGGTTACTCTAGTTGTAATTTATCAAAAAGATTTGAAGTCTTGTATTTCATTTTTTTTTCATGATATGCCGTGTCATATGCTTTAGTTTCATATTGCTTCATTATCCTTATTCTTAACTTCATTTTATACAGTGTTTTGTAGACTGTTAATTGATCCATACCTTGTTTTTCGCCTTTTGCAATATATTGACTTCAACCAGATACTTTTAACATAATAAGGTTGTACCCTTATAACCATGTAAAGTGCCACTACATATAATAAAAATAGTATTTATATTTTATCTCAAATGCCAAACTCATTTATATAGTAACTATGTAAATGATTATGCGATTTGTTGTAAAAATAAATACCATTTTTATTTTTAGGAGCACATCTGAATTCTAAATAAGCTACAACACGCGTTCAATTTGTAAAATAAATTGATTCATGTATATTGTAGTTGCAGGATAAATTGCAATTTAAAAAGCATTAAACACAGTGAATTAGTGTTGTACAAACTATACAAGCCATTAAAGAGTCAGATCAATTGCTTCATTGAAAATCACAATATCTTCAAAAGCTTGTTTAAGAAACAATTTTTAATTACAGTTATATAGATTGCTCATTTACATATATAGGTAGTCTTGTTCTAGCTCCATGAAATTCATAGTTAGTGAAACTGAATCAATATTGAACTTTAAAGATACAATGATGAAAGAAAGCTAACAGTAAAAAAATATGAAATCGTTTCTTTTTCCCCAATTAAAATGAAAGTTTATTTTGAAATACACATTGAAATATGTCTGCTCCGTTTCCTCTCGCATAAATGACTATTGTAGGGCCTTTTTAAAAGATGATCAATCTACATAAAACTTTGAAATTCAGAACAGCAATGAATTAAAGGAAACGATTCCATACGTAGAAGTTGCAACATCCAATCTTATTAATCATATTCCCCTCAAACTAAGAAATAGATATATAACAACTTGTACACAACACGTGATACAATATTTTATCTAATTCCGTTTAATTTTAAATGTATTTTTTAACAAAATAAATGTTCTAGAATATGCCACAAGGGGTCTACACTAAGAGTCTATATTTATCACCTTATCACCAAGGGCCTAATATTTTATCACTACAGAACTTAGTTTTACTCTCTAGAGATCTTACATTTATCTCATTTTCACCAAGGGCCTATAGTTTATGAACTTCAACTTCAACTTCAAGCTCCAAAAAGTCGCTTTAAATGCAATTCTGGCATTAAAAAACGGAGAGTTGTCCTAAATTGTAGTCATTACACACAATTTTATTTCATGTATTGTATTTTTTTTTTTTATTATAATTTTTTCTCGAGGTAAATTAATGGAATGTACGATGCCACTTCTGGTGATTTTTTTATTCACCGAGGGTATCACCAGCCCAGTAGTCAACACTTCTGTGTTGACATAACTTATTATTGCTATGGTAATAATTATAAGTCAACTGTTTACAAAACTTGAATTGTAATTGATATGGTTATATTCATAAATTTACTGTTTACAAATTTTTGAATTTTTTGAAATAGTAAGGCTTTTCTACCTCAGGCATAGATTACCTTAGCTGTATTTAGCAAAACTTTTAGGAATTTTGGTCCTCAATGCTCTTCAACTTCGTACTTTATTTGCGCTTTTTAACTTGTTTGGATTTGAGCGTCACTGATGAATCTTTTGTAGACGAAACGCGCGTCTGGCGTATACTAAATTTAGTCCTGGTATCTATGATGAGTTTATTTACCTTTTTGAAATACATGTACATGGGTTTTTTAATCAGGAGTTGATTACCTTAGCTGCATTTTGCATTTGCTTTTAGAATATTTGGTTCCAAATGTTTTCAACTTCGTACTTTACTTAGCCTTCTTTTCAGCTTTTTTATTTGAGTTTCACTGATTAGTCTTTTGTAGACGAAACACGCGTCTGGCACAAATATAAAATTTCAATCCTGGTATCTTGGTTTAGTTTATTTTCACGTAAGAGGTTTGGCAAGCTTAAAAACCCGTTATCAATTTGACAAAATTTGGTAATTAAGGGACTTTCCCATTTGAATTTTCTTTTGAGTTTGGTATTTTTGTTTAAATTACTGTTACTGTTACTGTTACTGTTAATAATAATAAAAAAACAACGTTAAGGATTTATGTGTTTCATTGTAAACAACTTCGTGAATCATTCTTTTCCTGAATAATAAATAGGAAAGAAAAGTATGAACTTACCTGAAATTGTGTTGAAGATAACATGATCAATGATACATGCTATCACACCTGAACCAGTACTGCAGTGTTATTTGTCGCAGTATTATTTTATTGGATAGGCATTAAAACATATCACTACCAAGAACGCGGACTTAATCGGAAACACCCGCTGATATTCAATTAGTAACTGTGCAACTTATATTTTAAACTTAATCAACGCTTGATAATAATTGTAGAAAAGCAACATCATCTGTCATGGAGAAGAATGAATCAAAGTCAAAAATGACAATTATCAATCAATAAAACTGAAGACTTTTGTTATTAGCCGGTAGTTTTAACAATAAATATCTTAAATTTGTGTTGTGGTGATGGTTTTGCACGGAAGTCAAATGACTTAAATTAATGGTAATCCTAATTTGACAACAATCAGCCAGGTTTCTTAAATGTGCTTTTGCATGTTATCTGTTCCATATGGAAAAACATATTGTTATAACACCAGTAGAAATGAAATTTTGATGAATATTGTTTATTGGAAACAATTAACTGTTATAAAAGCAACATGTAATATCTGAATCACACGAGTCTTGTCAGATAAAAAAGTGAGAAGAAAAAATACACGTATTTATGTTGACTAAATCAATGGAGCATGTACATAGGAAAACATATCTGTCTAGATGTCAACTTTCTACACTTGATAACGTGATTGAGTTATGTCACTGAAACCTTATATTATCGCATTTATGCTATAGTTGTAGTTAATTCTTCAAGGTATCTTAAACATCGGTAATATTAAATAGATGTAAAAGATCAAATTCAATTTATTACATTATCAGTTAAACTGGATAAAATGTTAAAAGTCCATATAAGTACGAAATTGAAAAGCAATGAAGAAATCTCAAAATGTTTCCAAAATATAGCTATTATAATCTATTTCTGGGGTAGAAAATCCTTAGTATTTCGAAAATTAAAAGTTATTTTTTTACAGTTATTTATTTTTAACCATGACCGTATCAATGCTCATTCAATTAAACAATAAAGTGCTAATTTCTTACTGGGATTGTGATAACTTCGTGGAGAAAACCTCCACCAGCCTGCTAGTGGCATCGACCCAATGCTTGTGAATAAAGTCATTATAGATATCAGGCTTAGAATTTGAATACTAAACACAAGTCTTGTCTACAAATTATTTATGAGTGATTCTCGAATAAAGAAATACAAAAAAGATGCAAAATAAAGTCAAGAACCAAAAATTCCGAAAGGTTTTGCAAACAAGGTAAACAAAGGCAACAGTAGTAAACCGCAGTTCGAAAGTCAAAAAATCATAGGGAGAAAACAAATCCAGGTTATAAACTTAAACCGAGAGAAACATATCAACTACAAGAGGAAAACAACGAAACAACAGAAATACTAAAGTGCAACAAAAATACAAACGACAAAGCAACAGAACACAAACAAACTATAGGATAAGAATTGCCATTTTCCTGACTTGATACAGGACAACTTAAGAAAAATAGGTGGGTTAAACCTGCTTTTGTGGTTAGCAAAACCCCCCGTTTTTATGACAATGTTTTAAAAATATTCCACTAAAATGACAGCATCACATGACAGGACTACAATACAAATAAATGGGAAAACATTTAGGACACAGAAATACACAAATTAACAGTACAGTAGAACATAACGACAACCTACAGTTATTAAGGGTACCAGGCTTATAATTTAATACCTCACACGTGTGTTTCGTCTACATAAGACTCACCAGTGCACTCATGTCAAAATAATAAAGAAAGCCAAACAAAGATGAAGACCATTGAAGACCCAAAATTCCAAAACGTTGTGCCAAATACGGCTTATGTTATCTGCCTAGGATAAGAAATTGCTTAGTGTTTAGAACAATTCATATTTTTGCAAACAGTTAATTTATAAAAATGACCATATAATTGATATACATGTCAACATAGAATAAAAACGAACACCTAAAACAACCTAGGTCAGCATACAAAAACAGCACAGCCGAACCACGCATTGTATGATGAACGCACAAAAGTGACGTCACAGATAAATTTTTAAAAATATTTCAAAAAATAGGATAGAGTTCAAGATTAGGTTTGCAATAATGCCAATTGATGTATTTGATAACAATAGAAATAACAATACTACTATGATATAATTGTGTTAAATTTAGTAATTGGATAATTAAATGTATTATCTAGCTATGTCGGTATTTTACTTAAATGTTCCTTATTTGCTGAAAGATTCAAATACCATATATCTCGGTTTTTCCATAAGAAATAATGGTATCACATCTAAATTGCAAGGAAAAATTTTACTATAATTATGCATTATTACTATAAATATTTCAATCGTTTGTATGAAATCTGTCGAAGTTTTTGCAAGACAGTTTAAAGATGTTAACATTTGACTGATATTAGCCTTAAAAAAAGAAATCGATCATACGGTTTGGGATTTTCTAACTGTTGAATGCCGTACGGCTGCCAATGATTGCTTACATCAAACTCTCTTTTAGAATATTGGAGAATAGTTGTCTCATTGGCAATGATACCACATCTCCCTTTTATTATATAGTGAATTTAGCATATCTAAATTAGTAAAAAGCGCGTAACGGAATTGTTACCTTTTGTACATTTCGAAGAAGAGATCTCAGTTGTTTAAAAGACATATATTTATGCCCTATTTATGGGCATTATGTTGTCTAGTCCGTCCGTCCGTCCGTTCGTTCGTTCGTTCATCCGTCCGTCCGTTTGTCGGTTCGTCTGTTCGTCCGTCTGTCCCACTTCAGGTTATAGTTTTTGGTCGATGTAGTTTTTGATGACGTTGTCCCAACATTGTTAGTCCAATCAACTTGAAACTTATTACACATGTTCCTTATAATATGGTCTTTCTGATTTTAATGCCAAATTAGAGTTCTTACCATATTTTCACGGTCCACTGAACATAGAAAATGATAGTATGGAGGGGGTATCCGTGCGCTGGGAACACGTGTTGTATCAACAGCCAGGAATTTATAAACTTATGTTGGGATTATGAACCTTTTATGTTCATCAGGTTACGATTCGAGAGACACTGATGAGTCTTGTGTAGACGGAACGTGCGTCTGGCGTAAATACATCATTTCAATCCTGGTATCTATGATGAGATTATTTATGACAGAATCTGAAGACAAACGATAAAATTTGTTGTTCGACGACAAATATTCATTGAGTATAGTATATATTGTTTCGACCGGTAAGCATGACATTTTAAAGTCATAAGAAACCTCAAATTAAAAAAAAAAATATGCTTATGTTTTTTATAACTAAAAGGATAGTTTTCATTATACAACTTATGTACATATACTTTTTTTCTGAGGAAAATTCTTTAATTTGTCCACATTTAGAAGAAGTTTACTTATTTTTAATTGCTTGCTTCCAGGAAGCAATTCGCCGACATATTTTCCGTATGCATAGTGACCTGAGCGTAACTCTCCTCGTAAAAATCCGATGATCGCAATACCCATGGATCTGTCATAAAAATAAACAATTATCTGATTGTACATGTTAAACACGTGCTCAATACCCATGCTGTTTGTTATTTGTTTACTATAAGGCTTCAAAACACGACATTTAATGAACAGCCATATTTTTTAAATCATAACAGACAGAGAGAAAAAATGACGATTATACGATGTATTTGCGTAACAAATGGTAAAATCGTGCACAGAGGACTAGTTTATGATATATACATGCATTGGTGCATGAATTGAATAAACATTATTTTTCACCACTCACTTGTTTCATATGACTTTAAACTGACACAATTCTTGATTGTATGTTTTTACTTAATTTATTATCGTATACGTAAAAGCCAAACGACTACATGTGAATATGCATGAGAACAGTTTACCTACTAGTAAATGATTTTGGCAAACGTTTATCTAATAGATACCGGTAAATAAGAATTTAGATGTGATATGAGTACCAACGAGGCAACTGTCCATCTAAGTTAAAATTTGTAAAAGTGTACAATTATAGGTCAAAGTATGTGCTTCGACACAGAGCTTTAGTTCATACCGAACAACAAGCTACAAAGGCCACAAAAATGATTAGCTTAAATTCATTTAAACAGAAAAAACAACGGTTTAAGCTTCAGCTTTCTTATATTTTAAAAAACGAGAAACTAGAAAGACTTATGAACCACATGAAAAACGACAACACTTAATCACAGGTTCCTGGCACATAAATGACCACATTTTGGACACAGCCGAATGAGATGTTCAACCGTCGTCTTTTTACTTAAATGAGCAAACTTGACGGTTGCAACATGAGTTCCGCAATGTATTTTTTCAGTGCAGTGGTTCGTGTTGTTCACTCTTTGTTTGAGTAACGGTTAATTAATGCATTGTTCTTTGTCTTTTCAGAGTTTTTCTTTTTGGTAATGGATTCGTCTGTTTTTAGTAAACAAAATATTTTTGTCTTCTTTATAATGACGTTCTATTTTTGCAAACACCTTTAAGCTACTGGACTTTATATTGCATTCAAAGAAAACATTTAACATAAGGTAATCTTGCCGAACTTTAAATGAAACAGTAAATTCTGGGTCCAAAATGAAATCAGTCCTTCTAAGAGATAGGCCTCTGAGGGCGGACTGAAATTTCCGATGGTATCATCTTCTCAATTATCAATATGATCTATATTTTTTTGAAATATTTGCTTCTATATAGAAAATTAGAGAAACAATTGTTCCAACTCCCTTGGGCAAAATTGACCTTTAATGAATGTGACTGTGTCCATTTTTATCATAAAGCTGTTCAAACGACAGATTTGTACATACTTTGCGTTCAATTTAGATTTTAATGTTTAATGAGGTAATTTTTATTAAATAAAAAGCGCTGCATAAGAAAAAAATAAAATAATAAAAAAAATATCCGAACTAAAACATAAGATAACTTGTTAAAATGAGTAGATTAAGTCATGAAAACGAGTTAAACAAGTGATAGAACGAGTTACTAAGTCGTGATTATTACTAAACAAAACACTGACACCAGCTTCCGTAATAATATATGTATATTTCTACTAAAGAAATTTAAGATGGATACTTCTTGTCATCTTAATCTTTGAGGGTGTGGCACTGATAATCCACTGACCAGGGTCTTCGTTCTTAATTCTTTGTACGATTAATCATACTTTATTAATCGAATATTTATTGTTTTGCTCGTAAATATACTTTTTTAAAAGGACTAAGGTTGAAGACTACTGTTATATATTATCTGTTTTGAAAATTAAAGATGATTAACAGAAAATTGCACACAAACTATACGAAACTCAATACCGTGATATGATCGTATTTAGAACGAATGACAACTTTAAATTACTTTTTATTGTATCAGTTATTTTGTATATGGTCACGGTTTGGTGGGAAGAAAAAAGGCCCTGATCCGGTTTCATTAAATAGTAAAATGGTATATACTTCCTTGTAAAATATTTAACACATGAAAGAAGGATAGCATATAAACATAATGGTCACAGTAAGTTTTACAAATTCCTTGCATATAACAATAGAAATAATGTAAAATGTTCCAAACTATTTCAATTTCAAGAGTAAGAACCAGGTGGAATCTTCTTCTGGTTAAATAGATATAAAAACCTTTAAAAAAAGATATACATACTTAAAAGATGTTCCTCAGATTGAATTATCCATAAATTAGGAGTAACTCTGGTGGATCCCAAATTGAACACGGATGCGTAATGCATCAAAAAGTGCTGAGGCTATACATATGCCGAAAACTGAAACACTCAGCATTTCGGTTAAACGCGGAATGGCACCAAATTTTATTTCAAAATTCATACTTTATTTTAAAAAGCCACACTTAAACTTATATGAGCTATTATTATTCATAATTCTTCATAATTAAAGATTGAAATGAAAATCTTGATCCTTAGCATCAGTTGTTTTTTTTTTTTACTTTATATTTTATGAGGGATAGAAATGGAGTAATGATTGTGTCGTGCAATATGATTACATAGTATCATAATGTATTTAATAAGGACGTATGTACTTGAGTCTATAGACAAACATATTTGTTTCTTTCAAAAATTACAATTACCTATTATAATCTATGAACTCGACTTTGTCTATCTGCGATTTGTATTTAACCTGTTGGTAGTAAGATGTGGTATTCAGGATGATTTCATAAAATTATCGTAATATCTATAACATACAATTTCCCTGTTTAACACACCGCTTTAGATATTTGTGCTACATAAATCTTACAGTATGATTAAATGATATTACACAAAACTCGAAACTGTAATCCGATTTAACAGTTAGTTACTATAAACAAATATTTTGCACATTAGACTGCAGTTTGAAACGCATGTACATTTAATACATTGGTTGTCTACATAAACTAGTTTTCAGTAATTGCGAGAACTCATCTATCAGTATTTTTATCTATTGTTTCTAAGCATGTTGTTTTAGATAAGTTCTTCGTAGCATTCTATCGAGATAAGCCATTTGCATCTTATCTTTATAGTTTGTTCTTATATTATTATGTTATGTTGTTTTGCTGAACAGTATTGTCCTAGGTAAGAGAAGGATTGAGCGATGACAATATAAAGATTAGAAAATGTGGTATAAATTCCAGTGAGACAACTATTAACCAGAGTTAAAAATACAGGCCACCATATGACCTACAACAAAGAGAAACCAACGACAAACATTGACCTTCAAGCGCCTGACATGGGACAGACACATTAAGCATGTGACTGAATCAAACATGTTTGTTAGTACTCAACGCTTTCCTAACCTAGGATAGTAGTTTAGCAGCAAACAACAATATCATCTATAAAAATCATTTACAATTGGCATAACTTACAAGGGTGGTTACATGTTTATGTCCTGTCCAAAATTAAGACCCTGTTATTCAGTGGTTGCCGATCGTTGGTGGATGACTCTCATGTACGTGTAACGCAAATAGTATTTTAATAAAAAGTCTCGATAACATTTTGTCACATTTTGTATGCCTTTCATAATTAACTATACGGTATGTCTTTTAGGTGTTTTTTTAATCATATTTAAAGGATTTTATGTAACCAATATTTACTTATATCTTCGTAGTTTGAATTCTGGAGGACTGTCTCATTGGAAATCATGTTAAAACTCCTTTTTCTTTGTGAAATTTTTTAGCAGAAATTGTATACAATCGAACGACCAACCGAACGTTTTTATAAAGGCAACTGCACTAAACAGGATGTATATTAACTAAGGTTTTCCTTTTTTGGTGGTTTACTAACATATCTCATTACAGTGTTTTATTTATTTATTCTAGTGTATTAGGTTTTATGTGTTATTTTAAAATTTACGGTAATATATCAGATATTCAAAATGTATATAAACAGCTAACATTATGACTGTTTATATTTACATGCTGATCATTTTTTGAACAGTTCCATTTTTTTATATAATTAAATCAGAAGTGGGGTGTATCAATAAGAACATTTGGTATGGTTGCTAAAGAGACACAACTCTTCACAAGAGACCAAATGACATAGACGTTAACAACTATAGTTCACCAATCGGTATTCAACGAGTAAGCACCACCACGCATAGTAAGCCGATTAAACTGGGAATACGTTTATAAGACAGAAAATCAAGGTCAAAAACATATAAGACACAGTAAACACACGCTCTGCAATAATATTTATTTGTGTTATCGCTATACAATATGTGAAGTTCTAAACCGGCACGCGACCACATGTATATAAATAGATTCAGAGTATCTTATATCAAATATACCATCAACACCAAATTCTCAAAATAACACAGTACCATTAATTATGACAAAGGCGAGCTTACCTCACTTGGAACAGACCCAAACAAATGGCGCCTTTAACTTTATCTATTAGATCTCGCCCTATCCTTTCTAATATCGATCGGCGGACAAGAAAAAGGTACAATGAAGAAATAGTATTACAAATGCAAATAACCGTATTATAACTGACATAACAATAACGAAAATCATTGTTGTGTAAAGTTATTGCGTTCGCGGCCCAATTTATATCAAATTTTTCGATTTTCTCCTAGCCTCATTCTTTGCTTCTTTCTGGATAAATTGGAAAAAAAAGAATATAAAATTAAATCTTACATCGAAAAAGCTGAAGCAAATGTGAAATGAATAGAAACATTTACTTACATGAAAAGAAATTACTTGTAGATAACTGGTTTTAAAACTTTTGAAAATACGACGTTTCAAGATGAAGAGAACCAGCGTGTACACGATACAGGTAAGTTTCACATAATTATATACAACACGAAAGTGACAAAATCAGAACCTTCTAACATTTTGTAATCTGTTTTAAACAGTGCTGGATTAGTGCGCATTGAAATATTTCGACGTACTTTGCCATGCTCTTAGTTTTATTTTATTTATATCCTACTTAATTATGTCCCAACTCTTCCAAGTTTTTTTTTATCGATTGTCTTATATATTGTTGGATTATCTGCCGTTTTAATTTTTCTTTAAAGAGTTTTTATCTTTAACTGTCAATTTACAAATTATACCATACCTTTTAAAGTAAATTTTTATAAGTAAAAATATATTAATAAGAAACCTAGCCAAATGATCGATCATTTCCTATGTCAGATCTATTTTGTGATCCATTGTTGTTATCGGGAACGAACATTTGCGGTAAACGGATTGACATGGAAGTAATTATACATACAAAAATACTCAATTTTTTTTATATAACAAATTGTGCATTATTTCATAAACACATAAAATACATAATATTTAATTGTTTTTTTTTAAATAAAATTAGATATAAATGCCTATCTTGCTACCAGTTGTGGTCATCCTGTTAACTATTTAGGCAAGACTTCAATATCAAAATCAATATTTGCAGTTCAAAATTTCATTCTGTGAACAGCACAATACTTAATGATTAACAAAAGAACTTTCATTTTGTCAACTAATGTACCGTACAATAGTAAATGCTTGTAGCAACATTCTAACTTCGCCGTCATGTGAAGATATATATCTCTCAGTTGATATTATGTTCCAGAGATTGCGTTTCCTATCAAGAATTCGTTGATAGGGCGCTGCTGCTTACATGAAAGCTATTGGGTTCCTAGTGGATTAGTTGAAGTCATCTGTTTGAAAGTTTTAAGGGTGATATCATGTATTGAATCAACTTTATGGAATATCTGTGTCACAGATGTATACAAAGCATGACATGCAGAAGAACGTAACATATATTAACTCGAACGAAATCCAGTACAAACAGGTCAGACAGAGGCGTCATTAAGTATACAATCATTCAATCTTATTTAAAGATTACCATCATTGAAAAAAATATATACATAAAAAGGCTTACAATTCTCATCTGGCTACACATCTCTTTAGACAAAAGCACTCGAGAATTGGGAACAGTTACTCCTGAATGACAAAAGTAAACTATTCGTAATCTGTGTAATCTCTACTTCAACCCGGTGGGCGTGACGAATACCTTCAACTATGCTTCTCGACGTTGAAAAGTCATTATGCACTTACTCTTCACGATGCCTTAAGTCATATAAAGATGAGCCTTGGGATATTCATCACATCTGTACGGAGCTATAATTACTACACCTTCGAAACCTCATTTTTCTATTCCTAATTCATATATAATCCGACTTGCCACATTATATTTGTTGACTTAAAAACATTGCTAACAACAACGGGTAACCCAAAAGTCTGAAATACTGTGAGACTGAATCGAAATACGAGTATTCGAACACACATCTTTAAAATACTGCTCTAATTCTGCCAGGTGATTGAAAAACTCACGAAGCCATGGCAAATAAAGTCAACAGTAGTATACCGGTGTTCAAACGTCATAAATCGATCCGTGTTAAAAACCAAAACCGAGGGAAACACATCAACTATAAGAATTAAAAAAAGGAACAACAGGAACACTGTGAAGTGAAGAAAAAAAGTTTAAAATACACTGCATAGAAAAGTAAAGCGTGAAAAATACAAACCATATTAATAAAAAAAATGGAGATGATTTAGAATGCTACTAGAGGGTCAACGTTGTGATGACGTCCGTAAAAAAAATCGAAGGGATGACATTAACTTTACCGCTTAGTTCAGTGGTTTACTTGTAAACAGCTACTCTTAATCAAGGAAATCATGATAGTAAAAGAAAGATCCTGGATCTTGTATCAACTTGGAAGATATGCACTTCAAAAAGAGGCGCTACTGAAAGTAAATTTCCGATAAGGTTAAGGATGATCATATGGGTCGTAAAAATCTAATAAGGATACTGAAAAATCAAATGATGTGTTAGTGTTTCGGATCTCGGAATTTCAACGACACTCACATGGTCAACATACTTGACTTTTTTTGAATATTCATAATGGCCGGTAGACAAGTTTTTCAACAGACAATCTTTATTTATGTTTTTTTCTCATCGACATGTTTCTCTTTTATAACTCTATCCTGTATATGATATTCTTGATACTCTTCATAATTGAGGCATACATTTAAAAGCACATACATAATTTATTTTTATAACTTATAAAATTGATCGATGACTAGGAACGTTAACAAAAAATCGTATATTTGAGACATAAAGGGCTCGTTTTTTTTTCAACTAATTTTTATAGTGTGTTCTTATATTGTACTGTTACACTAAGGTTTCACATTCTGGATGTATATGTACCATGGCAGGTAATTGTAATTCAGTTGTTGTCGGTAACTTTGTCGTTTCGAGGTCTTTTATAGTTTACTATATATATATATATACGGTATGAATTTTTCTCAATTTTGATGGCCGTAAGGTTACACATTTTCGACGTCACTTGGTATCTGGTGGAGAGTTATCGCATTGCCAATCGTAACACAAATTTTTGTTTAGATCTCACATAGTTAGGCATATCTGTTTTCATATCAATTATGTAATGAATCCTTAATCGATTCACCGATTTCCTTTTCTCTTTTGACAAAAAAAAATGGGAACAGGCACTGACTATTCCCGTATGTATTTATTTCATGTACGTCCGTGACATTGGTCATATTTTTGGCCAAATATTGGGTTTTTATATTTTATACTTTTTCTCATTTATATCTGTTGAATTAAGCTTCAAATGTTGATCCAGGGTTGTAGAGGTTGTGACCATTCTTTGTTTTCTAACCAAGTTAACATTATTTTCTTTCCAAATGTGACTGGTAAATGACTGCCATATGCATGATTATCCTATATTTAAAGCAGATAGTCTTTAATGGTCATTCCAGTATCTCATAATACTCAAGTTATTTTTTCATGACAATGCGTATTGTTGTATTCTTGAAAGTGGTAGTCAGGACATCGGCAAAATCTAATTTTGTTTTGATGTCATTTAAAAATATAAGTTTGTTGTTCATTGACCTATTTTACAAAACTTTTTTACCATAGAATATGATCAATTGGATTTTAATATAAGAAATACTGAGTATTTTGTGTCCTATTGACGTATATCTAACATCTAAATTAAAACAATGCATTTAATTTTGCAGTACCTTGATTCATTAAAGCTTAAATAATTTCACAATATTCTTGACATTCAATCAATTTCTTCTTTATAGATATTAGTGGCGAAATGTTAATTAAAACTGATTGGAAAGCAGAGCATTATGGCGATAAACAAAGGACCGAGTATAAGAATGTAGTATTGGAATTAGAAAAAGAGGTGAGTTGTTGAAAGGCAAACGATACATATTTTTTTCATTTAAATCCTGACACACGTCAATTCCATATGCGCTCTCGGATTATGCAAAGAAAAGTTTACCTTCATGACTTATTTCTCGAAATATTTCCGTTCGAATTTTACTTGTTTGAGGTAAAATCTTTTTAAAAAATCCGCAAAGAGAACACAACTTTAAAACGAAATAGAAAGTCTCGATATGTTTTATGTGAAAACTAGTGTTTCTTAGTTTATACACTAGGTGAAGTCAGTTACCAGGATGAAGGCTAAATCAAATAGCAATAATGTGAAATTGTATATTCTACTTGGTATAACAGATAATCAAAGAAAATGTTGTGCCATTTTTACAAACATCGAGATTTCAGGAGATCACTATTTGGTCTTGAAATCTTCGGAACAAAACATCAAATAACAGCAGTTTAAACGAGGCTCATTGTAAATATTAAAAAATAACACTTTATAATTCCATATATCAGGAGTGCTTTTATGGATTAACCTTCTCTAGGAAACCTCCGAAATATTTAAAGCAGGGATATATATCACTACTCATAATGTACCTACAAAGAATAGCCAATATCGTTGTAAAATTGTGGCGTTCCTTGATTTTCTTTCACAAGGTCCACCTAAAGCTTTATATTTAAAAGTCAACTTTGCTTGTGGGAGTTGAAACCTGGTTTGTTTTAATATTTTTTTTTAATTTGTCGACCAAGATTTTCAGAAATATGTATTATTAATCATGTCAGTACCTAAACATTGAACTACCTAGCAGAAGACCCCGATATATTGTAAAAGATATCACATATTCAGACGTTTGATCACAACACTTCATCTGATGTCTGTGTATTATAAGTATCTTTTGTGACCCTTTACGAACCCAATTGCTAAATAGAATTGAATATGCAATGTATAAATGTTGTCTGTAAAAAAAAACCTAATAGCATTTTGATGAAACTGTGATTTTGCATGTTATATGGCATATATTAGGGAACATAATAACATTAACGGTACCAATTGCGCATTTCGACAATATATGTCTCAAAATATGTAAAATCCAAAGCTTATATAAAATATGATGTGCATATTTAGACGTCAAATGTGCGTCAATTTTGCAAATTATTGATTACTTGCCATGAAAAGAATAATTTCTGTAGTTCTGTTCTGAAAAATACAAGACCACATGGCATGGTTTTTAATATTGAAATGACAAGATTAACAATTGTTTTTGAAAGTAATCAAAATGCTTTATTTTGCAGATAAAAGCTCTGTTCAACAATAAAACACATTTTAAGTATAATTTACTGTCTGTTAGAGGAACAAACCTAAGGTACGGAAATGAATATTGTAAATATGCATTGATCAAAATTTAAAACCTGTGATTACAATCATGAATACTGAACGCACATCTTCCGTTTACTAACCATCAGTCTTTGTAGAAATCAAAAAAAAAAAAAAAAAAAAAGATGAATTTATAATAGTTATAAAGGTACCAGGATTATAATTTTATATACCAGACGAGCGTTTCGTCTACATAAGACGCATCAGTGACGCTCATATCGAAATAGTTATAAATTTAAACAAGTACAAAGTTGAAGAGCATTGAAGACTCAAAATTCCAAAATAATTGTGACAAATACGATAAAATTGTCTTATTTATTATTAATAATTTGTGCACCTCAAGCTTGATATGTTTAACATGTCGTATCCACAATTCCGTCATCGTTTCTTTAATAGCAACATTTCCGTATTGAACTTATCAGTAAATGGTTAACTTATCATGAGTAGCATGAATGGTGTCACTAGTGGATTATGATCTTCTTAATCACATGATGTCACCCAGGGTTTTGTGGGCTAGGTGTGGATCATGTTTTCCGGGTTTTTGTGTGCCGTTTTGTGGAAATTATATATTTGTTCCTCCTTTGATGTTTATCAGTGTTGCCGGTGGAATTGTTTTACGTATAGGTGTGATTGCCCTGTCAGTATCTTCCCACCCCTCTTTTTTAAAACTCATAATAAGGCAATATAATGCAATATAACTTATGAAGTGCAATAATAACATTATTGAAAAGATGATAAAAAGTAGTTTTCCCTCAGTACAAAATTTTCTGAACCAAATTGGACTTCAACTATTACTTAAATGGAGTATAATCATTAATGTTAAAACAAAAACATACAACAAGAATTGAAAGTATATATAACATTAGATTTGTAGTATAAGTTTATTTACCAGCAGAACATTTGCAACTCAGATCACAATGAAAATTGTAGAAATGCTCTAATTCAAAAGATGATATGTCATTCATTTGGATAAAAAAAAAACTTTAAAACAAAATAGTATGATCCTTAACTTAATTTGCACTTCTTAAAACGGAAGAAGAATGTATGTTTGAATTCTATTTTTTTTTAAATTCTTAATCTTTTAGATCATTATTTGACACCTTTACATAAAACTGAATATATCAATATATTTTGTATATTTACTTATAAGCAGTATTATTTTGTGAATATGCCCAATCCATGTAAATAATGATGTGTTTGGAAACTTCCTCTTGTTACACATTTGCAAAAATTCTTCCAAATTGGTATTAATTTTAGCGTGCTCCTACTGTAAAAGCACACTTTGGTCTTAGTACGAATCTGACAAAAAATATTAAACACATCAGTAAGGAAAAGGCAGTATGAAATACGATCTGCATTGCATGCAGGGTGTTCAGTTCTTTGTACGTAGCCAACCCTTGCAATTTCTCCTCAACCCGGGAGGTGGTGACCTATGGCATAACAATCATTTCTGCCATTTCCTAACATTATATTGTGTACTTTTCTATCGTCTATGCGTGATAAAAATGCACACATACTTTTTTAATAAATGGAATTGTACAACAGTCATCATTATTCATAAATACCAGATCACCAGATAACAGTTCAGGAAAGTTATATTATGACTTTTTTTCTATTACAGGCCTAGGGAAGGTTGTGTTTTGTTTTCATTTGTTCTGACATTTAGTGATAAATATATCGATGGTAAAGATTTACAACACATCTTTCAACAAAAAGTCCTGAGCCATGAAAAGACGGAAGGCACAGCATTACCTTGGTTAAGAAGAGCGTATGCGCATTCCATTAAAATGGGTCTGTAGTCAACATTTTTATAATCACTACATCTTAATTGAGTGAAAAATGTTCATTCTGCTTTCGATGTTTTATATTCTTCAGTGTTAATTAAGATTTTACAACCGTAATATAAAACATTACAAAAAAGTAAAATAAAAAAAATACTGAGGAAAATTCAAAACGGAAAGTCTTACCCAATGGCAAAATCTAAAGCTCAAACATATCAAAACGATTTGATAATAGTTATTAAAGGTACTAGGCTTATAATTCATACGCCAGACGCGCATTTCGTCTAAATGAGACTCATCGGTGACGCTCAGATCAAAATATTCATAAAGCCTAAGAAGTACTAAGTTGAAGAGCATTGAGGACCCAAAATTACAAAAAGTTATGCCAAACAACTATCATATTCCTGACAAGGTACAATCATTTGTTATGTAGAAAACACAGGTATATACTGCACGATTATTGAGATAATTGACGCAGATCTCAAAGTCAGACAATGTAAACAACATTCGATTATTATTACTTTGATACTTTTAAAATTGATATGGTATTATTCATTGTTTTTAAACAGTAATACATTTCTTTCTACTTAAAGGTGAGGAAAAATCATTACAGGAAAAAAAAGGATTGCAGAAAATACAAAATCTCGGCATATTTCTTCTAATCGTACTTCTAATAGCTATATGTATTGCCCTTGTTGTGGAGATATCAAAAATTGACCGTAAGTAATCATATAGTTTTTGATTTTTTCTGCCTAAGAATTTTTTGTTTTTGTTTTGAGTGCAAAACATATTTCAGTAAATAAAAAGATGAAAATATATATATATATATATATATATATATATATATATATATATATACTAATTCAGTGATAATGAACACCATACTAAACCCCAAAGAAACACAAAAAACTACAATTAAAAATAATACAAGACTAACAAAGGCTAGAGACTCCTGACTTGGGACAGGCGCAAACATGCGGCGGGGTTAAACTTGTATAAGATATCTCAATCCTCCCCTATACCCCTTGCCAATGTAGAAAAGTAAACGCATAACAATACGCAAATTAAAAATCAGCTCAAGAGAAGTCCGAGTCTTTTTTTTTGCAAATTCATTTTCGGTTCGATTTGTCATTTAACCAACTTGTTTTAAACTTCACGACTGGATTGTTGACTCCACCTTGCATGTTTTGGTTTTTTAAAAGGGAACTAGCTGTCAAAATCGTGTTCACAAACTGGACTCAAATTTTCATATTTGATTTAGAACTTACTCAAACACATATCCAAATCACAATAAGTCTAAAATAAACAGTAACAATTCATATACTAGATGATACATTCAATAGAATTTTGCCATTTAATTAACTATCCTGATGCACTATGAAAACTGACGACTGTTACATAACACGATATAAACATATAAATATACATAGATAGCGACCTCGTGTAATTTGATTTTTTATGATATAGGTTAAAAAATAAGTTAATTATCGTGTTGACCTGTATGAGAAAAAAAAATAAAGGCAACAGTAGTATACCGGTGTTCAAAAGTCAAAAATTGATTGAATGAGAGAAGATCCGGGTTTTAAACCAAAACCGAGGTAAACTCATAAACTACAAGCGGAAAACAGGGGAACGACAGGAACACCATAGTTAAACAAATACAAACTCTAATACACACGGAAACGAACTATTTGATAACAACTTTCATATTCCTGACTTGGTACAGGACATTTTAAGTAAAAATTGTGAATTAAACCTGATGTAGCTTAATCACACGCTTTAGGATGAGAATGACAATAAGTTTTTGTGGATTGAATCAATCAATCAAATAATTTACCTTTGTATCGCTTTCATTGTGGACATTCTTTTTGTTTTAATAACTTAACATGCATCCTTCATGCGTAAATCCATCACTAGCTAAGGAGTTAAATCGAAGGTCACATGAACAGGGATTCAATGAGGTCAAATTATTTACTTGCATGTTAATTTTTCATTATTAATGTTTCTTGACTTTTTTTGACAAAATTAAACCATAGTGGCTGCTAAAACCGAATATCATTTCACTTTTTCACTTTCATTAATAATTGAACAATCAAAAATCATATCTTCATATATCTCATTGCTAGTGCCCTTTTAAAATAATACGAAGAAGGGTTTGTTTGGAAATTTCAAAATTAATGAATGATGTGAACCACCTTTACTTACAACTTGTAAATATTGAAACAAGTAAAAAAAGGGAAATTGGTCATTTCATCAAAGTTGCACGTGTGTATATTTACAATGTATGGAGCGTATATATGCATATCCAAGTGGGTTTGATAGAATAACAGTCTTGTAAATAAACAAATTGAAAGTTTTTTATGAAAGTAATCAACTGAGAAAATGCTGCTTTTTCTTTTACAAAATACAGCTATATAGATAAACCTATATAAGCTTAATCAGCAGAATTATTTCTAACGTGTGCAATAATTTATTAAAGACATTTTTATAGAATAAGTGAAATACATTAAACAAATTCTTGTAAACTTACAACTTTATTTCGAGACTCATTCATTTAAAATAAATAATTCGCTGCCGTTATTTGGTGGACGACAAACGATTTAATGGCTTTTAAGGTCACGACATTGGTCACGTGATAAAAGGTCAGAGTTTACGATATTTTGGTAAACGTGCATACCTCGTGGTTTTTGGACTCGTATTGCCTTATTTGTACTCGTACATTAATCAAAACCAAAGTATTCAATTCAAGATTGAATTAGCTTCCTTATTTTATATAATTATCATTAAAAAATGTTGTTAAAATGTTATATATTCACGAGTGAAGTGAATTTTTTTTCTGAAACCTGCTTTTTAAGATACAGTGACGGATCCCAGGGGGGTCTGGTGATTGGAACCTCCTCTTTTTATTGACGATTAATGCATTTAAGGGGATCATATAGTTGGAACCCTCCTTTTTATCCTTGGTTGAGAATACCACCACCTATGTTTAAAATTGTCTGGATTTTCCCCGAGATAAAAAACTATATAAGATGTACAAGTTCTGTTGCTTGCCTAAATCAAGAGAAAAAAATCTAAACATCCAAAAGAACCAGAAACGGATTCTAAACATAATAATCAACACAAAGATAACTGAACAAAAGCTGTATTGCAATCTGATATCATGCAGGTCTCATAATTCCTATTATATGTATTATTTCAAGTTTTGCTTTATTTTTTTCTTCTTCTTATATTGAATTCATAAGTCCTGCAACCAACTGTTGAGTCCTTTCAATTAATTATTGATTGAATTATAAGATAAGCTGACCAGTAAATAAAGTTTAAAAATGCTTAGTTGAAATAAATTAGTGGTATTATGTCATAAAATATACTGAATCAACTTCAAATTTAATCCAAATTCATATTTACATGCTCTAAAATGCATAGTCAATTGAACTTCAAAAACAATAACCTGAGACTACTACCATGTATAACATAGATATTGGTCACTTTCCATGTTATAGTGGCCAAAAACAAAACTGACTTAAATGCAGCATGTTCAAAAAAAAAATTTGAAGAATGGACAACAATGAGATTTTTATTATTCTGATATCAGAAATAATATCACAGTACCAAATCAGAATGTAAGTTCTTTTTATTGAGATAATCAATTTAATCGCATTATTTACTTTTATAAAAACCTCATGATACTATCTGAATTAACAGTCATGACTTAGCTTGTCAACATTTCACTTACTTTAAATACTCAAGTTAGCCTGTAAGTACTAAAATAAAGAGATGTGGTATATGATGAGATAAGATAAGATATTTTTATTCCAATTTAAGGGCCCATGAAGAGCAAAGTAATTTATTACAATGATCTTTTATAATTGACACAATAATAACCATATTAATATGAATATAACCATCTCAATTCTTAGATTTTAAACCACAGCCAGATCAGAGCCAAACATATAGTAGAAACATTAAAGGCATAACAATTAAATATATTATTAATGGCAAATATTCTCAACATCTTAGATAAAACAGTATCTGTACTATACTGACATTTTTTTAGTTCAAAACATTTATCATTGTTAAAGTTTTATTTATGTAAATTGCAGCACTTTTCAAGTCCTTTATGTTTTTTTGAATAAAAAGGCAATTAAATTTGGCACTTTTGCTTACCTTTCAAAATTTTTAATATATTATCATAAAATTCTTTTTTCAAAAAGTTATAAAGGGGACAATGAATTTAAATATGGTATATTTGCCAATGGGATATCAGTATAAAACTATCCACCAGAGTCCAAGTGTCTGTTAGCAGTTTTAAAAAAATTATAAGTCACCTTTCAGACATCAACAATGAATACATTTCAAATTCATTGTTTTCAAGCAAATGAGGAAAGAAAAAAGAGTCATACTAGCTTTTGGCTTATTACATGTACAAGAGAATATAAGAAATAATAATATAAACTAGTATCTCAATTGTTTGTAAAACAATTGAAAGGTCTTTCCTGTAAAAGTGATGTTTTCGTATTGTACTTTGTACGACCTTTTGTTTGATATACGACAAGCATACCTTCTGAAACTTTTCGCTTTTTACACTAAATGACCTCATCCGCCTACATTTTTGAGATCGGAATTATGATATATGGAACAGAGTAGATGAGCTTTCATTTGATATGCGACAACACCATGTTCTAGAAAGTTTGATTTTTGCACTTAATAACCCTATCCAACTTAATTTTGGAGGTCGGGAATTTGATATTTCAAATGTACACATCATGACCTTTCATTTGATATACAACAACCCTATCGTAAAAGAAAATTTATTTTTTGCACTCAATGACCCCATCCAACCCATTTTTGGGAGACGTCAATTTGAAATTTGAAATGTACGCTTTATATTCTTTCATTTGATATACGACAACCTTACCATCTGTGAAATTTGAATGTTTGCACTAAATGACCCCACCCGTCCCCCTGGGATGAAAAGGGGGTTTAAAATTTTCATTTTTAAGTAGAGTTTCTGAAGACCTTCTATTTGATATATCAGATGACCCCATTTGACAAAGTGCAAATAATGATGCAATATCAACTATATAAATAGAAGTTATGAAACTTACAAAGTCAATGCAAAACTTGAAATTTTCAAATTGATTTTTTGGTGTTTTTTTCCATGGAATGTTTTTGGTATTTGGTCAAACATATAACTATGTTAACCTCTTCAATTTCTAAAACATTTAAAGTGGTAAGCTCTTGTTGATTCAGAAATACATGCCTCCGCTTGCAAAACTTCAAACTGCATTATCTCTAAAACGACAATAGATATCTCAAATCTGTTAAATGATAAATGATCTACAGTTGAAGGACAACATTATAGAAAAAGAATTGGGACAATTTCAAAGTTCACCAAGGTCATAATTAATCATCGAATATATGATGCAATAACAAACTTGAGAACCGGAAGTCGTAGAAACATGGGACTATCATCATTCAACTCAGGACCACTTGACCTTTCATATATTACAAGGTCAAGGTCATAGTATACTGTGAAGGTCAAGGTGAAATTTCATCATGACCTGACATTGACCTCAAATTGATGGTCTTGAATTACTGATCATCTTTGCAATTTATAGTAGGTTGCTATCTGTTGCCTTTTAAAAGATATATACACAAAACTATACTTTTAAGAATTATCTCATTGTAATTTTTGAACAGACAGTCGGACATTTTTGACCTTAATGTATAAAATGTAGAGCTCGTCGAGAAGAACATTTTATACGCTGTATGTATGTAGCAAAGTCTTATCGTTTTCCTAATATGTAAATTATTCAAATTGCAGCGTATTTTTTTTTTTTTTGCACTCGGTGACCTTTGACCTTGGGTGCATATTAAAGGTCACATGCATTTAAGATTATTGGTGAAGGTCCCAAGTCTCTACAACTTCTGGTTCTCGAAATACAATTTTTCTAAAATTATGTACAATTTTTCAAGGGGAATAACTCCTTATAAAGGTTAATAAAAAATGATTGTACATGTTCATTAACATTACCATCTGTTCCTGTACATGTTGCCGTTTTCAAATCGATTCTATCTCTTATATATTTTGAGAAAAATGTAAAGGAAAGAAATTGTTTCAAGGGGATATAACTCTCATAGGGGACGATGAAATCCTATTCAGCCTCACATGGTAATACATCATGATAAGATCTACATTTATGATATCTTTAAAACCAACGAGGGGGGGGGGCCATGTTGAAAAAAATCAATAAAAGGGAGATAACTCCTAAAGGGGATGATGAAATCCTTAACAGAGTCATTTGGTAATACATCTTGGTGAGGTTTAGCGATGGTCCATATTTGGTCTTAATAACTTCAACAGAAACAAGAGGCGGGCATGTCAAAAAAATGTTGGAAGAAAAAAAAGAAAAAGAAAAAGAAAAAAAAACATTAGAAAAACAATAAGGTCTTTCCTCACGGAGAGGAAAGACCTTAATAAGGAAATAACTAAGACAAAAAAGACAGGACTTATCCACTGGACTTTAAAGTATTTCCTTACTAATCCTTAGAAAAGCAGCTGTATACTTAGAAAAAAGAATGTTGATGACTTGGCCCATCAATCAGCATTATTTTTAGATACTATATATATACATAGTGGTCAATATTGCAATCTGCCCTATTTGTTCCAACCTATGAGATAATAAGTATTAAAATTAATACCTAGGGTGGAAATAAAACTCATGTATGTCCATTTACTCTATACTGTTATGCATGTTCGTACATTGTACATGTGAAATATATCAAATGCAAAAATGAATAAATGCTGTAATGTAAATATTAGGTTTCAAATATTATATGGTAATTTGTAAACATCATTACAGCCTCATTTTTTAAAGACCTAGTAAAGGAAGTTCCTGGACCTTAGACGTATTTCTTAGGCAAATGTATTATACAACTCTTAAAAGTATCACACGATAATTGTAATTGTTAAGTATTTAGTAACAACAACGTGCAATTTAGGTAAACAAACATCAACAATCCCAAGTCCACGTGTTTGTCTCAAAACGACCCATCAGGCTTACTTACACGAATTTTTGCTCAGGCAGACAATTAAACATGTTTGGTTACCTTATAAGTTCTATAAAGAATGCATTTCCTGTAACAACTTGTGTATGCATGGAAATATAATGAAGATAAAATTGATTTTTTACCGTAAATTTTAAATACACAACATTCCCGGGGTATTCCCACAAAACACATGGCTACTTTGTAACAATGGCTGGTAACGATGAGCCACTTTCTTACGGTAAATTTAATTGGATGATCTTCAAAGATCAATAATGAAATTGCTAATAAATTATTAGATACGAAATGTGTCAGCTTATAAATAGATGAAAAAATGTAATCATTGAAATTCGCCATTTTGACGTAGGAAACAAACTAATTTTCAATCTTGGATTAAAGGACATTGCGCACATTGCCAGCTTATCATACATAACCAGTAATCTGCAAATATATCTTTCAATTTGTTTTTTACACTTACTTTTCTATATTTAAGTTAATTTAATGTTTTAATTTACTACAGAACGGGACATACGGGATGCCGTAGAAGAAAAATATAGGTGGCGCTGTTTTAGGGCGTAAACATTTTACATACGGGTCCTTTTTGTGTCGACAAGTTGACCTTTATCTGTCAGATTCAGGCGTTTGTCGTCCAACTGGGTGTTAACGCAAGAGTTTGAATTTAAAATCTTTCACTTTTAATATGTGGTTATCTTTTTTTAATTTAAAGTTAAAATTTCTATAAAGTATTAGTAGATTTATTTGATCACATTAAATTGAGTGGTTTTACTGGCGGTAAATCCAGAAATGCTCATCGTTTAATGAGAATTCATTTTGCATGATTTTAATCTGCTGTTTAGCTTAACAGTAAAGACAGATTTTTATCAATTAATTATAATGTCCTACGTTAAAGAAAAAATATTTTTTTAGTCTTAATTTCAATTCATTCGAAAAGTTATTTTCACATTGGCAAAATTGTTGAAATCAAATTCTGAAGACACTCGAAAAATACAGGGTATTTGTCAATCATAGGTCACTCACGAAAGTGTTTCCATGCATCATTATAAGGAAACAACACGACGAATGCTACATATAAAGTACAACCTGTTTTCACTTCTGGAGAACCTGAGATCAATTCCAGGATTAGGTGGGGGTCTATCTTGCTCATTCTTCAGTTCTCGAAGTTGTGTTTGTGTACAGTTGTTTGACTTTTCGTCATTTTTAATTTTTTGTCATCTCAATGTCAGTTTGTTTTCCTCTAATGCGTGTGTAGATCCCTTTGGTATATTTCGCCTCTCTTTTATAAAATTAAAAAGAGCAACAAATCTAGAAAGGTTAATAAAAAAAAACTGCAGCAAGTGAAAATGTCGTTTTTTACGTTATGTATGTTTGCACAGCGCATAACTTTTTTTTTAAAGTATAAGACACCAAATTATTTGACAACACTTGCATTACTCGAAATCTTACGAAATCACAATTGTTCGTCAAAGACGAAGAATTCCAAAAAATTCAAGTCATCTTTAACGATAAACATTCCAATTTGCGATAAATATATTTTTAGTTCTTTAGTAGTTATCTACAGATTACAACTGTTTGTTATTTTAAGGAATTCAAATCAAGAATTGATTTCTTTTTGCAGATAATCTGCCGAGTGAACAAAAGACAGGTAATTTTTGTTATGTTAATTTTAACAAACGAAATTGGAAAATTAAAAATATATAATTATAAGCCAGGTATCTTTGATTCTTTTTACAACCACTGAGTTGATGTTACGGTACTGAAATCTGGTAAGTTTATCATAATTTGGTTATCACCCGCCTAGTAGTCAGCATTTCTGTGTTGACATGACATGACATTGTTATAGTCATACTTATTAATTAACTGCTATCATAACATTAAATCTTAGAAATAATAACGATTTTCTACTCCTTGGATAGACTATTCTAACTGTATTTGGCAAAACATTTCGGAATTTCTTCGAGTGTTCTTCAACTTCGTACTTTATTTGGCGTGTTATTATTTTTATTCAAGTGGCACTAATGGGTTAAAGGGTTTTGAAGACGATATGTGCAAATGGCGTACAAATTATAATCCTGGTATCTTTATCAGCTTTATATATATGGACTGTTTACACGTTTGTCTATTAGTGTGCCTTATTGTATTGTTGCTTAAGACACTCCTGATTTAGAAAGTCTTATTGTTTGTAATGATCTTAATTGAACTTTGAAAAAGCTACAAACACTTGCTTTTTTTCCAAATTGATACAAAGTTAAAAAAAGTTATAGGAAATTTTTATGAAATATTATAACTAGAACCATGTGCTAATCGCACTAAAATTTGTTTCATATAGTTTATCCCCGAGGGTATCACCAGCCCAGTAGTCAACACTTCGGTGTTGACATGAATATCAATAATATGGTCATTTTTATAAATTTCCTGTTTACAAAACTTTGAATTTTTCAAAATACTAAGGATGTTCTTATCCCAGGCATAGATTACTTAAGCCGTATTTGGCACAACTTTTTGGAATTTTGGATCCTCAATGCTCTTCAACTTTGTACTTGTTTGGCTTTATAAAAGTTTTGATATGAGCGTCACTGATGAGTCTTATGTAGACGAAATGCGCGTCTGTAAATTACAATCCTGGTACCTTTGATAACTATTATCCAGAGGTCTTTATTAGTTATCAAAGTTACCAGTCATATAATTTGATACACCAGACGTGAGTTTCGTCTACATAAGACTCATCAGTGACGCCCAGATCAAAATAAAAAGGCAAACAAGTATAAAGTTAAAGAGCATTGAGGATCCACAATTTAAAATAAGTCGTGTCAAATACGGCTAAAAAATTCTTACTATTTCGAATAATTTAAACTTTTCCAAACGGCAAATAAACTCATCATAAATACCAGGATTAACATTTTTTTTTACAAAAGACACATCAGTGACGCTCGAATCAAAAGATGTTTAAAAGGCCAAATAAAGTACGAAGTTGCAAATTATAAAAATGTTCATATAATTGATAATAAAAAGGTAGACTCAAGAATATTCGTTCACTGTTCACTTGTAATTTTATGAGAGAAATGCTTCTGATTGATTATTTTCTTTTGCTTTTTAAAATTCTGATCAGCAGATAAAACTAGTTCTATATGTTTGACTTCCATAACTCTTTAAATTATTCCAACAGATATTATCCCAAGTCCCAAACCAACTGCAAATAGATTAACAACAGAACGCGAAACAACTTTAGCATATACCACACTTACAAAACAAGAAACAGAAACGAGAAAAATCACTTCCGAAGGGGTAACAACGATAGCGGGAAGACAAAATTCAACATCAATGATGGATATTGAAACTACTAAAGTAACAATGACAGAAAGTGATACAACAGGATCAATGATTGAGCAGGAAACAACTACAACTACAGACGAGATAACAACGATAGCGAAAGGTAATACGACAATAACAATGATGGAAAAGGAAACCGTTACAATAATTACAAACAAGTTAACAACATTGCCGGAAAGTAAAAAGTCAACGACGGAGATACAATTACAAACGACAACAATGCTGGATGAAGGAACGACAGCAACAACGTTGGCTGAGGGAACGACAACAGCAATGATGGATAACAAAACGACAACAACAATGATGGATAATGGAAAGACAACAACAATGATGGATAACAAAACGACAACAACAATGATGGATAATGGAACGACAACAACAATGATGACTGAGGGAACGACAACAGCAATGATGGATAACAAAACGACAACAACAATAATGGATAACAAAACGACAACAACAATGATGGATAACAAAACGACAACAAGTATGATGGATAACAAAACGACATCAACAATGATGGATAATGGAACGACAACAACAATGATGACTAAGGAAACGACAACAGCAATGATGGATAACAAAACGACAACAACCATGATGGATAACGGAACCACAACAATGATGGATAATGGAATGAAATCAACCATGATGGATAATAAAACGACAACAGCAATGATAGATAAAGGAACGACAACAACCATGATGACAGAAGGAACGACAGGAACAACAGCGACAACATCAATGATTGCAGAGATAACGACAGCAACCATGATGAATCAAGGAATGACAACAACAATGGTAACTGAGGGAACAACAACAATGATGAATGAGGGTGCGACAACAAAGATGAATGAGGGAACAACAAAAACGACTGTTGATCAAGTAACGACAGCATCATCTACAGATAAAGATACAACCACGACTGAACGTGAAATGACAACAACGATGTTGGAACAGGAAACTACTACAACCAATATCACATATCCGTAAAGACAGGTATTTACTTAAAGTATAAACGATTTCTAATTCGTACATATAAGCATTGTATCACTACTCATGTTATTACCTCATATAGAGAGACGATTTTTCAATGACGTAATTTAAGCCGATTTTCATCAGATCAAATGACGTAACACATTCATTAAAATAAATGAAAAATTGCCCATTCTGTTCTTGTTTACATATTAATAACTTTTAACCTTTTGTCTTTTGATTAAAGTTAAAAGGAGAAATGTGATTGTGTAAAAATGTCACATCCTTAACCTTTAACATAGATATAGGAAGATGTGGTGTGAGTGTATATGAGAAAACTTTCCATCCAACATGTAAATTTAAAAGTATACCTTTGCAAAGTAAAAGTACAATTTTGGTTAAAATTTAAAAAAAAAAATACTAAAATTAATGAAATTGCGTGTAACTAGATGTCTATATATCAATCTCAAAGTAGTCATCAAATCACTCGTCATGAAATACGAAATAAACTCTAGCAAAACCAAATAATAGAGTTCAACGCAACCTTAATTTAATCAACCATAACATATACGTTTGTTGTACATAGGTATTGATATTTGTTTTATTCGTATTTAATTGGGAATTGGTAAAGTAGCCGCAAACACAAACAGTACATAGGAAAATCAACAATAGTACCAATGTTGACCCTCATTGACATGAACATAATGATATGTTTATTTGTATTCTTTTTCATTTGCAGGATGTAGACTGTATCTCAATGAAATATTCGCAATAAACTAAATGAGCGTATTGGGAAGTATATGTGACTGTAAATGAAGGAGCCAAAACTTTGAACAATATATTCAAAGAATGTGTAAAACATAGTACTAATATATGTGGTTTAAACAATACTATTGATTTTTTATTAAAATTAAAACTTTCGAACTTGAAGGGAATGTATGAACTTAATAGATTCTACATTCAAATGTTATTACTAATTATTGCGGGTTTTCCTCTTATATAACAAGCTTGTAACTTGATAAGACGGTCACGAGTTTCTTCTACAGTAGACTCATCAGTGGCGCACGAGTGAATCAAAACAGTTGGAAATCCAAACCAAACACAAAAGGTTGAACACATTAAAAAACGAATATTACTATCTAGAAACAAAATGTGACAAATACACTATTTCTTTTTAGCTCACCTGGCCCAAAAGGCCAAGTGAGCTTTTCCCATCACTTGGCGTCCGGCGTCCGTCGTCGTCGTCCGTCGTCGTCGTCGTCCGTCGTCGTTAACTTTTACAAAAATCTTCTCCTCTGAAACTACTGGGCCAAATTTAACCAAACTTGGCCACCATCATCATTGGGGTATCTAGTTTAAAAAATGTGTGGCGTGACCCCGCCAACCAACCAAGATGGCTGCCATGGCTAAAAATAGAACATAGGGGTAAAATGCAGTTTTTAGCTTATAACTCAAAAACCAAAGCATTTAGAGCAAATCTGTAGGGGTAAAATTGTTTATCAGGTCAAGATCTCTCTGCCCTGAAATTTTCAGATGATTCGGGCAACCGTTTGTTGGGTTGCTGCCCCTGAATTGGTAATTTTAAGGACATTTTGCTGTTTTTGGTTATTATCTTGAATATTATTACAGATAGAGATTAACTGTAAAGACCAATAATGTTCAAAAAAGTAAGATTTACAAATAAGTCGTCAACATGACCGAAATGGTCAGTTGACCCCTTTAGGAGTTATTGCCCTTTATAGTCAATTTTTAACAATTTTTCGTAAATCTTAGTAATCTATTACAAAAATCTTCTCCTCTGAAACTACTAGGCCAAATTAATCCAAACTTGGCCACAATTATCTTTATGGTATCTAGTTTAAAACATGTGTGGAGTGACCCGGCCAACCAACCAAGATGGCTGCCATGGCTAAAAATAGAACATAGGGGTGAAATGTAGATTTTGACTTACAGCCCGTAACAGAGAAGTGATCGAATTGATGTTTCTTTACCGTCAAAATTAGCTACGTTATTGACAAACTTAATTGAGTAGTGACCGAACTATTGGTACTTTAACGTTAAAAAGATTGACAATGCTGACAAACTTTCATGTGTCGATAATCAAGTTTAATACCGATAATATTGAAAATAATTCTAATAATATGAAACAAAATATGTCCATGCACCATTTCGATTGGGCGAAAAGTAGTCATTTCTTCAAAGTCAGAACAGAAAAAAAAGATTTATGGAAGGACGTCTTGATAGTATTATTATTACTAAAAGAAATATACTGGTAAACAATTAAAAAGGTGTTTGATAGGAATGAAGTCCTTTATTTTTACAATGTGTACCGTATTTGTGATGGATTTGAATTCAATCAATAACTTCGAAATGTTTTCTCATATGTATACACAAAAGGGAGGACTGGTATTTGTACTTCTGTTAGAATATGTCTTCGTCCGTTTCACATGCCAAACTTTTTTCTAGTAAAGTTTAAACGGGAAAATTTTGTTGAGAATTTGTTTTAATATGACAAAATAACGAGCAAAACTATTTCTTGCAATGGCACACACAGAGAATATATTTTTTTAGTAAAAATCAGTAAAAAAAAAATTCTCCAAAATATACCATGGCCAGGACCTGACAGTTTTTAGCAGTGTACAAATGAAAATCGTCCGGAACTGAACTGCGCTTGCTGTCATTTTGAGGGATCATGCAACATTTCACCTATTACCCATAAACAACATAGGTTCTCAATTACTAAAAAAAGTTCTAAAAGATAATTTCAAATCAGAGTAAACATATAAACTTCCTTATATCCAGTCGAATTTGTCTATAGGTTACACAAAGCTGGTTCTTAAAACGTTTGTATCAGGGAAAACATTTTTCTTTGACTTTTAAAACATGTAGGCGAAACGGATTTCCTAACCATTCACATATGATATTCCGTATTTCTGATTTTTTGTTCGATAACGTAAATTATACTACTTTTTTTATGACTACGTGAACTTGTGCCATTTATTTTTGCTGGTCTTTAGGAAGACAATTTACAATTGTGCAGTGAACGGAGGCACTTATACATAACCTTATAATTCTGTTTGGAAACAAAAATAAATTCCCAATATATAAATATACATGTATGAATATACATGTATTATATGTCGTGTACATGATTGGATTTTGTAGATACAACTACCGCACAGAAAAAGTATCATGGATTTTGAGGCTTTCATATTCAAGGTTTTGAATTCTACCCTTGTTGAAAACCTGTGGAGACCTCTACAGTTCCTTAAAACATCAATTATTTTTTTTGTAAATTGAGTGCCGTCTCCCTGAACATGCTAACACTTAAGTCATATCTTTTCATTTTCATATTGTTTGTCTCTGTTGTCTTGATTGTTGGAACGATTCTAACAATATTTATGAAAACTTTCTGAGAATTATGAATATTTCTTCTCTGTCAGATATGGATCATTACCAATGATAAAATGAAATGCCGTACATCACATCTTATAGAGGTTTAAATTTCAAATATTCGTCAATAACTTAAGATATAGAGCAATTTTGTCTTCAACATTTCAAATGTTAAAGAGTACATTTGTATTTTTTACTTCGATTTGAAGGAAATTTATTTCAGTTTTTTCTGTGACAAAGTACAAGCATGTCGGTATTGCAACAATGCATGATTGACATAATCCCGGGACATAATAAACAGATAGGTATGAAAAAAGAAAAGATATGGGGTATTCTGTATCAGACGAAAGAAAAACTATTATAGTGTTGAATCCCATAAATATTCACAGTGCAAGCAAGCAGTATATAATATCTACATTGAGCAAATCGATGAGGTCATGTTTATTGTAGAAACGATGGATGCGACTCCGATAAAGTCATGATCAATGTCATTCAATCAATGAGTATTTATGCTATTCATAATGAATTTATCTGAGTCGCAGTCATCGTTTCTACAATAAACATTTCCTCGTAACAAATGATAGAAATTTGGGAGATCCTGTATTTGATCCTTTACCGTTAAAATGAAAATGCCAATGACAGAGGTTGATTATAAAAAATGTTTTACTGTGTTAAAAAAACTTCGACTTAAACAATGAAAACTTACACGTTGGACATGAAATATTTTGTTGATGAAGAAAATTAAATTATGTCACTTCTAAAATAAGTTTGTCGATAACGTAACTTATTCTGACGGTAAAGAAACGCGAATTCGATCACTACTCTGTTACGGGCTGTATATCTCTGAAACCAAAGCATTTAGAGCAAATCTGACGTGGAGTTAAATCGTTCATCAAGTGAAAATCTATCTGCCCTGAAACTTTCAAATGAATCGGACAACGGGTTGTTGGGTTGCTGCCCCGAAATAAGTAATTTGAAGGAAATTTTGCAGATTTTGGTTATTATCTTGAATATTATTATAGATAGAGATAAACTGTAAACAGCAATAATGTTCAGCAAAATAAGATCTACAAATAAGTCAACAAAACCAAAATTGTCAGTTGACCCCTTAAGGAGTTATTGCTCTTTATAGTAAATTGTTAACAATTTTCATAAATTTTTGTTAATTTTTGTAAATTTTTAGGAAATATTTTCCACTGTAATTACTGGGCCAAGTTCATCATAGATAGAGATGATTGTAGCAACAAGAATATTCAGTAAAGAAAGATCTACAAACACATCACCATCACCAAAACTCAATTTTGTCATGAATTTATCTGTGTTTATTGTTGATATGCACAAAGACCAAGGTGAGCGACACAGGCTCTATCATTATCTTCTTCTTTGTTGTTTCAACAATCAGATCTAGGTTTTACATTTTCTTTGTCGAATTTAATTTTAAAACCTGAAATTTTACGTTAAGTTGTATAACTCATATCAAAAATGTTAGTCAAAGTGACACACGTCCTTTTATGTTATCGTCGCTGCAACTGTTCCTTATGTTTTATAGAAGTTGCAATGTTTCTTTAATATTCACTTCAATAAAGTGTAATATTACTTATTAGTTTCATAAAAGTTCATAGTTTAGTTGTAATGATATTACATATATATAGAAACAAAAAAAAATACTCTACTTATATCCTACATATAGAGATAGAATAAAACTTAGCTTATAAAAAAAAACACCATTAAAGCATTAATATGAGTCTTTTATATGATTTTCAAGGGTTTTTTTTTTTTGGTAAAGGGTTTTAGTGTTTCTAATATATGTTAAACCAGGAAACTGCTTCGGATGCACATAACATTCCATTTGCCAATTACCGATTTGATTCTATTATTACACACTTTTTAAACAAATTATTTCCCTTTGTCAATCGTAGACTGGTTCCATATCGGACAAAGTTCCCTTTTGCCAGTGCAAAGCATGATGAATTGAAAAGAGGGACGAAAGATACCAAAGGGACAGTCAAACTCATAAATCTAAAACAAACTGACAACGTAAGGTAGTAATGAAAGTAATGTTTCTGCGGTTTAACTAATTTTTCATGGAAAATAATTTTTGATGTCAAAAGTATATAGCTAAACAACAAATTAATGTAATTAAAAGATTTAAAAACCTTATAGATTACTCACATTACGCACAGGTAAATTTGTGTAAGCTTTCCATTGTAAATAAAAATTAATGTCCCTCATAAGGGAGACAACCAAAATAGGGATCTCTAATTACAGAGTCAATTACGGGAATTGGCAAATAGCCTATTCATAACTCTTTTTTTCATTAACTGGCACTGGGTAAATACTGATGATGGAGGACCGCTTAGATGGTCAATGATTCGGTAATGACATATTTCATAACATTACTTGATACATTAAGAAATTATTAAGAAACAAAAATTCCGACTTCCTAGTAATATGTACATAATGTGTTATGGTCTTATCTGATAAACGGGAAAAGTAATATTTTTCATATCTATTTTTCATTAGAGATCCAAGTTTCCTTCTTATTGTCTTCCTTTATTAGTCCAGACATGCGAAAACCAATATATTTTAGAACCTGAACAATGTGTTTGTTAAAGGTACATTGAATATTCAACCTCTTCGATCTACCTATATGCTTATTTTGAAAAAATAAAAAGCGATATTCATCATTCTTAGTAAAATGACTAATAGTTTTAGCATTAACGTATGGTTATCAACCCAGAAAATCATCTTTTTATTATATAAGTGAACGACCATCAAGTAAAATCGTGAGTAGCCAAGAATAGTGTTTGATGCACTTACACAATCAGAACTGTTTGTGTTGATGCTCCTTTCTAATCATTTGTTTGGGATACTAAGAGGTGTTATTTACAAACTCAAGGATAAACCATTGATTAACTTCACAAAGTCTAACAAGTAAAAAGTTATCAAAGGTACCAGGATAATAATTTAATACGTCAGACGCGCGTTTCATCTTCATAAGACTCATCAGTGACGCTCAGATCTAAATAGTTATAAAGCCAAACAAGTACAAAATTGAAGAGCATTGAGGACTCAAAATTCCAAAAAGTTGTGCTAAATACGGCTAAGGTAATCGATTACTGGAATAAGAAAATATTTAGTTTTACGAAAAATTTAAAGTTTTGTCAACAGGATGTTTACTAAAAGACCATATGATAGAAATTCATGTCAACACCGAAGTGATTACTACTGGGATGGTGATACACTCGGGAACGAAACGTCCATCAGCAGTGGCATCGACCCAATGGTGTAAATAGTTATAAAGTAAACTTGTTGTTGTGTCAGGTGAAAAAATCCAAAAGTATTATGCTATAGGTTACAAATGTTAACTTAAAGGTTCATAATTAATGAACTTTAGGGGAATACATATCCTTTAGCTTATAGCTATATAGGCTATGCAATAGTTCCTATGCTTACTTTTCCATTCCTTAAAGTAAACAGCAGGTTGAATGAAAAAACTGACCACAGTGCTCTTTTAATCATAATGAACATTCATAGTTGTATAAAATTTATTTTGGATTTACTTCTGCCAGTGTATGACGTATTCAAGAGTTACTATGTTACCATCCTAATTGTATCAGATTAATAGCAAAAAGCCACATCTTTGGGGGTGTAACTTGTATCTTCATTTTCATTACAAACCAATGTTGAATAATTCCAAAACCTAGAAAAAATGCAATCAAGTTTGATGTTATAGCAATTTTTAAAAACAATCCACATATGAAGCAAGCGAAGGCTTCTGTTGATGTTTGAAAAAGTATTTGACAAATTATATCAATATTTAAGCCATTTCGATGTAAACATTAGGATAATTAGTTATCAAAGGTACCAGGATTATAAAACAAACAAAACTGAAATGGAAGATCACATTCTCCTAAAGTAGCGGCTCTATTTATATTTACAATCATCTTCAGAATATAAGTTTGATAGATTGGAGATAAGTATTATTTTGTTAAAACTTTTCAGACAATTCTTATAACAAACCATTATCGGATAGTTCCAAAACCTCAATAAATTATTAAACTCAAGTTTACATAACCATTCAAGCTCATCATTTAATAAGAATCCGTATATAAAACAATTGAATGATTCTGTTAGTGTTTTAGAAATAGTTTTAATATCAACATTCTAATGCATTTTGGTGTAAATATAAAGATAATACAAATAAACATGTAATGGAAATAAAGGCAACAATAGAAAACCGTTCAATAGTCATAAATCGATACAGAGAAAATAATTCTGGGAAACAAGCTAAAAGCCATGTTTTTTAAAAGAAGCGGCTATACTCATATTTACGATCGTCATTAGAATAAAGTTTGATAAATTAGACATTATCATTAGTCGGCCACGATGACTGGAATATGCAGTGTGTCTGGTATGTATAATAATAATAATAATAATAATAATAATAATAATAATAATAATAATAATAATAATGGAAAACAGTATATGTTATAATAATCAATGCATGGTAAAAATTATAGTAAAGCTCCATGTAACAGTCTATACACCGCTTAATACACCTGTTTAATCTTGACAGGTTATAAGATTTTGACAGTTTGGTATTTTGGTAGGGTGAAAGGAAAACTCCTAAAAAATCATTTAATTTTGAATATTATATTTCCTGAAGGTTTGCTGTTTCTGTTGACAACTTTGCCATTTGTTGTGAACAGAAAGAACGATTGGTGTGTTTCTAAAGAAGATCCAGATCCTTTTAACTTCTGGAAATTAGAAGCATCAAAACATGACGAAGAATATAATTCCTCCCGCACGTATGTATATAACTGGAATCTTCTCTAGAAATTTTTTTGTGTTATCTATCCTCAGACAGCTGGCTTATTGTATAAACTAATACGTTCTATGTATTTTGATTTGATAAACATAATTATATGGTCTTTATTTAATAAATTTCTTTGAATTTTTCGAAAAACTAAGGATTTTCTTATCCCAGGAATAGATTACCTTAGCCGTATTTTGCACAACCTTTTGGAATTTTAGGTCCTCAATTCTCTTCAACTTTGTACTTGTATGGCTTTATGACTATATTGATCAGAGCGTCACTGATAAGTCTTATGTAGACGAAACGCGCATCTTGCGTACTAAATTATAATCCTGGTACCTTTGATAACAATATAATAAAATTGGACGTTGACCTTATTTGGAAAATCTCGTTAACATGTTTTTCAGCTTAAGTTTTTTAGTTGTATTAGATCTTGTTTTTTCTCTCTATCTTTTGCTTCTTTTTATTAAATGTGATGAAAAAACTTCTTCTCTTTATTGCAAATGATTATAACTAAGGCATCACAAACAAAAAATGTAATAAGAGAATAACAACAAAAGGAACGACAGGCAAACAGTTGTCATTTCACCAGCAAGGTGCAGTCAATTGAAAACGGAGGGTTACACCTGGTTTGTAGCTAGCGAAACTTCCCGAAATTTTTTGGAGCAACTCAGACAGACGTTATTTATTAATGTGTCAACAAATAAGATGTAGCAGCTAAAAATTGTGTAAACATACATTTAAATAAACAAAAAATTTAAATAAAATTTAATAATCTAAACAAAAACAAAATGACTGAATCGAAAATCTTTCAAAGACGCCAACAAAATGTTTTTGTCGGTGATATTATACATATTCTGTTAGACTACAGTTTAACAGAATGGTTCATTTTAAGGTAGAGTCATGGTATACCGCTATCTTGGATTGAACAATCACAGTAAAAAATCGGTCTAGTTATTTGCCTAAATCTGCAAATTTGAAGACAGATTTGCAATTTAATGGTTAGACTGTTTAAATATATAAAGAAAACTTGGCAATTTATTGTATTATCCAAAATATTTAAACAAATATCATTTTTCTTGCTTTTAGAATCATTTTTTTTTCAAACGAGCCATTTAAGGGAAGATAACTCTTTTAGTAAAAAATTATACTGGTTAGATAGGGATTTTTTTCTTTTTACTTGTAGCAAGAAAACAAGTTCGGTGACACTATTTTTTCTTTTTATTTTCTTAAAACATATTACAAAACCTATCTTTTCACAATTTATTTCAAAATTCTATCTCATAGATTTTTTTTATGCACACAAATATGTTTTTCCATGAACAATCTAACCAAATTTAGGCATTTTTGAACGACTCATAGCTTGAAAAATAGCACGGTGACCCCTCGTTTTTATTATATTTTTGAAAAGAGCATATTAAAATCTTCATTCTGGCTAAGTATAAGAAAATTCTGTCTCAAAAAATATTTAATTATGATCTACCTTAATGAAATAGGTCAAACTGTATCCTTTAAATAAATCAACAGTAAACTATCTATGGTATGTCCTAAACAAATTATTTCTCATGAGATTCGTCATGCTGATTTGTTTTCATGTCATCAGAGCCTATATTTCATAAATCTTTAGTCATTTGTTTTGAATATAAACGAGTGGTTCTTGTGAATTATTTATAAAATTGTGATTATCATCTATCTATCTATCTGGCTACATATTCATCTATGTGTCCTTCTATCTATCTATTAGATTAATACATCACTAGATACATATGTGGTATCCGAAGAGATTTCTCGATTAAACTCATCAGAATCGCTTTAGTTCAAACTTTGGATATTAGATATTTGAAAATACTTAAGTAGATATAGAAAGATGTGGTGTGAGTGCCAATTAGACAACTCTCCATCCAAATATAACAATTAATACAAGTAAACCATTATAGGTCAATGTACGACCTTTAACACGGCTCACACCAAACAACAAGCTATAAAGGGCCCAACAATTACTAGTGTAAAACCATTCAAACGGGAATACCAACGGTCTAATCTAAATAAAAAAACGAGAAACGAGAAACGTGTATAAATTACATAATCAAACTTCCGTACATCATTAGGGGCTATATGACAGAATATCAAACATATAAAGTCAAGTTTGCCTTGGTTAAAATATTAGTTTCAAATACTAGTATATTCCATGAACGGAATATACTAGTATTTGAAATGTTTTTTTTTTAAATCATGTCAGTGACGTCACACTTTTATATCGAATTTAAAGTTATTGATAGTTTCTATATTTGTTTTGTTTGAAGGACGTTTTATTCAACAAACATCCCTATGATAAGCAGCTGTGACCCTCGTCTTGTCGACTAGTTTCTTAATTCATATGAGGCTAATTTCTAACATGATTTTTAAAAGGAGAATAAACAGATGCTCGCATTTTGCTTCAATTTCGCTTTCCGCTATGAAGATGATGGCCTCTCACGTAATAAATAATAATAAGTTCGGTCACTATGTTGCACATATCAATCCTATCGAACTTGAAATAAAGGATACAACAGATAAGGTTAAGTTTCCCTTATATCTTGACTTACAATTTCAAATTGACAGTGGGGATCTGTTGAGAACAAAAGATGGAGACAAAGTGATAATTTTAGATTTCCAATTGTGAATTCTCAATTACTATGTACAGTAGCAAATTTCAAGCAGCGCTTGCATAACGAGTATTCATCCCAGTTGATACAATATTCAATATTCCATGTTTCCTACCATTATTTCTTCGATACAGGGAGCAATTAAATTTACATTTCCCCGAGGTTAAGTTGAAATATCCTTTCAAAGTTTTATGGGCGTCATAACGAGTTGTTTGACCGTAATGAAATATATATGTTTTACATGCAAAGGCGTTTTTTTTTTCATTTATCGTAACCACAATGCAATCCTCTCATCAATAAATGTGATCAACTGAATTAAACTTATCACCCGGTTTGTACAACACAATGCCACATGTGGATCAGGATCTGCCTATTCTTTTCGAGCACCTGAGATAATTTCCGGTTTTGCTGGAATTCGTGTTGCTCTGTTTTTAGGTTTTTGCGTTGCGTTATGTTTACTGTTGTCGGTCTTCTGGTATTGTTATCTTTTTTTTTGCAATGACGATGTCAGTTTGAATTAAACCAATGAGTTCGAATGTTCTTTGTGGTTTATTTTTTCACTTCTCTAGTATGATAGAATTAACGTTTTGCTTTTTTTTGTCTTTACATATGTGTATAACACTTATTAATTTCAATTCTGAAATATTTAACAGTTATGCCGAGCTCCATAATGTTGCATTGGTAGAAAGTGACGACAGCCGGTTTGGTGTCCTGTCATTTAATGGTTCTAATGATAGTTACGTTTATATCGACAATATTAACAAGTCATTTAGTGTTGGAGAATATGCAATGTCTTGGATGATGTACATAGAACCTAGTGAGACTGATAGCAGATCAACAATACTCAAATACCAAAATCAAAATGGCACTGTACCATTTCATTTAGAATTACTCTCAAATGGAACTTTAAGTTGTACAATGCGAGACACCAACGGCAATCAGTACAACGTAACAAGCAGAATAAAAGTTACAGAAAGAAAATTCATTGGAGTAAATTTCAACTTTCTGTGGGACAAACAATTCGATTTCTTTCATGTCTATACGGACGGTGAAGGAAAACAGATAATTGATCCAGAAAGTCTGACATTAAACATAGTTCAATTTAAATTGTTTTTAGAAGATACCACGCATGTTCTAATAGGTTCTGGTTTCCATGGCAACATTTCTTGTATTCAGTTTTATAATTCGTCAGTGATTAAATCACCACTGAAAGGAGCACCTCTTCTTTGTGATCCTGTGTTAACCATTGACGATTCTTTTGGTAATTAATATTCAGTAAAACATTACTTCTTCTACATAAAATAACACAAATTATTTTTTTAATAATAGAGCAAATAAAACGACTATATCACAGACAATAGTCTACGAAACACTGGAAATAAAAAAAAAAATAACAGCACGAACCCACAACACCTTAACTTAATGAAATTTCCAAATTTAAAATAAGAGGGCGAAAGATACCAGAGGCACAGTCAAACTGATAGATTGAAAATGAACTGACAACACCATGGCTAAAAATGAACAAGATAAACAGACAAATAATAATACACAAAACACAAAATAGATAGCTTAAGATTTAGCAACACGAACCCCACCAAAAACTCAGGTGCTCTAGAAGGGTACGCAGATCCTGCTCCACATTCAAACACTCCCCTTTTAATGATGTATACAGATATGAAATGACATTAAATGCAGAAATATAACTAAATTGTACAAACTATTGACCATATGATTTACATATGAATTAATGTGATATGCAGAATCAACCAGACCCGAAAGTTTATTGACATATATTGAAGTATCTTCTCGTTGGTAAATAGATTTTTTGGCGTGCCTGAAATGCATTTTTTGGAAAAATTTACCCGAAACATTTAGCTACCGGTAACAATTATATATTAACATGTATAAAAAAATGTTAGCAAACACAATTCCTTTTTTGTAATTTGCAACCAAATATAGTTCGTGCGTTTAAGAATTCTTTACGTGCTCCCTTATGAATTTTCTGTTAGGGATATCACCTACTTATATTTTATTTGATAAACAATAATTACTTACGTAAGTTACTTCCTTACTTTTATAAATATGACAAAGAACTCGACTCGTCAAATGTACGGTATGTTTGATGGTTATCGTTCACCATACACATCTATAATCTATAAATAACACAATATATTTTTCTCTTTATACATGAACCGATAAATGATAAGCATGCTATTTCTGTTGATTTTGCAACTCAATAATTCCAATTTCGTTTTTAAAGAAAAAGTCGACTAACATCAATTAAAAGCCCGTTATGATTAATTCATAAAAAAAAATGACAACGACGTAAATGTTTTACTTCAGGTGACTATACAATTGATGTTACTGTTTCTTCGCAAACAGAGGCCTTATCAACGCAAGTTCACTCATCGACTTTAACACCAGAAGCTAACTATCCAAAATCTCAAGTATTAGAAGCCTTTACAACTCAAGTTCACTCATCGACTTTAACACCAGAAGCTAACTTTCCTGAATCTCAAACAACACCTTCACAAACAGAAGCATTATCAACACATGTTCACTCATCGACTTTAACACCAGAAACTAGTAATCCTGACGCTCAAACAACACCTTCGCAAACAGAGGCCTTAACAACTCAAGTTCACTCATCGACTTTAACACCAGAAGCTATCTATCCTGAATCTCAAACAACACATTCGCAAACAGAAGCCTTAACAACTCAAGTACACTCATCGACTTTAACACCAGAAGCTAACTATCCTGAATCTCAAACATCACCTTTGGTAACAGAAGTCTTTACAACTCAAGTTCACTCTTCGACTTTAACACCAAAAGCTTACTATCCTGAAGCTCAAACAACACCTTCGCAAACAGAATCCTTATCAACGCAAGTTCACTCATCGACTGTTACACCAGAAGGCAAGTTTCCTGAAGCTCATACAACACCTTTGTTATCAAAAGCCGTGTCAACCCAAATTCACACGTCGTCGGTAACACTAGAAGACAAATTTTCAGACGCTCAAACAACGCCTTTGATAACAACACTTTCCTCCACTGTAGGTAAGGTTACCCATATGATCGCGTTATAATTCTGTTTTTAAATATTTGAAAGAACTTATGATGCAGAAGAAACATGGCGTTATTGCATTCTGTTGGTAAATTACAATAGCATTAATACTATAGCATTTTATAACATTTTTTTCACTTTTTATACAGTTCATCAATGTTGAAATTACATTCACATGAGACTAAAAGTCCAAAATAGAAAGGGAACGGGTAGTCATGATCATTTAACTTTCACTAATAGTAGAAGAAGAACAGTATAAAACTCAGGAAAATTACATTCCTGAGGGTTTTCACAATCCATATTATTAGATTTCCAATCAAATTTGATCCAAGTAACACAATCCGACTAATCCATCCAGTGACTTCTGCACTGGCTTGGTTTGACAGGGTCAATTACTACATTTAAAGTTTAAAAGCTATGTTAATTAAAAAAATCAAGATACAATTCTCAAGACAGTTTGACTAAAGACGATGGTTTTTGGTGTTCATGACGATTGTGTCGGGAAATCTTTTCAAAGGAAATTTTAGGAGAACTGAAAACACTACTATTTTAGAATATAATATTATGGATTAATACATGGCCTTTTCCATATCGGCCCGGGTATCATCCCGAGACCCCCATATCAGCCCGAGACGAAGTTTATATATACAAAAAAAGTTTCTTTTCAAGCGGTGTACAGAATTATATATCAAAAATTAAATACACAAAATAAGTTTTAAAAGCAGCATTGTCTAGCGCTTTCATCCATCTTGGGACTTTTCAAGACTATTATAGACTATTATATATAGATATTTATATATATATATATGTGTATGTGTGTGTATTTTATAGATAATAACGTGATCAACGAGAGATGTGTTTACTTTCGGAGAATTGCCAATGACACAACCATCATCAATCATGTACGGTTACAGACAGCAACCAACTTGAACGATTGTGCACAGCTTTGTTGGGAAACTACTTCTTGTTTTCAATTTAGTATTGGGCAGGAAATGACATTTACCAACTGCTATATTGGTGACAATACGGTTATTACTGCTACTTTGTTTGGAAGTTGTCTTTATACATTGCTATAGTCATAAATCTGGAACTTAGCAAATGTAGCAAAGTGGAAAGTTTTGATGGGAAACCTTTATTCTGCATTTTTCGCATATCTAGGCCATTTTACTGCATTCTTTGTATATGAAGGCCATTTTTCTGTATTCTTTATTTTTTGAAGAAGTGTTTCTCTATCTATCGATACTATTAGATTTGAAGACAAAAATTGTTAAGCCGGTTTGTCTCCGAGCCGACGATCGTCTGAAGTATTATATAGTAATAAAAAGATATTGTATATACTGTACTTTATAACTTCATATTCTGCTTTCATCAGCGTACTTAATTAATTAAACCCCAAATAAAGCTCAGAAGTTGGTTCATTAACAGGCGACAATGGTGCTGTATACCATTTGTCATGAATTTATGATAACTAGGCCCACGCCAATGTACTACTGACACGCTCTCACTAATAATTACAACGTCATCACGTTTTTAAACTCGCACCTCTAAAAGAATGAAATACAACAAACTCGAAGTAATGTGTTTAATCATTAGATTTGTGTTCTTCTTTTCTTAGTAAATCTCCCCCCCCCCCCATTATTGTCTATTGTTTCTTATTATTGTCTATTGCTCTGTATTCATTATTTGTTGTGTCCTTTATTCTTTGGCAAACAATGGTGTTACTTCAAACTCAAACTTGAAAATTATGAGCCTGGTACTTTTGATAACTATAAAAACGCAGAATAATCAATGGTTCATACAGTGTAAGCAAAAACATATATATAGGTATGTCTCTGGTGTAAGTAACACATTTAAATAAAAGTAATTACTTAGTTCAGATTACACAATTCATTGTTATATTGTATGTTTCATGTCCTCTGCATTGTAAATATTCAACCCATCATGTAGATTGATATGTGTCTTGTTTTTACTGAGAAATAACTTTTGCACAATGTCATTGAAAAATATGTTTGTAGTTTTACCATTTGATCTAAAACCGTCGTTACCAGGCACAATTGACTGAACTGTCAGATGTTACTTTGTATAATGCTATAGATATTTCAGGTCTGAAAAAATAAAAAAAAGAAACAAATCTTAACTTTCCAGCTATTTGGATCGATCTTTTTAAAGTTATACGATCATTGAAATTAACCCAAAAAATATGAATATGTTTAATATACTTAACCCATACCCTATCCCAAAATCCTTCAGTAGCAAAAAGTAAAATCACAGAAATATTGAACTTCGAGAAAAATTCAAAACGGAAAGTCCCTTATCAAATGGCAAAATCAAATGATAAAACACATCAAACTAATGGACAACAACTGTCATATTCCCGAGCTGGTACAGGCATTTTGCATAGTTTATTATAAGGAATGTGTATATAGACTTTCATCCTTTATTTCATACAAATCGTCAGAAATGTGCTGCCATTGATTTATTTTCTTCCCGTACTCTTAGTTGCCGACAAATTTTTTCGTATGCAGTGACCTTAAACATGACACCTCGACGAAATTCAATAATTGCCAGTGCGCAGAGAAAACCGGTGATGAGTAGAATAAAATAATGTTAGAAGAAGACAGTATTAACCGAATTAGATAGAAAATTTTAATCTATGGGACAACTTTTATGACCATGTTTGAATAATTAAATTTGGATGTAACGCGTCTGATAATAACATAAACGGTACCAATTTTCCTGCACCAGATGCGCATTTCGACAATACATGTCTCTTCAGTGATGCTCGTGGCCAAAATATATTTGAAATCCAAAGCTTATATAAAAGATGATGAGCTATAATCCAAAAGGACCAAAAAGTATAGCCAAATCCGTGAAAGGAATCAGAGCTTTGCACGAGGGAGATACATTCCTTAATTTATAATATTTTTTAACATTTTGTAACTGCAAATTTTAATAACACAAAAAATCCGTATTTTCATGCCAGTACCGAAGTACTGGCTACTGGGCTTGGTGATACCCTCGGGGACTAACAGTCCACCAGCAGAGCTGACGTTGTTTTGTATATCAGCTCATAGACATAATTTTGTCATATGACCGTGATGTCGTCAATGTTTTTCATGATTTAATCCGGTTTAAAATGAAATTGAAATAGATTATAAAAGATAACTGTAACATTGTTATGTCTATTTGAAATAACATAAAAAATGTGGTGCACACTTTAAAATAAATTGCCCACGGGTTATTCAATGTGCACCACATTTTTTATGTTATTTCTTCATAGACAGAAACAAATATTACAGTCATTCCTTTTCAAAAAAAGGAAAAGAGAGAATATAAAAATAAATCAAAAACAAAAATCTTATTACATATTATATACGTGCTATTTTCAATTTCAGTTTATGTTTTTAAAATCACGATTGGCAAACATCGGCACTAAAGCCCGAAGGATAAGACGAAGCGAAAGTTTTTGATCAAACAAAAACTGAATGAAATATTTGTGCCGGCTAAACTTCTAATGGATTTCTAATGAAATAAAGAACGTTCCCATTTGATTTAGTATATATGCATGAAATGGTTTGATAATTTCCTTAAAGGAGGGGCGAAAGATACCAGAGTGACAGTCAAACTCATAGATCGAAAATAAATTGACAAAGACATGGCTACAAAAGAAAGGGTCAAACAGACAAATAATAGTACACAAGACACAACATAGAAAACTGAAGTTTAAGCAACACGTACCCCACCAAAAACTGGTCGTGATCACATGTGCTCCAGAAGGGTAAACAGATCCTGCTCCACATGAAGCACCCGTCGTGTTACTCATGTTTAGACAACCCCGGTAAAGAGTCTAATTCGATAGGTTATAGAGCTGCTGGAATATTGCAACATAGAAATAGAAAGTTCACAATTGAGAAGCTGAAGTCATCTCTTTTTCTTTTTCATCTCATAAAGTTTTGTTTTCAACTGACAATCATTGTCAAGTTCTAAAAATAAGTCAAGATATGAGCCAGACTAAATTGTATCTGTTGTATCATTTGAAAAACAGGATTTTCTTATCCCAGGCAGAGATTACCTTAGCCGTATTTGGCACAACTTTTTTGAATTTCGGGTCCTCAGTGCTCTTTAACTTTGTACTTATTTAGCTTTATAAATATTTTGATATGAGAGTCACTGATGAGTCTTATGTAGACGAAACACGCGTCTGGGGTACTAAATTATAAACATGGTACCTTTGATAACTATTATCGCTAGTTCGATGGGATAGATGCGTTCAACATTGTCACCAAATTTTGAATTATTTTGTGAAAGGAGATCATCTATATAGCGGAAAGTAAAGTTAAAGGATATTGCTATCTTTTTTCATAAAAAAATTCCTGTGTGTAGCCAGCCTCATAATAATAACAAAACAATTCGGCAAGAAGAGGGGCACAATTGGTTCCCATTGGAATACTAACAGTCTTTTGAAAAACACATCCTCCAAACGTCACAAATATGTGAATCAAGAAATCATGCATCTTGATAATGTCAGACAAGATACTTGTACGTTGACCATTCTTTTTTAAGAAACAAAGCAATACCAACCCTTTCAATTTGTCTTTTAGTTTGGAATGGGGAATACTTGTGTAAAGTGCAGAAAAGACAAATGTTTTAATACTACTGCAAGATGAAAGAGTTTTAGATTGTATATTCTCTAAAAGATCTTTGGAATTTTTTAGTATCCACATCTGATTCATCTCTAAAATAGGCAGTTTAACATTATGAAATCCAGAATAAGCAGTTTAACATTATGAAAACCAGAATAGGCAGTTTAACACTATGAAAACCAGACAACCAAATTGAGAATATCATTTTAAATTACTATAAAAATTAAATTTTATGACCGAGTCAACAAACTACCCGTGCATAACTCAATGAAATTTTCACTTAAAGGTATTACAGTTTAAGTCATGGTGAACATATGTACTATTCAGAATATGGGTAATTGAAGTGCTCTTCGGAATGTTTTTGGGGTGACACATTTGGCGAATACTGTTCCTATTCAGAATGTTTCTGAAGGTGACAAACTTGGTTAACACATGCTCTATTCGACATATTCACCTTAACCCAAAACCGAAACCTATTCCGATTACGATACCAGATAGCTGAGTGGGTTGAAATTCTCCTCAGTAAATGTCATTTTGAATTCAATCAGTATATACATTTTTATTGTTCTAAATCTGAAATTATTATATCAATGATCGAATACCTGACACATCATTTCACATTATTTAAATAGTGGAGATTAATTGAACCTCTATTGAAAACACTAGTACAAGTTATATACAATTTAAGATGTCGATATGACTTTAGATATAATTATATAAATTCATCGTTAAGCATGTTCAGTTGAAGGGACTGTACTGCATTAGTTATCTTTTCATTCGTCTAATGATGTGTTCTACATACTTTCTTTTTGGTCGAACCTTATCGTGACGTTGTTTTGTATGGGTAAACGATGATTGTCCTATCTAAAGGTTTATCAGTCTTTACGTTTATGGCGAAACAATTGAGTGTTGCAATATATAGACAGTGATGAACAGCAAGTACGAACCACGAGGATACAACAACAACTGGAAGTTTTTAACGATCTTGACTGGCTATACAGCTCTCGCACGGTCGGTAATATCCACGAGGATAGGGTCATGCCTCCTCCCGACCTATGAATTCGTCAATGTGTAAGTAAGTAAGTGCGTCCTTTTGTCACAAAGGAAGCCATATTTCTGATAAAATGTTTCTTGTTAGCATCTACTATAGCTATAACAATAGGTAATGAAGTCCACATAAGATCATCTCGCTACTATAAAGGTTGTACAGCAACAAAAAAGGAAAGGAGCACACTAATGTTTTGTTTTTAGCAATATATACATGTAATTAAATCATCCAGTCCTATTACCACCTGATCAATATACTCATGTGTATCATGCAAGCCTGGTACCGGTATCAATGATGAGTTTATATGATGTCTGATGGTTAGAGTATAAAACATATTAATAATTTTACCGAACTCCAGGGTAAAAAAAAGGAGGAAGCATAAAAACCTGACAAAATCAAACGCTCAACTATGTTAACAAATGGAAAATAACTCATTTTCCTGACTTTAACATGCATAAAGCTATAAAATCAATTTGGACAATTATTCATCAGGGCTTTTAAAAAATTTAAAAATGCATTGCCCTTTGCTGATAGATGATACAAGAATCAGTTAGATCTTTTAATAGTAACTTCAATAGACACAAAACAGAAAAACATTTTTTTCTAAGTGATGGGCATCATTCCAGTCATGTCTTCACGGGGTAATACGTACCTAAATGGGAATAAGATATCTAAAATCTGGCTTCCTATGTCAAAACAATGACACAATGATTTACACTGACTGATGCAAGTCATATCTCCAGATAACATATTACCCTTTCCTCGTTATTGATTGTTGACACCATCTATCTAGCTGAAGATCCCATTTAATACCATATACAGCATCAAGATGCGACTGTCACAATGGGCGGACAGTTGTCAATGAAAAGGCACGAATAAGAGCAATGTCCCTTTATCGAAAAATTGCTTGATTGGTGTGTATCATAACTAAAGTTATACCAGAGACAGATATTCATGTGTCTCTGGTAATACTGAGGTATTTGATTGTGTTGACATAATAATCTGTAGTATATGATTAGATAAATCCAAATTGATGTATCATGTGTCAATCGATCCGTGTGGTATTGCCAGATTCCGAAAAATAAAAATGAAACTTGACAAAAATAGCATAACATTTAAACATGAAAAGGGTATTGTTCAGAATGATTCCAAAGATGCGAACTTTGGCGAATATAGCTTCTTTTCAGAATGTTTTCAAAGATGGCGAACTCGAAGAATGGTTCCTACTCAAAATGTTTCCAAAAATGGCAAAAATGGCGAATTTGGCCAACAGGGTCGTATTCAGATTCTTCATGTTTCAAAAAACGGTAAACATAATGTGATATTGAGAATATTTCCAAAGATGGCGAACATAGGTAGTAACATAAAAGGTACCATTTTTTCTGAACTAAACGCGTATTTCGACAATCAAGGTCTCTTTAGTGATGATCGAGGCCAAAATGTTTAAAAAAGCAGATATGAAATTTTTTTTCAAGATGGCGTCATGGAAAAACATGAGAACTATTCAAATTATTTCTTAAGATGACAAACTTGGTGAACATTTCCCAAATTCTGCATCTCCCTGTGGAAACAACTGCATACTAAGTTTCATTGACATACTATTTTAAGAAAAATAACTTATGGCAGATGGAAACACAGAGCAAGGGACATCAATGAAACAAAATTTCTACAATAAAAATATAAAGCTTTGCATAACTCATTATCCCTAACCTCATACTGGAGTTAACGGCAAGCAAAGCTCAAAAATGGATACCCGAGTTTCCGCCATCTTTTATAAATAAAATGTATTGTCTTGCCATTGCAGATAGATATTCTAACCTTCCCCAAATGTTGGTATATAGATAACCTCAAGCAATATGAAACTCAAGACTAGACCCTTCTCCCCAGACATACTGAGGCTTTTCTACTTTAGAAATAGATTACATAGCTGTATTTGGCAAAACTTGTAGGAATTTTTGGTCCTCAATGCTCTTTAACTTCGTCATTTATTTGGCCTTTTTAAATTCTTTTGAGTCGACCGTCACTGATGAGTCTTTTGCGCGTCTGGCACAAATATAAAATGTAAATTCTGGTATCTATGCTGAGTTTATCTACACATCTCATTTCCATTAATGGTGAGATAAAACAGTATAAAGTAACTTGAATACTCTACAGTTATGAGTCAAACATGACTTTGTATATTTGAATTTAGGACAAATCTGAGCAATTTTGTGATCTTGGTCCATTGATTGATTATTAGTGTTTAACACTACTTTCAACGCACTTATCTTCTTCGTGGTGGTCAGTTCTTTAATAGGTGGAGGAAGCAAGTGTGCCAGGAGATAACCACTAATCTTGACAAGATTGCTTAGATTTATCAGTGAGACGAAAAATTAAACATTGAATCGTATAAAGTATTGGTTGTAGCTGATTCAACTCAAATTTTAAAAATTTCTTGAACAAAGACATCATTGGATGCTATTTTAAGAACTGCACATTGCAAAAGTTATGTAATTTTCTTTTTCATCATTTTGTATCTTGAATATCTGAGCATATATTTCATTGAAAAATTCCTAGAAATGTTCATGGATAGGATAGAATGATATGATCAATTAACTATATTGTATGTATATCAAAAATAGTGATAAACCTTGGAAGATTTATATATCAGTTCAGTATTTAAGGTTTTGATTGTATTTCATTCAACCATTCCACGAAAAACTGGCAATCCTGCTCATAGTCATGAATTGTGATCCTGACCTTTCCGACAGAGTCTCCATCCTTATTTATGAAACATTTGCTGTGAATAGGCAACATCAAGCATCAAATTTATGATGTAATCATATAAACCCATTTTAAAATATGATGGCTGTGCAAATTATTATTTTCGAAAAAATTGTTCAACAATGGTAAAGGTTTTACTAATACATTTTATGAACGCAAAACACAATTGTTCATATGAATAGGCAGGAAATTGATAAAATTGTGTATAATTGTTGTGCGGAATATCGATTTTTTGTGTGTGTGTGTGTGAAATATTGTATGTAATCTATGGGATTAATGTAGATTTTGTTCTAAAAAATAAATATTTTTGAGAAACATGTTTCAGAGCTAGGATGGCAACGCAAACTTGTATATTGTCAAATATGCTACTTCAATTGATTCCTTGTGTAAATAGTATTGTTTTGAAATTAGGGGTTGGGGTAGAATCATAGTTTTTGTGAAAAGAAATAAAAAAAATTATGAAAAACCTCCCTTTGATCTAGGGTTTCAACAAAATCGAAATATAGGTATAATATCTATTCCAGATTAATTCTTTCTGAATATTTGTTTTCATGTTGTGAAATTAGGTAAATCGGGCAAAATCTAAGTAAAATTTTAGAGAAGTCGTTTAACTGTGTTCTAGGATTTCATGGAAATTGATATTCCAAATTGATGGTCTGTGTCAAGAATTATCAGGCATGTACCATAATGATACGGGCTGTTAAAGTACATGAAAAAGTTAGTCAACTCGTATTTTTTTTTGTGTGTGTGTGAAATATTGTATGTAATCTATGGGATTAATGTAGATTTTGTTCTAAAAAATCAATATTTTTGAGAAACAGGTTTCAGAGCTAGGATGGCAACGCAAACTTGTATATTGTCAAATATGCTACTTCAATTGATTCCTCATTGGAAAAGATGAAAAAGAGAAAAGATCTTTTCTTAATCTTTCCTTCGCCAACAAAGGTCTCGATGGCGTCAACCTAGGCAATATCCTTCATCATAAATTAGTGCAATCGAAAAATACCTCCTTATTTCAAAGACCAGTCTGTACCAATAATTTCTTATACCTATACCAAACCTATTGCAACTAAAATTTTCAATTACAAACGCGTTTTGCAGGATCTCGATATTGACGACTTCAAGTCTAAACCTCCTGATTGCACTTGTGCTAGTTCCAAATTCACATATAATCCTGCTGGCCACGTTATTACCGGTGACCTTAACATTGTTAATAACACTTCTCTACGAAATGTGTTATCGAAAGGTCCCAAATATCGTGAGCCTAAATCCATCAATTGGAAATACAATTTTAAAATTTTGATGGATTCAGTCGAGGATTATGCCAGGCAATGGGCTAAGCGCGAGAAGGAAGACGTAGACACTCTTTCCGAATGGATTAAGGCAGTGAGGTCGTTGATACAAATCAGAATTAAGAAACTGAATGGGTCCATCAATGCCCATGCTACGTCAATCTTTAAAGATCCAAATGTTGCAAAACACCTATCCGACCTCCATGACAAATATGTTGTTGTCCCCGCAGATAAAGCCCCAAATAACATCGTTTTTGTGTGTAAAAGTCACTACATCAACTGCTTGATAAACGAATTAGGTATTGACAATTCACTTGGAAACTCAACATATACCCTCACAACACTTACCAAAGAGGAAATCCTGGATAATCATAGGTCTGTTCTATGTTCCTTTGGAATTTCAACCAAAGATGAAGAACTGGATCTTCCATCACTGTATTGGATACCTAAACTACATAAGTGTCCTTACAAACAACGGTATATTGCTGGGTCTTCGAAGTGCTCCACGAAACCTCTAAATTATTAACATTTATTTTATCAGCAATCAAAGACGGGCTTCAAAGTTATTGTGAAACTGCCTATTCTAGAGGTGGCGTGAATCAGATGTGGATACTTAAAAATTCAAAAGATCTTTTAGAGTACATACAATCTAACTCTCTTTCATCTTGTAACAGTATTAAAACATTTGAATTTTCTACTCTGTACACAAGTTTTCCACATTCCAAACTAAAAGACAAATTGAAAGAGTTGGTATAACTTTGCTTCATAAAAAAGAATGGCCAACGTAGATACAAGTATCTTGTCTTAGGGAGGGATAAATCCTACTTTGTAAAGAATCACTCTGATTCAAACAAAAAATTCTCTGAAACTGATATTATCAAGATGCTTGATTTCTTGATTTACGTTCGGAGGACGTGTTTTTCAACAGACTGTCGGCATTCCAATGGGAACAAACTGTGCCCCTCTACTCGCCGACTTGTTTCTTTATTATTATGAGGCTGACTTCATGCAGGAACTTCTTAGGAAGAAAGATAAGAAGTTAGCAATATCCTTTAACTCTACTTTCCGCTATATAGATGATGTTCTTTCACTAAACAATTCAAAATTTGGTGACTATGTGGAACGCATCTATCCAATCGAACTAGAGATAAAGGATACTACAGATACAGTTAAGTCGGCTTCATATCTTGAATTACATCTAGAAATTGACAATGAGGGTCGGTTGAAAACAAAACTTTACGACAAAAGAGATGATTTCAGCTTTCCAATTGTGAACTTTCCATTTCTAAGTAGCAACATTCCAGCAGCACCTGCATACGGGGTATATATCTCCCAATTGATACGATATTCCCGTGCTTGCATTTCCTATCATGATTTTCTTGATAGAGGTTTGCTGCTCACAAGGAAGCTATTAAACCAAGAGTTTCAAATGGTGAAGTTGAAATCATCCCTTCGTAAATTTTACGGACGCCATCACGAGTTGGTTGACCGTTATGGAATAACCGTTTCACAAATGATATCGGATATGTTCCTTACGTCGTAACTACAATTCCCTTCCCTTTCATGAATGTGACCTACCGAATTAGACTATTTACCGGATTTTTAATCACATAAGCAACACGACGGGTGCCACATGTGAGCAGGATCTGCTTACCCTTCCGGAGCACCTGAGATCACCCCTAGTTTTTGGTGGGGTTCGTGCTGTTTATTCTTTAGTTTTCTATGTTGTGTCGTGTGTACTATTGTTTTTCTGTTTGCCTTTTTCATTTTTAGCCATGGCGTTGTCAGTTTCTTTTAGATTTATGAGTTTGACTGCCCCTTTGGTATCTTTCGTACCTCTTTTTTTTTAACAAAACGTAACATTGACTGAAAATATTCTGAATTTTTCTCTGATTACAAAAATATAACAATGAACCCATTATACAAACATGCTCACGATACAATCATTCTAAACACAAAATATAGTTATCTTTACGTATTACTAATAAAATCTGAAAGAATTAGTAAATCTGTGGTATCCAGGAAACAATCCTAATGAAAAAATTCTTAATGTTGATCCAAATGTCCATGAAAATGATTTCAGTCATTTTGTCAATAGGATATTATCGACTATTTTTTTATTTATTTTTTTTCATTAGAAGCAAACATAATCCTAAAAACTTGAATTGCTGAACTTTGTAATGAGGTCACTGTCAGGTAAAACCCAAACATGTTTGAAAGACCTATATACATTGCAGTCAATCTAAATACCAAATACAATTGTCATATTACTCAAAGCTATTTGCCAAGTTCATGTTATCGCTGAAATGTCTCGCCTGCTTAACTGATCATGATTGCATTTGTGTTGAAGGTCAAGAGGGGTTTAAATTTGTACAAGTATTACTTAAAATTCACATTATCATGGATGCATGTATACACGGAAACAAAAGCAGATAAGCCCTGCCAGACATACAAGAACGCCATAAATTAATCCAGCACTTTTAAACAACAGACCTAAACAAGAAAAGTTAAGTTCAACAAATGAGCAATGAAAATGAGGGCAAGAACAGATAAACCATGCTTGACAGACCTGTACAAAACACGGTATAGATCCATAAACAAAATAGTTAAACTATTGCGTTTAGTGTCAAGTTCAGATAAACACTTCAAGAGCTGTTCACCTTACAATCATCCTATACACCAAATATAGTTGATCTATAATTGCTTATAATAACTAAAAAGACTGGTTGAAACACAAAATTCGTAACTTTGACCAATTAACCATGAAATTGATGTCAAAATCAGAAAGTACACTGATCACTAACCCATACAAATGCGAAATAAATAGGTTAAGGAAGTGAAACGTACACTTATCTCACTTTTAATCTAGTTAAGAGAACATAAATGAGGAAACACTTTTTTGTACTGTTATCATATACATTATTTTGCTATGGTGCTGTTAAAACATTAAAATCATTCAAAAGTATTTGTATTTCTTTTCATTTAGAGATTTCTTACTATTTCTGCTGCACAATACTGAGTAATTTTCGGACTTTCTAAATTGTTTTATGCGCCCTTTTCATTTCATTTCATTTCATTTCATTTCATTGAGATTTCACACAAAAAAATTGTTCAACAACTTTATTAAATTTAGATTGTAATATTGTGCTTTGTATAAATACTAATTCTTTGTATTTTCTTTTTGTAGATATTAGTATGAACAGTTAAGATGCATAATTTGACGCATGATGTAATATAGACTTAGTATTCAAGTGATGCATATGTATTTTGAAAAAATTGTTAAATTAAAACTGTTTGGTGTGTATCTCCTGCCATATTAGTCTTTGTTGTTTCTTTATATAGAATAAAAAATAATTTATGTTTGGATGAGCAAAGCGAGGTAGAAAATAAAAAAACATAAGCTCCATCTATACCAATAGCCAGATTCGGCACAATTTTGAACGTTTTTTTTTTGTTCAATGCTCTTCAACTTTGTCTCGATTTTGGCCTTCAAACTCTTTTAATTCAAGCTCTGTGGATGGGTGTTGAGTATAAGAAATGTGTGTCTGGCGTATATAATTCTGATAAGTTTTTCACATGATGCAGTCCTAGTTCATTTCTTCTTGAGAATGAGTTGAGTTTTGGGTTTCTTTTTGTATGACATTGACTCTGTTATATTTCCTTTTTCTAAACAATGACGTAGTGTTACTTGAATTTTAAGCCTAATTAAATTTAAACAACACCTTGCTTAGAATCTTAACTAATAAATGCTATGATGCACCTAATTTGTTCATTTTTGATCTTATCTTCAATGTTTCTGATCTGTAGTTGTTGAGAAAGATTCTTTGTTAAACATGTATCTTGTGAAAAATAAATCTGTTTGAAGCAAGCCAGTTGTAGAAAAGTGAAAATCTGAAAAAGGGTCAGTCTAACTTCCCAATAGGAATGGCTATACATACCAAAAACCTCTGATTTGTAGTGGCTGTGGAAATTGTAACATAAATGAATTCAAGAGAGGTTGACAAAGGTAAACCTGTATACCCCCTTTTCCCTGGTTTAAAAAAAATATAACAAAACATATGCTTGGCAAACTTGGATTTATTTTTATTTCCACCATCAAGAGTGTCTGGAGAAAGGGGTCAATAAGATACCAGAATATGATACCATTTATTCGACAGATTATGAATCTTTGTAAACTTTCAATATTGACCATTCCTGATGCTAGCTTCAAAACATGTCTAATCCCCATCAAAATCAGTAATCACAAGATAACACAATGTCATTGATTCAGATGGTTTTAATGAATACAGAAAAGTTTAAATGTAGACAATGAGTAGAAACCATTCTAAAATTTCCGGAAAAAAAATGCAATAAAACGTTTGACTCAATACATTTTGTATAAAAAATAATTATGCTTTTACATGACCTAAGTAGTGTCAACATTTTAACTTTCCAATAATACTGCATATTACAAAATTTTAATATGAACTGTTCATATAAATATCATAAAAATCTAACAAGATATGTAGTTTTGATAGCACTTACTATTCAATTTTCCATACATTTAATAGCACTAAAAATGCAATTTTCCAAACAATTAATAGCACTTACAATTCAATATTCCATACAAAAAATAGCACTTATCAAAAGGCATCACTTCCTTAAAAATCAAATTGTGAAGGTTTTCGAAACCCTGCTGAGACATCTATGATATATGCTTAACTTTGATATCAATTTTACGACAATCTGACAAGACCGGATCTTGCATCACGTATAAGAGCTGTACCTTACATACAAAACATTAGTCCTGCAGAAATCTGATTAAATTCAATCCGACAAATGTTAACCCTTTTCTCCATAATGACACTTTTCAATGCCACCCCCTTTACTCCATAATGACGCCTTTTGGCGCCTGTGTAGTGCCTCAGTTGAAACGTCTTACCTAGGAAAAATCTTTATCAGACCTAATAAAATTTGTATCTAATATAAAAAGGGTATTCAAGAGAATATCCGACTGGAATTTCATTGATGAAATATTCCTTTTTGCAATGCATTGATTCTTTAAACCTGATATTTTTTTTTAATTGAAAAAATCCTATGCAAATCAGGTATGTGTTAAAAATTGTCAATGGAGGAAAGGAATGTATGTTTTTGTTATGAAATCTATTATATTGTCAATAAGCCTTGCTAAAATGGGAATTTTATGGGTCATGAAATGTAAAGTATGAGGAATATAACCAATGTCCTTTGTTTTTTTCTGTAATACCTTTATGGTAACATACAAATAACTGCCTGCAGATTAGTCAAGTTTTGAAAAGTCTAAACTACAAATGCTGAAAAATGCCAAAATATTCATGATTAACAAGCCTTAAAAAAGATTGAGATTTCAAACATATTTGGATTTCATAAATATTTACTTGAATTGTAAGGTTCAATAAGAATACATAGTATGTATGAATAATTAACATGTATAAAGCTGATGGTTTGATAGATATTTAAAAAAAATAATAAGTTAAGTATAAATTGGACTAGATCAATTTCAGTAAAAAAAATGTGTCAACTATATTGAATATAATTTCAATTGACTGCCTATTTTATAATTTGAGACAAAAATGAGGTATTTTTATTTCCCCACCACATCCATTATTTGATAAACACTTACATTTGGTTTCAAAATAACATATTGTATGCACAAAATATTTTGTCTACCACACATGCCATGATAGACATAGTAATTAGCAAATTATAACTTATTTCTCCAAGACAGCATAATCAAATGAAATATAAATGATGTAATGAGATTCAAAATAAAAAATGAGTTATACTCATAGTAATTGCCACTTCTTCATGACCTTTCAAAAACAAAAAAAATGATGTGTGTTTATCAGTGTTAATATTTATCTCCAATCAATAAAAAGAGATAAACAAATAAATTTATGCACACGATATAGAAAAACAGACAAAATTTTAAATATATTTACTGCCATGATTATTCTTTGACATTATAATGTCAAGTTTTATGCATAAACTAAAATGCAATTTTAATTTCTGAAATTTGCAGTAAATCGAAACAAATCAATGTTTTCTTTTTAACCAAATCTTCACATTTAATTCAACATTCAGTCTAAAACGGAGATTACTACAAAACAATATAATAATTTTTCTGAATTTTTATTTCAATTTAATATTTAAATAAAAGAAAAAAGAATTCAAACGCTACTATTCATTTTATATTATAAAACAATTAAGTCTTCATCACTGAAAATTAAACTTCAGTGTTACAAAAAGATCTATTCAAAATATAAATAACTTCAGATGTTTAAACAGTTTGCAGATCTATTACATGTAACAAGAAAATGATGCACAAAAAAATAAGTTAAGCTTTTCAATCAATCACAAATCCGAATCAAGCTATATATATAGTATAAGGAAAGAAAAATAATGAAAAGAATGATGTCCATACACCAAAAATTTAAGATATACACATTCAAGGGAAACATTAAGTTTATCAAAAATTCTGTGTAATTTTTCATATTGTAAAACCAAAAAAAGTACTGCAAATAATGTACTTCCTTTCAAATGACACAGATTGTTCCCTTCAAATTATTTAATGCCGCCAAATATTGGCAACATTTCTTGATTGAATCAAAATAAGTCTATAAGTATTTTTTTTTTCAATAATAAGCAATTATATGACCTAAAACAATCAAAATCACTAAAGTTTTCTAATTAAAGGACATCACTGTAGATTTTATAATGTTCACTGATTCCATTAACTGTTCTTCGTTCATTACAAGGGGTGGGGCAAATCTAATGATGTCACCATGTGTAGGTTTAGCTAGTAATCCGTTGTCTCTAAGTCTCATGCATACTTCCCATGCATCAAATCCTGTAAAAATATAATGAAATGTTAATTAATCTGAGTTTTAACACTTAGCAATGAAAAGGGTGAAGTAGAAAACCTTTTGACTTTAATTTTTAAGCAAAAAGGGGGGTGGGGGTGAAGGGGTGGCAAGAGTATTTCTTTTTGTGTTACAGAATATTTTTTTCCATCCTATCTATGCTATTTATGCAAGGTTATTGAATTTCAGCTCTTACCAGATCAGGATTTTCATTTAGCAAATCCCCTCCATTTCAAATCAAATGATTAATATGTCCCCTAAACATATTGGAATTTTATAGAAAAATCCACAGCCTTTATCTGACAATTTGTTATCAATAGAAGAATATAAGAAGATGACTGTGTGCAGTGTTACCATTGATTTTACTTTACAATTGTTTAATTTAAATATTAGTGAAAACAAGTACGAGTATGGACCTATTCAAGATTACCTTCAAGGATGAGACTAAACACTGTGGAACTTTTTGTAAACAATAAACAGTAGCATAACATAAACAAGGACAAACAAGTGAGTAAACTATAATGTCTAAAGTTGTATAACAAAAATCTCAGTGATAAAATCTGTAGATTTTCTGTAAAAAAAACTTGGTGTCTTTATCACAATTTACAACAAAATCCTCATTTCCCATTAGTATATGTACCAAAAATGTCATCTCTTTTTTATTAAGTATCGTTGCTGCTTTTGTTATTTTTGCTCATCTAAAATTGGGCAACACATACTTAAAGAGGGGGTCCTAACTGTAGTTGTTTGATATCATAGACGCTTTCACAATATTGGACATAAAATGTTTGCAATTTCCAAAGGTAGACTTATTTAATCACAATTTAACATTCATGGCATTGTTTCATAACTAATTTGTATAAAACATCATGGCCAATCATGTATAGATGTCATATATGTTTCCAGTCTATTCGCATATTAAATTAAAAATAAATCCTTAACGTATACTCACTTTCACTTATCACAATAGCATTCAATAATCCTTTTCCTCTTACAACCTTGACAACCTCTTTAGGAAGTGTGTTTAATTCTTTTCTTAACATTTCTCCCAGTTTGGCGGCATTATCTGCTAGTTTCTCCTCAAGTAAAACCTAGATCAAGAAAAATTATCAAATCATCTTTAACCAAGAAATGCAAGGATATACAGAATGAATAATTTATTTAATGAAGCTAGTGTTGCCTTTCCAAGAGTCTTTAACAACTAAATCAGTAAGCTTCTTTACAGGAGGGGACACTTACCACATAATGAGCTGCTGGAATACAAAACTTTTCCTAGCTTAAAAATATTTAAGAAATAACAAAAATTCCACATGAATTGGTTGAAGCAACTTTGAGTTTGTATGAATTGTTGACAAACAGACACATTGATGGACTGCAGTGGTATACCATAACAAGTCAAGGCTTATAAAAACTAACCTCTAATGAAGCTATTGCTACTTTACACCCTAAAGGATTTCCTCCATATGTAGATCCATGTTCTCCTGGTTTTATCGTTAACATTACTTCATCATCTGCTAATACTGCTGACACCTATAAAAAAAATTGTCTGAAATATTTGTTAAATTGTTGACGCAATCCCAATTTTCATACTCAATTGTATTACAGGATGTCTGAACACTCTGTATACAACCATTTTTAAACTTCTGATGTTTGTAAATATTAGTACTTATTATATAATACAAATGTAATATAAGATCATTATCTCAATTACATTGAAGATTAAAAAGGGGGAATTATTTGGAATCTGAAATTGCCAAAAATATTAATTTCTTTAATCCTTTCGAAATTGAGTCGAGAATGGCCCAGTCTGGTTGAATAATTAAACCATGATATCATAGACATGTTAAATTGACACATTTGACATAAAATGACCACTTAACTCATACTTCTTGGTAGAAACCAAATGAGCAACAGTTTTACATAAAGATCTTTTCCATATCTAGCAGAAAAAAATCTATGGTAAAGGTTGCTATTTATGACTTTTAACATACTACCTTTAGGACTATTAACAAATATCCTTAGATCTTAAACCCCACCAATCCCAACATTGACAATCTATACTTCATATTTCACATTATTGCTACTAAATCGAAAATATCTTGTCTTTTCAGCTGGAAGCAGAAAACTATAAATCAAACCTTAAGGAAGTGATAGAATAGAAACATTGAAATACTTACAGGAAATATACCTCCAGATAAAGCTTTGCCTAATACTAACATGTCTGGTCTTACACCACTGTGTTCTACACACAACATTCTGAAATAAATAATCAAAACTATCATCATAATGTTCTATGCAAAACATTCTGAAACCTTTTTTTTGTTACACATAAACTAAACAATCGATTATAAAAGTTAAAGTACAAACTAAAAAAATATTCCTGTCATGCCATTTAATTTGTCCTAACTGCCTTAGACTTACTATAAGGTATTCAGAAAATAAGAAACTGAACCGCTCACCTGGTGAAAAATTTTGCTGAGGCTTTTTTTGCTTTTCTCTTATTATTCTGTCATTCAGGTATGTTGACAGTTGTTATCCAAGGATCTTTGTTTGTAATTGTCATAAAAAAAAATGTCTACTTAGTATGACTCAAAGGAGATCAGGGCAAATGTGATTGAGACAGAAATTCAACAACAATAACCAAAAGACTGTCTACAAAGGGCAACATACAATCATCATCACGTACAAGGTTCTATACAAAACAATGTATTTTGAGCTCTTTATCTGTCAGATTTTAAGGGGTTTAAATAGTTTTGGAGATCTAACATTTCCCTTGTTTTAGTTGTAATCATACATAAAAGATCAGGTTATAATTTCTTCAGTTTTAGCCATGCAATTATGAGTATGCAACCAATCAAATATACATGAGATATGGGTAATCAATGACATAGCATCTTACTTTAAGATCAACTATAAGAAACACTCCAAAAGATGGTGAAATTGTTGATTTTACTCAGGATAAATTCATACAGCTTGAACTGAAATATGTATGTTTTTGGACAGTTAAAAGGACCTTAATTTTTTTAACAATTTTTGTCGGTATTGTTTTTGACTCAATCAAACTAAAATTTCCTGGACTCCCTGGATAATATATATATATGGTAAGGTTTAGATTCCACCCCTGAAAACAATTAGTATGTATTCATAGTGAACATCTACTCACTTTCCTGTTCTACATAGACCTGTCTGAACCTCATCAGCAATCCATAGAACATTATACTTAGTACACAGATCTCTAACCCCTTTCAGGTATCCCTCAGATGGAACAACCACACCAGCTTCTCCTTGGATTGGCTCCACCATAAAGGCACATACATTGGGATCTTGGAATTCTCTCTACAATTAAAAATGGCCATTAAAGAAGCCCCAAAAAGCCTGTATTACTAAAATTGTTTTAATGTCCATGGTAAACATTTGTCACTTTCCATCCCATTGAATTGTTATTTTATAAATCTACATTAAATTTTCAAAAAAAATATCATTGCATTTTAATTCAAATAATTAGCAGTTGCAAAGATAAGAATTTTCTCATGGCTGTGATTAGAGCATTTTTATTTCAGATCTCAGAAATAAATTGAGATACTAAATGTATTGTTTAACCACAGTTTGGAAGAATCAGGCACTGATACATTTTTCTAGATTTAAAAAAATACCTTTTCTATGTATAGTCATAGTGATGGTTGTTTTATTAACCAGAAGTCTAAAAGAAGATTATGAAATTTCCAAGCATGTACCTAGTTTTGCATGGAAAAGTAATATGCTGAACGCAGTAACATATTGATCATGTAGAAAATTGATACTTTAACAGTTCTATTAAGAAATTCTGAGGAATTGAAGTAGAAAACCAATCAAACTTGAAATGAAAAGTTCCTGCTTTAGTTATTAAAGCATTTAAGTCCCCATTGGGGACGGCCATCATAAATAACTAAATCAAATCTGATTGCAAAATGCTGGCAGTAAACTTTATAACAGCTTTCAATGAAAAGTTGAATACAGGAGTTCAACCTTTAAGGGACAATACATCTATAAAATGATAAGAACTCCACAGAGGAGATACAATAACATTATCAAATCAGAAAGATTTAATGTATTTACCTCAAGAGAACCTAAATCATCATATGGTACCATGCCAAATCCTGGCATGTATGGTCCAAAGCCAGAGTAACTTGAAGGGTCTGTAGATGATGAGATAGCAGCTAGGGTACGACCCCAAAAATTACCAGCAGCAAACACAATCTTTGCTTGGTTATCTGGAACTTTCTTTACATTATAAGCCCACTTCCTGGCTAATTTACAGGCTGTTTCTCCTCCTTCTACTCCTAAAATCATTGAAATTGAAAGAATCTTTTGAAAGTCGAAAATCTGAACATTTTTCAGCTTGGGCATACAGAACAATTTAAATAGTTTAAGGTCAAGGAACAGTAAATGGGCTATGTCGCCGATCTTGCTAAGATTTTGCATGCAACCTTGGCTGGGTGAACTACAACTGAATATAAAAAAAATAATGCATTTATCTCTTTTTTTTTATTTGAAATATTGCAGATTGATTTCATTAAATATTGGTGAATTTTTGTATAGAAAGCACATATAACATGTAAAATCGGCGAAAAAACATATACAATTTGTCTTAAAATCGCCAAATCTCTAATTCTACAGTACTCCATAGATTTTTCTTCAAAAACTATATGTTGTTGCCACATACATTTCTGTTTTAATGATATAAAAAAATTATTTGGTCACCGACTTCGCTTTTTGTCTAAAAATGAATGTGTTACCGAAATTGGTAGTGAAAAACGTCAAAAATCAACGTTTTACGGCCTGCATCGCGGCAATGTTACGATTATTTCGACATTTTATTGGATTTTTTGACAAAGAACACAACTTTGAATGATTTATACCGTAAAAATGAAGTCATTGACCCTACCATTATTTTGCATCATTATAACGGAAATTTATGTATCAACAACATATAGTTTTTTAAAACAAATCTATGGAGCAGAATTAGAAATTTGGCCATTTTAAGCAGATTTTTTGCAGATTTTATGTGCTTTCTATACAAATATTCACAAATTTTGTAGAAATTCAATCAGTAATATTTTAAATGATAAATGAGATGAATGCATTATTTTTTCGATTTTTAGTTGAAGTTCATTGATCCAGACTTGTATGCCAAATTTAACTAAAATCTGTGACATAGCCCATTTACTGTAACTTGACCTTAAGTTGAGTAAATTTGCATACATATAGTGAACTCCTCTCAAATATGTTCAACCCTATATCACAGTGGCCTGGATGTTATTAATTGCAGTCTTTTAATAAATATTGATTCTTTTGCACATTTATCAGTCCATTGGTTTTCTTGTTTGAACTGTTTACATTTTGGCATGTGGAAGCCTCTAATGGCCTACTTATAAAGGTCACCTATAGTTGCTTACATTTTTTTTAAATCTACTTCATTTGGTCTCTAATGGATAATCATCACATTTTTTTTGCAATCATACCACATGTTATGTGGGTCTTAAAAAAAATGTTAAAGATTTCTGACATATGAACTTAGAACTTATTCCCTATTGCAGCTCAGTCTGAATTCCTTACAACATCTTAGTTAAAGTATTACTCTTTGTATAATCTTTGACATTACATTCTAGTAGATCAAACTTTTTAAGTATGTGAATATCAGTACTTGGGGCTCCTTTTAATACACTGATGTTAAATTTAATTAATGACCCCCAACATTTTTTAACTAAAATTATGGAAGTCATTTTCATGATTATGCTGTGCATATGATTTGTTCCCAAATCTTAACATATTAAGGATGTACTTAGGTGAGGTTTTGGAATTTGTGTTAGATTTTCAGAATCCTTGTTGGTTTTTTACCATAACACTCATTTATTTTTTCATCTAAGACTTTATAGCTCATAAAGGGTCATTTGTAAAAATTTATGCAGATTCTTGATTTTTTTCATTTAATTTAATACCCAAATACATTTAAATAATACCAATGCAAATATAAGGTAAAAGTCCGAGTAAGCCTTTTCCCTCCATATTTCAAAAATCAAATACCTTGAAAAGGATCCCCATGACCTATCAATATTTTTAGCTTATTTTGTTTCTTTTTTTTCATTTAATTTAAGACCCAAATAATACCAATGCAAATATAAGGTAAAAGTCAGAGTCAGCCTTTTCCCTCCATATTTCAACCAGATGCTCCGCAGGGCGCAGCTTTATACAACCACAGAGGTCGAACCCTGAACAGTTGGGGCAAGTATGGACACAACATTTAAGCTTGATACAGCTCTGAATTTGGATTGTGATTAAATAGTTGACACAACATAGGTTTCTGACACAGAATGAATGTGGTTTAAGAACTTAAACTTAAAAACTGAAAAATTTTAAATTGGACATTTATCTATTATGGTCCAATATCCAAAATCTAAATACATGGTTAGATTCAGCATATCATAGAACCCCAAGAATTCAATTTTTGATGAAATCAAATAATTTTCAATTTAAGACCCTTTAGACCGCAGTGTGGACCAATTTGATAACCAGGCCCAAATATTAAAAATCTACATACATGGTAATATTCAGCATATTGAAGAACCCCACATATTCAATTTTTGTTGAAATGAAACAAAGTTTAATTTTGGACCCCGATTTGGACCAACTGGAAAACTGGGCCCATAATCAAAAATCTAAGTACATGTTTATTTTCAGCATATCAAAGAACCACAAGAATTCAATTTTTGTTATAATCAAACTAAGTTTAATTTTGGACCCTTTGAACCTTTATGAAGACCAATTTGAAAACAGGACCAAAAATTAAGAATCTAAAACACGTTTAGATCTGGCATATCAAAGAATCCCAATAATTCATTTTTTGATGAAATCAAACAAAAAAAAATTTAATTTTGACCCTTTTGGCCCCTAATTCCTAAACTGTTGGGACCAAAACTCCCAAAATCAATCCCAACCTTCCTTTTGTGGTCATTAACCTTATTTTTAAATTTCATAGATTTATGTTTACTTATACTAAAGTTATAGTGCAAAAACCAAGAAAAATGCTTATTTGGGCCCTTTTTGGCCCCTTATTCCTAAACCATTGGGACCAAAACTCCCAAAATCAATCCCAACCTTCCTTTTATGGTTATAAACCTTGTGTTTAAATTTCATAGATTTCTATTTACTTCTACTAAAGTCCCAAAATCAATCCCAACCTTCCTTTTATGGTCATAAACCTTGTGTTTAAATTTCATAGATTTCTATTTACTTATACTTTATATATATGTTTTTGACCATACAATAAAGCCTATACTTTTATATGGGTGTGTAATTTGGGGATATTTCAATCCCTTTACTGCACGTTTAATAAAAGAAAACATAACAGTGGATACAATTTACTCAAGGATACTTTGTGAAAAACTTCATATTAAATTCTGCAAATATATTTTAGGCGTTAATAGGAAGAGTACAAACTTTGCAGTTTTGTCTGAATTAGGCCATTTTCCACTTCACTATGATATAGTCAAACATGTTTTAGGATATTGGCATCGTTTAGAAAATATTGGCTCATCATTTCCCTTGTTAAAAGCTGCATATAATTGTTCTAAAAAGCTATTTGAAACAAAAAAAAAACTCTTGGTATGGATCAATTAATATTTTAAGGGAAAAAATGTCAGGCATAGAAAAACATATTCTTGAAAAATACTCAACATTTAAACTACACTGTGGTCAGATAGTTAAGGGATACTATACTGCATTGTGGAAAAAACAGCTAGACATACATAAAGATGGTAAACTTCGAACTTATGTAACATTCAAGTGCAACTATGGTTTTGAAAATTATTTGTCAATAATTCGACATTTTGAGCAAAGGAAATGTATTACTAGATTAAGAATATCTGCTCACAAATTGCAAATTGAATCTGGTAGATACCAGGGTACTCTTCGACAAAACCGAATTTGTCTCAGGTGCACCTCTGGTGAGGTTGAGGATGAAGTTCATTATTTATTTAAATGTGACACTCATTTATTAAAAAGAGAGGAAATGATGCAAAATATATTAAAATCATGTCCAAACTTTCAAAATTTAAATATTGATAACAAATTAATTTGGATAATGAATAATGAGGATCCTAATGTACTATTTGCATTTTACAAATATATAGAAGATACTAAGAATTAAAGTACAACTTAATCTGCAATAACTAATTCATTATAACTCTTTAATATGAATTTGGATACCCTGTTAAGCCTGCACAGATCATAAGAAAAATTTCAAATTCTTTGGCACCGTCCCTTGATGATCTTTGCTGGCTGGACACAGAATCTATAATCTTAGAAATATGTTTTTAAAATATATTTTCAATAATTAAGGAGCTTGACTCATCTGCATTAAGTACAAGTAGGGACTCCCCTTTAAGCACCGACTCTTGGTGCTTTCTGCAGATAAGTCATATTAAATATCCTTTATTAAATAAACTTTGTTATTTGCAGTATACCTCATAGTCAAATGTGGGAGTGCTTAATTGCTTTGTTTTTTATTGGGTTCTTTTTGTATTTTTTTGTATTTTTTTTTTTTTTTTTTTTATATATTGACATTTCTCCGCACAAACTACTAATGCCTCATGTTTGTCTTCTCAAAGTGAAGATACACTTACCGGATGCACTTGAGTCATTTTCAACATAGTATTCATTGAATAATAATACATTGCTACTATTTTGTTGAGTGTATTTTCTGTGTTATATTATTTTATTTTATTATTTTTATAACACTTGTTACATATCTTTACTGTGTGTGTATTGCATATGTTATTGTTTATAATAATATTGTCTGTATCATATGCCCTCCTGGGGCCCTAATTTGGTAAATAAAAATATTCTATTCTATTCTATTCTATTCTATTCTATACTAAAGTTATAATGCGAAAACCAAATGTCTTCGGCCAACAACGACAACGCCAACGTCATACCAATATACGACCAAAAAATTGAAATTTTGTGGTCGTATAAAAATCAAATACCTTGCAAAGGAGCCCCATGACCTATCAATATGTTTAGCTTATTTTGTTCCTTAACTAATGCTCTTCTGACTTATAGTATTAACTTTAAATTCTTGATTTATTTTATTTCACCTAAGTACATCCTTAAATGCAGGAAAAATATCTAAGCTTTATCTTCAAGTGTAAACACAAACCTGTATTCATTGGAAGTACTTTATCATACTTGAACATTTTTGTGATATATTCCTCAAATTCTCCCAACACATCATTGTAGAATGCTCTTGAGGTCAAGGTTAACTTGGATGCTTGGTCGTTTAATGCCTTGACAATCTTTGGATGACAATGTCCTTGATTACATGCACTATATGCACTTAGATAGTCGAAGTATCTGTTGCCTTCTACATCCCAAACAAAACAACCTGTACAAATCAAGAAAGAGCAAAGTTCAAATACATCGATAATTTCACAAGACCTATCAATTATATTCTGCACTCTATTCAAAACCTGACAATAGTTGATATATACAATATTAGAAGCTTTTGCATTTTCTCTCTCTTTTCAATAACTGTTTTCTTTATTTAATGTTCCAGATTATTTTTGTTGCAATTCAGTGTTCCTGTTGTTCCTTTTAGTCCAGTCAAACTAAGTTTGAACCTCAAACTAATTGCAACAGAAAATGTTTTAGTTCTAGTCTACAGCATTACGCCCCAAATATACACAGAAAAAAGTCCCATAAAATCTAACTTGAGGAAAACTGAAATTTTGCATTTTCAATTTCTTATGGAAATTAACATTGGAATGGGAGATAACTCTGCAATATGACTCTTTTTTAAGTCAGTGTTTGGTTGATTTTCTTAAAATTCATGTAAAATATGATACTTTGATGGGGTAATAAGTACATGTTTGACAACATTATATAAACTTCTGCTCATGAAAAGTACAAAACTGAAGCGTTATTGGTATTTTTAGTTTTTTTGCACAATTTTCATTAAGGAAATTGCAAATTCATGGGTTTGTGACCATTTCAAAAAAACAAATGTGAATATTTAATATTGTTTATAGCTGTAAATTATATTTGTTCACATCTACCTTGTTAAAAGAAAATGAAAAATCTAATAAATGGTCAACTAATGAATTATGGAATCTAGATTGAAGCTTGATAAAAGATATGAAGACACCTTATCAAGAATTAATACATTCTGTTGAATAGAAGCAGTACAGTTATAATTTTGCATTAATTTTTAATGATATTTCTGCCTCTTTTGCCAAGTTATCTCCCATATCAATGCAAATCTTCATAGAAATTTTAAAATCATGATTTTTTAGTTTTCCTGAAGTTAGATTTTTTGAGACTTTTTACTGTGTATATTTCATGTATTTGGGGTATAATGCTAAAGATTAAAACTTAAAAATCTTCTGTTGCAATTACTTCAAGGTTGGGGTCAAATTTATGCTAGATTGACTGTACTACTCTGTTTCCCTTTCTTATAGTTTGTAACTGGGATTTGTTTACTCTAAATCGATTTAGGACTTTAGAACATTTGCATACTACTGTTGCCTTTATTTATATCCATAATATAAGGTGATATGCGTCAAACTGAATTAAAATAAACAATTGTTTCCAGCAATAGGACAACAAAAGCCCTGATTTTTTTTCTACATTTTATAAATTAAAGGGTTGATAATGAATTATGAGCACCAATACATAAACATACCTTCTCCCTTTTCCAGAGCTACTGGTAAGGGTTGATAATGAATTATGAGCACCAATAAATAAACCTACCTTCTCCCTTTTCCAGAGCTACTGGTAAGGGTTGATAATGAATTATGAGCACCAATACATAAACATACGTTCTCCCTTTTCCAGAGCTACTGGTAAGGGTTGATAATGAATTATGAGCACCAATACATAAACATACTTTCTCCCTTTTCCAGAGCTACTGGTAAGGGTTGATAATGAATTATAAGCACCAATACATAAACCTACCTTCTCCCTTTTCCAGAGCTACTGGTAAGGGATGATAATTATGAGCACCAAACTTGTCCTCTCTTTTAAACACTTCCTCTGACTTTTTGGTCTGTGTGGCAATTGTTCTGACACCTGATCCCTGTGCACACACCTGTCTGACTGCACATGCCAATGGCTGTCTTACTAATTTACTCAACATTCTGGGTTATGCTTAAAACAAACAAAAATTTTCTCATAAGAATCACATAGCATATAATGACCCTCTATAACATTTATTTATCCCTTCTCCCCATGTTTTACATTTGATAATCTCATTCGTGAGATGTTGTTTTGTGGACTTTGACCAGACTTTACATGTACTTTAAAATTACATGTCTGGTTTGGGAAATAATACAAGTCATCATCAAACATATTTACCATTCACAGCACACATTGGAAAAATTAAACCTATAATCAGCAACAAAAATATGTATTGTTGATTTTTTATTTAAAAATTTACACTTATACAAATTAAAGAATCACTTTTTTGCAAAATATCCAATCCCTCCCTCCCATTTCCCCAATTAAACTACTCCTGTTTTATTCTTATGGCCATCAACAAGTCATCACCATATCAAACACCACAAGTAATATATGATATTGTTTGTCTTTGTTATATTTTAACAGAGACATACAATATCATACATTTGTCATATATTTCTTGTGGTGTGTGATATGTTTATTTTCCATGTCGATGCATAGGCAAGGATGTATAACTAATAAACATCCTTGGCATAGGGAATAACAAATATTTACATGGTTAAGTTATTGCGTGTCATCTTCTTTCTTTATAAATTACCTTTAAATGTTAAACTTATCACCTTATATCTTCTTAGGTTGCCATTTATATACCATTAATGTTTGTATCATACTTCATTCAAATGTGATGTTATTTTAAAGGTTTAAGGTTTTAAACAATAATTCAATTGTATATATCCTTACTTTGTACACTGTATTGACATATTTATTTGACCCATTTAAAAAGTTAAAATATTTTAAGCTATTATCTTTAATACCCTATATAATAGGATTTAATATAATAAGAATAGACAGGATACTGACATGACTGATAGATGGAAAGACTCTAAGAAGAAAATAAAAATAAATAAAATGGCTTTCAGATAAATTTATATGGTCATGATGGTAGTAAACATGAACAGTGACCTTGCTACATGTACCTATCCATGAGGGACCTGATGGGGAGTCTCATCACAATTCACAAGTTGATTTTTTTTGTCAATCACGATTCACAGAAAATAAATTTCCATCATCACGGATCAAGAAAATTCAAAAAAACGGATCAAGATAGCAGAAAAAGCCAATCACGAAGAACGAAAATAACCCATCAGGCACCTCATCCATTTAAATCATATTTTAAACTTACAAAAAATGTAGCATATGCCAAGTGTTTGCTATTAATAATATTTTTTTTACACTTCAAAGTGTATGTCATTTTACAACATCACAGACACATCATATGCCTTGCAGTTGAAAGTGCTTTTATTATAATGCAGATCTACATTCTTTATAGTATACATGTATGGGCACATTTTTTTTTAAATAGGAATCTATTTTGAAAATACTGGTATACACAGTAATATTATCACATTTTTAATATTTTAAAGGCATTTATATCCTTGGATATTTACATATCATATCATTGTTGATTGACTACATGTCTGATACTTTGTGTCCAGTGGCAAATATTACATCATCATAATTTTTGCATTAATTAGCTCTTGATGGAAATTTTACACAGGTGTGATTTACCATCTTTATCTGGATACTATAGATATGTGACTGTGGAATATTACTGAACAACCAACACAAACATGAATGTCATAAATCTGAGAACAGTACAAATGTATATATGAGGGTTTGGATGGGGTTAAATGATTAGAGAATAATGCCCTTAAAAAATGAAGATTAGAGAATAACGGGCAAAAAAAATAAAGATTAGAGAAATGCGTGGTCTAAAAATATAATGAATATTGAATGATTAATAAAAGAAAACGCTAAAAATAAACTGTTAACAGAATTTTCCCTTCTTAAAATTTAAAGAAAATTATCAAAACAGTGTTTAAGCTAGGATTTTGAGGGCTTTAGTCACTTTTGCGCGCTATTAAAATCAACCTTATTTTGTGTAAAAGCAAGGGGCCAATGATGTATATTACTAGCTTCATCTTTTGACTTTGTCAGATTTTAAGGGATTGAGGCACCAGCATGATTGGCAGTTATTGTATGATTTGACTGTATTGGCCATTATTATGAAAGATTCTGACATGGAATCCAGACAAAATTAGCATTGTAAAAATATGATTAAAGTGAAAACAAACTTGGTAAACCTTTTTTGGTTTCGTGATAACAGGCTATAGGATTCAGTCAATGTGAACTGGTTTCCGATACTTCAACTCGGACTTTTAATTCAGTGGCGGATCCAGAGGGGGGCGTAGAGGGCGAATAAAACATCTCTCAGTCATTTTGAAATTCAAATTACAGTAATACATTGCGTAGGCTGAGGATGACAATCGTGACACCTTCAAAGCGACACAGGATTTAGCAAGAACATATTGACTTCTATTTCACTATTCCACCAAACAGAAAGTAATGCTCTATAGACTATTACACTCTCATGAAAAAAAAGTTCCACAGCAATAGTATCTAACTACGGAAACATGTTTAACCCCAAACGCCCCAGCCTATTTTGAAATAATATAGCTGAATAATGATCCCCAGTCAGCATAAGCTCTATATAGATTTAAAGTCGTAAGTACGAACCATTTGATTTGAGGAGACAGTCTTGGATATTTGAGAGAAAAAAAATTAACTCTGATTTTTGCCTTAAACAAAAATTCTAGACGCAAAACAAAAATCTTGTCCACTTTTTTGCTATTAGAAACGAAAATTCCCAACAGAATTATTTAGCATTAAATGAACATGATGAATAAAAGCGGGCATATTTTTTTGTGGCAGGGGTTTTCGTGTCTGACCGGAATGTCTGTTTCGCCGAACTGATATATGGAATACTTTTTTCAAGACCAGACTGCAACCTGCCTGCTGGGTGTGGCCTTTATGTCTTCATTTGACGGCTGGCATTTATAAATTCGTTGTCATTTCAGACTCATTCTTAGCCTTTGATTGATTTGGAACCCTTTATTTCCCTTAATGTTGTTGGGTGAAACATATCAACCAAACATTTGGATAAAAATTGCTTGTTTGTCTTTCTTAACTCGTGTCGGTCGTATTTCAAATTCAATTGAATAGCCCAGCGTATATCTTGTTAACAACAAGAACTCTGTGAGGTTATTCTAACTTAACTTACAACAAACGTGCAGGATTTTCCATGCCTATGTTTTACTGACAAATCACACATTAAATGTATCAGTACATAGCTCTTGGATCCAAAGGGAGATACAGCATCTAAAATGTCCAACTCTTACACCTTACCAGCAACTACAAAATATGCATGCCCCACGCCAGGAACCGTTTAAAAAGTGCATATTTCACTTATTTAATGTTTTTAGTCCTAAAAAGGGGCCCAAAAAAAATTTCGGCTCGCTCCGCTCGCCGATCTTTACAAACTACGACCCCTCTTTCAAAAAACCTGAATCCGGCCCTGTTTATAGCTGACTATGCGGTTGGCTTTTATTCATTGTTAAATGCCGTAAAGTGACCTATAGTTGTTAATTTATGTGTCATTTGGTCTCTTTGAAGAGTTGTCTCATTGGCAATTACACCACATCTTCTTATATGTAGTCAGAATCACTGGAAAGAACTGATGAGAATTTTGACTTGTTACTTCAAGGAACAAGCACTTTAATCATGCAGAACAATACACATCAACACGTCATTGTTAAGAAAAAAATGAAAGCCTTGCTGTTGTTTGGAAATCACCGTTCTCATTTATTTAAAAGAATGTTTTTTTACTTTTTTTTAAAGATTAAAGAAAATTGGGGAAAAAATTAGAGAATAATGCGTAAAAAATCACTTTTAAAGAATAGACTTATTTTTTGAAGATTAGAGAAAAAAGGGGTGAAAATTAAATGTTTACAGAATAACAGACCCCCCCATTCAGACCCTCATATATCTAATGTTCCTGTATAAATTTAAGCTATGTATAATAAATTGTGACAAATTCACATGAACTGATGAAGTCCGAATCAAAGCGGTCGTTTACATTATACATACCGGTACTTACTTGTGTGAAATAACAAGTATACAATGTCAATGTCTCTGTCTGCATTGTTTAACTGTGTTTTTTGTATGAAATTACGATGTTTATTTTAATAATTACAAAGACAAAGTGTTATTTTTCAATTTGCTAATTTTATCATGTTTGTAAAACTCTCAATTTTTCTATATACACTAGATTCATATAAAATTACAGTGTAAATTTCTTACCTTGACTGCTTGAGAATAACTTTTTCCACTACGTAACAGCTGCTGCTGATGCAATATTATCTTGTTCACTGAATGAGGTCCAATTAGGGGGGGGCAGCTTAACTGAGAACACGTGCGGAATGGTATATTTTAAAATCCTTTATGTCATATATGTTGTGGAATTGTTTAAATTTATATATCGATCCATACTATGTCCACTAATCAGGTCAAAACTTCCACAATCAAGTGGTAACCAGTTAAGTTCAGTTCTGTTATTCAGTTCCCATGTAATATGTATTTTCCTCCATTATTATGTGGAGCACTCACCAGATTAATGCCGTGTCGAGAAACATGTATAATGGTATATTATATATATGAGTCATGATATTAATATTATTAACCAGTTTAGTGCTTTATGTATGAAACTTACTCGTATTAATAAAAGCAAAACTAGTACATTACAGACAACAACCATAACTTGGTGAACAAACCGTGAAGACCCGATTGTGGTAGAGTGTTTAGCATTAATATTTATTTTCTTTTAGAATAATTAATATTAATAAGTAGTTTTATTATATGTTTATTAAAAGTTCATCAATTCTTCTATCCTCTTACATCTTCTTAGTACAGTTCTACTCTATTTTTCTGGTTCATTTATAGTCAGTCATGTGTCTACTATTGGTCACAGTCATTGAGTTCATAGTTTTTGCCACTCTTTTTGATATACCTTGAGAGAAAGCTTTACATATAGCAGCCATATTTAAAATAGTTATATAGTTTAATATTTTGGACACTTATTCCATATTAATCAGGACCAGAATATCTTCATATTATATTAATCTGGTGATGTTTCCAAACAGGTGATAGACCTTTGTACCATATACATGGGTTAATTTATTTATGTCGTATGAATAAAACATTTAAACTTGACGAATCCTTTTATTCTGTGCAAGAACCCTATTACACCATCATAAAAAAACAGTCAGTGAATTTTCAGTTATTATCACTTCAAATATATATATTACGAGGTCCAATTTATCAGCCGTCATCGGGTAAAAACGACAAATCAAAGAATTCAACTTTATATGTAACTAATATAGGACATTGGTGTAGATTAAAAATTACACCACTCCAGACCTTATTAATTATGTGGAAAACAAAAGGGTCTGGAGTGGTGTAATTTTTAATCTACATATATTTAGTTTAAACATATTTTATTTGCTGAATTAAAGCAAAATGGATTAGACACAAGTAAATCATACTTATGAAGTCTTCTCCATAATACAATATAAAGTTACAATAATAGTATAATATAATGGACATGCATATAAAACAAACAATTTATGCAATATAATACTAGCTTTGATAGGTGAGCAAAGAGGATAGAAAGTAAAAGAGAAAAAGAAAATTTGAAAAGTCGTATAATTCTGTGACGATGACTTGTGAATTGATGACAATGATGACGTTCCGTGTCAGTAATAATAACGCTCTATCAAGGTATAAGAAATCTGTTTGACCTTTTTATGAAATTTTGAACATGTTTGAAAAATTGAATATTTTGTTCGTTCGAAAGTTCCAAGTGTCCGCAAATTAATAGTTTTGTATCTAAAACAAAGTTTTCAGATAGCCATTTAAGGTTATGAAATAAGGTTTTTCTACATAATGTGTATTTTGGGCAAGCGAAGAAGTAATGGTAAACATCCTCAATATCGGACCCACAATGGCAAGAAGGATCATCTATAATATTAGCTCTAAATTGGTCATTGTTTAAGAATGAAGCGGAACATCGCAATTGGGTTAAGATTATATTTAATTTCCTTGGGCCGTACAAATAAAACGTTTCAATTTTACATAATAGACTATCGTTTTTTAATTCTTTCTTAAATTTAGAAATAGAGTCGACACTGCGAATTTTTGGATCAAGTTTATTCCATTCACGTATAGTAGAGGGAATAAACGATTCAGTAGTAAGGGAAAGTCTACAAAATGGAACAATAATATCATGACCATTTCGCAACGGATAGTTGGTTGTACTTTGTACACAAGGAGGTACAAGATTACATAAATATTCCGGTGCATGCTTTTGGTTCATGTTATAAAACATCTGTAATTTTCTTCTCCTTCTTCTTTCAAAAAGAGATTCCCAGCCAACCTCAGAATATAAAGTTTCAGTTTTTGTAAATATTGGTAGACCTGTTACTATTCTTGCGGCCTCTGATTGCAAATTTTCTAATTTATGTGAGTAGCCTATTTCACAATTATCCCACACTTCCGTGGCATATTCAAAAATGGGTCGAATAAAAACTAAATATAGTTTTTCTAAATTATTTCGAGATAATCGGTATTTAAGTTTACGTAGAACATTTAAGTGTTTCTTTACACTTGTAATTATACTTTCAATATGATTGTTCCATTTTGCGTCACTACTGAAATTAACTCCCAGGTGCTTATGAGATGTACTTAAAGGTGTATTTTTACCATTTAAGGAAAAGCTAAGGTCTGGAGTCTCAATATTTGAAAATATCATAATTTCGGTTTTATCTGGGTTAAATGACATAAGCCATTTAGAAGACCAAACATCCAGCTCTTTCAAGTCGCGATCGATAACAGATTTAATCTGTTCTCCGTCGTCACCAGAATAATTGAATGATGTGTCGTCAGCAAATAGCCGACACAGTGAAGTAAGCTTATCAGCAATATCATTAATATATAAGACAAAGAGAAGAGGGCCCAGAACTGATCCCTGGGGAACACCAGCTGAGACATTACAGAAGGAAGAAGACGAGTTATTTAATACTACTCTCTGTTTTCTGTCGTGTAGATAATCCTGAAACCAATTCAATACGTTTCCGTCAACACCATACGCTTTTATTTTACATATAAGACCCCTATGCCAAACTTTGTCGAAATCTTTAGAGAAGTCACAGAATACAAAACAGTTTATATTTTTTTTTTCCAAGGAGTTTAATATGCAATTATATATTTCTAGGAGTTGATGAACAGTTGAATTTTTAGGGAGAAATCCTGATTGATACTCATAAATTAATTTATTAGCTTTTAAATGATTGTATAAGTGCTTAAACACAACTCTTTCCATAACTTTTCCTACACAACTAATTAAGGATATCGGTCTATAATTTGATGGCAGAGATGAGTCTCCCTTTTTGAAAATGGGTATCAGATTTGCTATCTTCCAGCTAGTTGGGTATATCCCCTCTCTTAAGGACTTATTAAATATAATATGGAGCGGAACTGCTACCTTTTCTGGACACAGCTTTAGCATCTTATGACTGATCACATCAGGACCAGTAAATATATCTACATATATATATATCATAAGACTAGTAGTCTCAGATATATCTTGGGAAATTAAAAGTTCCAAAGAATCTTATCTTTATATCTAACCCTGTTGTCAAGCTAACACTGTGACATCCATTAATGTCACGTTATCAATAATTTGTATATGCCAAAAATTGGTTTGAACAATAATAAAACTATATTTACATAGTAAATCCTAAAATCGCATCGCTTCGAAAGTTTCAAACCATGATTGCATTTGGTGCATGAAGATATTAAAATGTACACTTTCTTGAAGACGTGAAAAGAAATTGACTGATTTTGACGATCGAATCACGTTAATTTATTTCCAAAAAAAAAAAATAAACGGTAACTATAATTATTTGAGACCTCTGACGAACCATGATAAGGCCGGATTTTTTGACGAATCACATTAAAATTTTGATTAATTCGATGCTAATGGTAGCCGAAAATTACCGTTTGACCGCCTGACTGTACAGGGCAGTTCTACTCTCATAAAGTTACTCCACAAAAAAATTTTGATTAGACCTTTTTTTTTTTTTTTTTTTTTAAATATTACTCATTTAAGATTTAGTTGATAAAAGTTTAAAGAAATAGGTATATTTAAAGTGATAGATATAAGAAGAAGTGGTATGAGAGTGCCAATGTGACAACTCTTCATCCAAGTCACGATTTGTAAATGTAAACCATTATACTAGGTCAAAGCACGGTCTTCAAAACGGAGCCTTCTTAACTAACCGTTTACAAAACTTTCAATTTTTCGACTACTAAGGACTTTATACCAAAGGAATAGATTTCCTAAGCTGTGTTTTGCCTTTTTAACTTTTTTGATTGTAGAAACCCTGATGGGCCCTTTGTAAACGACTCGGAAACGAGCGTCTCAGTGGCGTACGAAGTTGTAGTCCTGTATCTTTGGTGAGTTTATCTATAATTGTTGAACAGAGACATTGACCAAACAACAAAACATGGTAATTGTTGAACAGAGACATCGACCAAACAACAAAAACTGGTAATTGTTGAACAGAGACATCAACCAAACAACAAAATCTGGTAATTGTTGAACAGAGTCATCGACCAAACAACAAAATCTGGTAATTGTTGAACAGGACATCGACCAAACAACAAAAACTGGTAATTGTTGAACAGAGACATCGACCAAACAACAAAAACTGGTAATTGTTGAACAGAGACATCGACCAAACAACAAAATCTGGTAATTGTTGAACAGAGACATCGACCAAACAACAAAAACTGGTAATTGTTGAACAGAGACATCGACCAAACAACAAAAACTGGTAATTGTTGAACAGAGACATCGACCAAACAACAAAAACTGGTAATTGCTGAACAGAGACATCGACCAAACAACAAAATCTGGTAATTGTTGAACAGAGACATCGACCAAACAACAAAAACTGGTAATTGTTGAACAGAGACATCAACCAAGCAACAAAATCTGATAATTGCTGAACAGAGACATCGACCAAACAACAAAAACTGGTAATTGTTGAACAGAGACATCGACCAAACAACAAAATCTGGTAATTGTTGAACAGAGACATCGACCAAACAACAAAAACTGGTAATTGTTGAACAGAGACATCAACCAAGCAACAAAATCTGATAATTGCTGAACAGAGACATCGACCAAACAACAAAAACTGGTAATTATTGAACAGATACATCGACCAAACAAAAGTAGTTTTTTTTTTAACAAACACTGACTCTCCTTTTTAAACTTGATCAACAAATCGTGTAAAGAAAAGAATCTACAATAATAACCAATGTAAGAAAAGGAAAGAGACATCGACCAAACAACAAAAACTGATAATTATTGAACAGAGACATCGACCAACCAACAAAAACTGATTATTGTTGAACAGAGACATCGACCAAACAACAAAAACTTATAAATTATTTTGTGCATTTGTCGATGTCAGGCTCTGTTCAACAATCAGCAGTTTTAAGAAAAAAGATATCACTGGAGTGTTATTTAATCAAGACTGTGGCTTTCTTAGTCGGGTTGTTGTCTGTTTGACACTTACCCGTTTCGATAAATTCTTTTCTTTCTTTTTTTTCTTTCTTGTGGATTTGCAAATCTATCTCTCTATAATTTATGGCTCCTACAAAGAAGAACTTTTAAGCATTCTTAACATATATAAATAAGTAGGAACGAATACTGTCATATTCCTGACTTGGTATATAGATATTTTCTGATGAACATGGTGGGTTAAACCTTGTTTTATAACTAGCTAAACCTTCCGTATCTCGGCATGCACGTTAATAGTTCCGCTATTGACTAATTTGGTGAAGGGGATACATTACTGGTTTTCGCGACAAAAAATGGGATCCATCAGTTAAATCTGTGTAAAAATACATATCGGACAAATCCAACTGACTTGAAAAAATCAAGCTCTGACCCAGACGCCCAAAAGGTTTTTGTAGTTGACCTTACCAAGATTTGGTATCCGGTCGTTCCGGCCCCAAACCGATCCGGCCCCAAGTCAATCCGGCCCCAAGTCGATCCGGCCCAAGTCGTTCCGGCCCACGTCGATCCGGCCACAAGTCGATCCGGCCCCATAATAAAATATGAATAAACTATATTCACTATATGGAGGAATTTGTGACAAATTTGAACTGTATAAACGGAATTTGCAAAAAGTGTCGATGACGGATCACAACAGGTAAACGAAGTATTGAAGTACCAGTTAAAGAACTATTTTAAATCGATACGAAACTGAGTGTTAGTTTAGTCTTAGATGCATGATTTTTTTATTAGTTGTTAGTGGCTTTGAACTATAGTTATTGTGTCTATTTGTACAGCAGCTCCAATGATATTTTAAAATGTGAAGATATTTTCAAAGTTGACTTTGAATGTCATGGCGATTTTTATTTTATTTACTTCTCACACAGAGTAGCTAAATAAATATTTACAGTCCAATGGAACCGTAAAAATTTAACTCATCATTAATGTCTTGTTTAACCAAATCATTAGTCTATAATTGGTTTGTTTATTCAATAATTGTCTGATGATTGTGAACTAAGGTAATGCCAATCGTAATCACTTAAAGTTCAATCAAATCCTGATTAATTAAAGTTACGTTATCAACAAGGTCTTTGTAGTTTGATCTTTTGTTTGGTGTTTGGTGTTTATATAATAATAATTAATTGTATTTTTTTCAGGTAACATCAGAGGCTTCTATAACACATGTTACACTTGTTTTTCTTTTGTAATATCGAATATAGTCAATTTATTTTTTCTTAAAATTGACAATACTTTGAAAAGTTGTGTGTAGATAAAAAAAAAAACAAGTAATATGAGTATCCATTATTTTTTATTGCAAGACAATAACAAACCAATGACACTAAATGCACATATTGGTCCCATAACACACAAGGAAAAGCCATTGTGATATAAAAACAAACGCATTATGTCTTCTCTTTTATAGAAAGGACTAGGCAAATCTAACAACATTTCTCAATTTGAGAATTTTAAGAACTTTTAAAAAAGAAAAACAAAATTTGTATGTATCAGCTTGGGGATCGGCCTGTACCGTTGTGTATGTAGCTATTTGTTATTATAACACAAGATAAAAGACGTATTGGATTACAGTCGGCGTTTTACGTTTCCGCAAAAAAAAAGTCTACGTTTCCGGAAATAAATACCTTACTTTTCCGCGAAAATAGTAACCATTCCGGAAAAAATATATTAAAGATAATTAATCTGAGTACCTTGAACCGTTGATTGTAGTAACATGAAATTTTTGTAATAGCAGTATGCATTGCGCATTTAAAGTCAGTTTATCTACCTCGGGCTGGAGATTTAGTCTTCGGGTTGTGCACAAATCAATAAGCAGATCCCACATTTTGATAAAAAGTGGAAGTAACACAAACACAAGAGGAATGAAGTTGCCATTTTACACCCATGTAATAGTTAACCGTGCTATCCATGCAAATATCACTTGAGTTATTTCATTACATAGACAATCAAAGACATTTCAAGTTGGCGAAACACAAAAATATAACGATTCTGACATCATCATCTTTCACTAAGGTGAAACTTTCATATTTTTTTTACTTCTAGTATATTGTAGATAGAAGATCAGAACCCTTTTTGTATGCTCATCTAAAGAAAATATTTTTCAAAGGCCTTTTTTTTTTACCGTACACCGTACACCTTTTACATTATAATTAAAAGAAATCAGAAACATTTATGAATTACAATTAACATATATCTTTATTTTTATTCCTTATAAATATATTTTTTATTGGGGCCGGATCGACTTTACATATGGGCTGTATAAACGGAATTTGCTAAAAGTGTCGATGACGGATCACAACAGGTAAACGAAGTATTGAAGTACCAGTTAAAGAACTATTTTAAATCGATACGAAACTGAGTGTTAGTTTAGTCTTAGATGCATGATTTTTTTATAAGTTGTTAGTGGCTTTGAACTATAGTTATTGTGTCTATTTGTACAGCAGCTCCAATGATATTTTAAAATGTGAAGATATTTTCAAAGTTGACTTTGAATGTCATGGCGATTTTTATTTTATTTACTTCTCACACAGAGTAGCTAAATAAATATTTACAGTCCAATGGAACCGTAAAAATTTAACTCATCATTAATGTCTTGTTTAACCAAATCATTAGTCTATAATTGGTTTGTTTATTCAATAATTGTCTGATGATTGTGAACTAAGGTAATGCCAATCGTAATCACTTAAAGTTCAATCAAATCCTGATTAATTAAAGTTACGTTATCAACAAGGTCTTTGTAGTTTGATCTTTTGTTTGGTGTTTGGTGTTTATATAATAATAATTAATTGTATTTTTTTCAGGTAACATCAGAGGCTTCTATAACACATGTTACACTTGTTTTTCTTTTGTAATATCGAATATAGTCAATTTATTTTTTCTTAAAATTGACAATACTTTGAAAAGTTGTGTGTAGATAAAAAAAAACCAAGTAATATGAGTATCCATTATTTTTTATTGCAAGACAATAACAAACCAATATGACACTAAATGCACATATTGGTCCCATAACACACAAGGAAAAGCCATTGTGATATAAAAACATCAGAATCAAGGCATCAAAATTTGTATGTATCAGCTTGGGGATCGGCCTGTACCGTTGTGTATGTAGCTATTTGTTATTATAACACAAGATAAAAGACGTATTGGATTACAGTCGGCGTTTTACGTTTCCGCAAAAAAAAAGTCTACGTTTCCGGAAATAAATACCTTACTTTTCCGCGAAAATAGTAACCATTCCGGAAAAAATATATTAAAGATAATTAATCTGAGTACCTTGAACCGTTGATTGTAGTAACATGAAATTTTTGTAATAGCAGTATGCATTGCGCATTTAAAGTCAGTTTATCTACCTCGGGCTGGAGATTTAGTCTTCGGGTTGTGCACAAATCAATAAGCAGATCCCACATTTTGATAAAAAGTGGAAGTAACACAAACACAAGAGGAATGAAGTTGCCATTTTACACCCATGTAATAGTTAACCGTGCCATCCATGCAAATATCACTTGAGTTATTTCATTACATAGACAATCAAAGACATTTCAAGTTGGCGAAACACAAAAATATAACGATTCTGACATCATCATCTTTCACTAAGGTGAAACTTTCATATTTTTTTTACTTCTAGTATATTGTAGATAGAAGATCAGAACCCTTTTTGTATGCTCATCTAAAGAAAATATTTTTCAAAGGCCTTTTTTTTTTTTACCGTACACCGTACACCTTTTACATTATAATTAAAAGAAATCAGAAACATTTATGAATTACAATTAACATATATCTTTATTTTTATTCCTTATAAATATATTTTTTATTGGGGCCGGATCGACTTTACATATGGGCTGTATAAACGGAATTTGCAAAAAGTGTCGATGACGGATCACAACAGGTAAACGAAGTATTGAAGTACCAGTTAAAGAACTATTTTAAATCGATACGAAACTGAGTGTTAGTTTAGTCTTAGATGCATGATTTTTTTATAAGTTGTTAGTGGCTTTGAACTATAGTTATTGTGTCTATTTGTACAGCAGCTCCAATGATATTTTAAAATGTGAAGATATTTTCAAAGTTGACTTTGAATGTCATGGCGATTTTTATTTTATTTACTTCTCACACAGAGTAGCTAAATAAATATTTACAGTCCAATGGAACCGTAAAAATTTAACTCATCATTAATGTCTTGTTTAACCAAATCATTAGTCTATAATTGGTTTGTTTATTCAATAATTGTCTGATGATTGTGAACTAAGGTAATGCCAATCGTAATCACTTAAAGTTCAATCAAATCCTGATTAATTAAAGTTACGTTATCAACAAGGTCTTTGTAGTTTGATCTTTTGTTTGGTGTTTGGTGTTTATATAATAATAATTAATTGTATTTTTTTCAGGTAACATCAGAGGCTTCTATAACACATGTTACACTTGTTTTTCTTTTGTAATATCGAATATAGTCAATTTATTTTTTCTTAAAATTGACAATACTTTGAAAAGTTGTGTGTAGATAAAAAAAAACCAAGTAATATGAGTATCCATTATTTTTTATTGCAAGACAATAACAAACCAATATGACACTAAATGCACATATTGGTCCCATAACACACAAGGAAAAGCCATTGTGATATAAAAACAAACGCATTATGTCTTCTCTTTTATAGAAAGGACTAGGCAAATCTAACAACATTTCTCAATTTGAGAATTTTAAGAACTTTTAAAAAAGAAAAACAAAATTTGTATGTATCAGCTTGGGGATCGGCCTGTACCGTTGTGTATGTAGCTATTTGTTATTATAACACAAGATAAAAGACGTATTGGATTACAGTCGGCGTTTTACGTTTCCGCAAAAAAAAGTCTACGTTTCCGGAAATAAATACCTTACTTTTCCGCGAAAATAGTAACCATTCCGGAAAAAATATATTAAAGATAATTAATCTGAGTACCTTGAACCGTTGATTGTAGTAACATGAAATTTTTGTAATAGCAGTATGCATTGCGCATTTAAAGTCAGTTTATCTACCTCGGGCTGGAGATTTAGTCTTCGGGTTGTGCACAAATCAATAAGCAGATCCCATATTTTGATAAAAAGTGGAAGTAACACAAACACAAGAGGAATGAAGTTGCCATTTTACACCCATGTAATAGTTAACCGTGCCATCCATGCAAATATCACTTGAGTTATTTCATTACATAGACAATCAAAGACATTTCAAGTTGGCGAAACACAAAAATATAACGATTCTGACATCATCATCTTTCACTAAGGTGAAACTTTCATATTTTTTTTACTTCTAGTATATTGTAGATAGAAGATCAGAACCCTTTTTGTATGCTCATCTAAAGAAAATATTTTTCAAAGGCCTTTTTTTTTTTTACCGTACACCGTACACCTTTTACATTATAATTAAAAGAAATCAGAAACATTTATGAATTACAATTAATATATATCTTTATTTTTATTCCTTATAAATATATTTTTTATTGGGGCCGGATCGACTTTACATATGGGCCGGATCGACGTGGGGCCGGATCGACTTTACATATGGGCCGGATCGACGTGGGGCCGGATCGACGTGGGGCCGGATCGACCCGAAATAGTAGTCTCAGTGTAGAGGCCCCTCATGGGGGGGGGGGTCCTAGTAATCACATAATCACCATTTTTTTGCCAATATAATCACATAATCATTAAATATTTGCTTATCTTTAGTAATCAAATAATCATAAACTAAAAATACAGTCCTAGGTAATCAAATAATCATGAAATATTTGGCTTAATAATCAAATAATCATTAAAAAAAACGGCCAAGTAATCACATAATCAAAAACCCCATGAGGGCCCTCAGTGTATAGTGACACTATACAAATACTTGACCTTACAAACAGTATACCTAGTAAAACATAACTTCATATCCGTTTTAAAAAAAAGTTTAAATTAGAACATGGTGAGCTGAAACCGGACTGAAGCAAAACAATATTTTTTTTAGTTGATGCACCGAAAGAAAAGAAACAAGAATGTGTCCACAGTACACAGATGCCCCACTCGCACTATCATTTTCTATGTTTAAAGGACTGTGAAATTGGACTAAATTCTCTAATTTGGCATTAAAATTAGAATGATCTTATCAAAGGGAACATGTATACTAAGTTTCAAGTTGATTGGACTTCTACTTTATCAAAAACTACCTTGACCAAAAACTTTAACCTGAAATTTGCACTATCATTTTCTATGTTCAGTGAACCGTAAAATTGGGGTCAAAACTCTAATTTGGCATTTAAATTAGAAAGATCATATCATAGGGCACATGTATACTAAGTTTCAAGTTGATTGGACTTCAACTTCATCAAAAACTACCTTGACCAAAAACTTTAACCTGAAGACAAAAACTTTAACCTGAAATTTGCACTATCATTTTCTATGTTCAGTGAACCGTAAAATTGGGGTCAAAACTCTTATTTGGCATTTAAATTAGAAAGATCATATCATAGGGCACATGTATACTAAGTTTCAAGTTGATTGGACTTCAACTTCATCAAAAACTACCTTGACCAAAAACTTTAACCTGAAGCCAAAAACTTTAACCTGAAATTTGCACTATCATTTTCTATGTTCAGTGAACCGTAAAATTGGGGTCAAAACTCTAATTTGGCATTTAAATTAGAAAGATCATATCATAGGGCACATGTATACTAAGTTTCAAGTTGATTGGACTTCAACTTCATCAAAAACTACCTTGACCAAAAACTTTAACCTGAAGCGGGACAGACGGACGAACGAACGAACGAACGAACAGACGGACGGACGAACGAACGAACGGACGCACAGACCAGAAAACATAATGCCCCTCTACTATCGTAGGTGGGGCATAAAAAGATTGCAGTCAATATAACTCGGAATATTTACGTATCTGTCCGTATTTGCTCTACACTTTTTATCTGTATTTCACAGTAAAGTGTATGAATAAATAAACTTGGACTCTCTTTAACCTTTTCTTCAAATGTAGCATACATGCATCAAAAGGTTCTGTCGCGTTAATTAAGTATTTCTGAATAGATATAAAATAAACTCACAATAAATATTATTATTTTTTTTGGAATTTTAATCGGGCTTTTGTAAAAGGGTGCGATAAAAATTAACACTTTAGTGAATATACCTGATGGTTGGGAGACGAAAACGACAAATATTTGGTGGTAACATGAGTGGAAACTCGATATATTTAGGATTTGACTTTAGCACACAGCAGGTGAGAGAGGTTTTCTTCAGTCAAAATATTTTAAGAGTTAAAAATATATGCGCCAGGTGCACTTGTTCTTGGACTTGTAAATAAATCATTAAAGGATATTTGATAAAATTGATATGAAATGGTGTGCCAACAAATGTATGGCTATGTCTATGGTCATATTGGTTCACTCCCTACACAGAACCCCAAAGAGAACTGATCTCTCCAGGAACTCCAGCTTATTTCATTTGTAAAAAAGGGCTGTCAGGGGACTTACTATATAGATGTTAATATTCATTTACAGATTAAATGTGTAGCAATTGATGAAGAATTGAATTTCATTTGTGAGAAAGCAGTTAGATTTGACACAGACTTGCCAGAATTCAAGTAAGATTATGCTACAACCAATTTGCACACTTCATAACTGTAATACATGCACATAATTGTATAACATGTCCATATATTTCAAATACATTTCATTCTAGTAATATGGGGACGAAGTCCCCTATTACAGTAGGAAATTTAATAAAATAAATAAAAAAAAAAAAAATCGGGAAAATTTCCCGAATTTTTCATTGTACTAATGAACTCAAAATCGTTCAATTTGTTTTTGTCGATTTTTTTAATTTCCGGATCTGCGCAGAACACTTAACTCTACTTCCTTCTTCCGGTCTTGTTGTCGTGAGACTTTGATAAGTCTAGTAAAATATAGGAACTCAAGGAACACAATACCAATATTTCATGTTTAATCATTCTTTGTCTCTTTGGTATGAATTAACGTTACCTGATGCATTGCGTTTATTTGTTTACATTGAACATGACGTCATAACTTAAATAACGTCACAAGTAAAATCCCCAACAACAGAACCAAAAATCGGAAAGGTTACGGTATTTTCGTTACTTTTTTTAACAAATATTTAAGTTACAAAAAAATTAATTTAAACAAACTTCGTCCCCATTCACAGGTAATGCCTGCCTCATATTATGTACAATGTACATGTATTTAATAGCCATAAATGACCAAGTCAGTATAATAGTAAAATACACTACATCTTGATTATTCAACCCATGTTTTTAAAAAAATAACTGAGAGAACAAATAGGAAACAGTTTGAGGTATTTTAAATAAGAAAAAAACTCAGAGCATGAATTAAGGTGGTACCTAACACTACAGGGAGATAACTCTGTAAAATCAGCTAAACGTTTTAATGACGTTGTGTTGTTAGGGATTATTAAGCTTCTCACTGATCAAAATTGGTGTTTGTCAAACTGCTATATAACCAGTGTAATTTTTCTGACAAAACGGTTGGTTCAAAATTTTTGAAATTTTTATATTTTTGTTAAAGGGTCAAAGTAAATACATTGTCAAAATTTTATGAAAATTAAACGAGCCAAATTAATTTTAGTGAAAGTGTTGGGTACCACCTTAAGGCTAATTGTCAGAATTTTTTTTTCAGAACACAAGGAGGAGTCCATGTACATGATGACAGAGTTACGGTAACTGTGCCAACAGCATTATGGGTCAAGGTGAGATGTAGTATAGTAGATAACGCACAGTTACATTACCTTTAGAATTAATGATCTACCATAGCAGAACATGTTACTTTTAAAATACTTACAACATTCTAGGTCAATGTTTAGTTTTCATTATTTGGTCTGGCTTTTATATAGTCTATAAGGAATAGGTTAGCTATATTTAGTGTACTAAATGACTAAAAGTGTATATATAAACTACATATCTGTCTAGCAAGGTTGTTTTGACCTCAGTGATTTTGCTAGCGCTCGTCACTTTCGTATTTTACGAAAGGGTTTTCTCATTTACGAAAGTATTTCAAGACAAATATATATCTCTTACTAAAGGAATTTAAATCGAAAAAATATAATTTTCTGATGAATCTGGACTTGTTTTAAATTAATAATCTACGTGTCACTTCCCGTTTTCGTTTCATTTTAAAACCGAAAGTAGGAAACGTGATCTATGGTTGATTTGTTTACAACCTCCTTTCAGTCATTATAATAGTTCCAAAAAGGATTTTACACATTTCCAAATTGATAGAAATGATTTCCAAATATCGATTTAGACCTTTTATAAGGATAATGATTATGGAGTGAAATAATCATTGCAAGTTAGTTTCTGCTGTGATTCCTTGTTTTAAAAAAAATAGAATCCAACTTTTGTTGATCAGGAATGACCCCTGGAACAAACTGAAGAGAAATTGTGAACTTAATTTCTGGATTCCATGTCAGAATCTTTCATAATAATGGCCAATACAGTCAAATCATACAATAACTGCCAACCATGCTGGTGCCTGAATCCCTTAAAATCTGACAAAGTCAAAAGATGAAGCTAGTAATATACATCATTGGTCACTTGCTTTTACACAAAATAAGGTTGATTTTAATAGCAAGCAAAAGTGACTAAAGACCTCAAAATCCTAGCTTAAACCCTGTTTGACCTCATTTTCATGGTTCATTGGTCAATGTTAAATTTTCATTATTTGGCATGTTTTTTTTGCTACTACATATGTAAACAATACATGTAGGTCAACTATATTTGGTACATGAAATGATTATAAAAAATACATATCTGTCTATCATATTCATGTTTGATTGACATCATATTCATGGTTCATTGGTCAATGTTAAGTTTTTTATGATTTTGTCTGTTTCTTGGATACTATTAGCAACCAATGTATCTTTGGTGTATGGAAGGATTGTAAGCTGTACATGTCTGTTTGGTAGGGTTTATTTGAAATTTATCTCATTATCATGAATCATTGATAATGTTCAGTTTATGTGAAACTTGAGGTAGAACCTTCATCTTTTAGAATTTTAACATAAAAGCAGGAGAGATATTCAGCATGTAGATTCTTGTATCATATGCTACACTTATGTTTTTATATATAATGTTACACAAGTTTATATGTTTATGTTTAATGCTCAAATGTATTTCTGTATTTTAGGCACTGGATAGATAACCTGTTATTCCTTTTGTATGTTTCTCTGTATTTTAGGCACTGGACATCCTGTTATTCCGTTTGCAGAATGGATTGTTTGATTTCTCCAATGTCATGGGTATATCCGGTTGTGGACAGGTATGGATTTATTGTATTCAAAACTTTTACAGATCAAAAGTGCAATACACAATTGTAACATAAACATTTGAAAATTTACAATATTTGAAAATACCTAGAATTTTTATTTGATGTACAAAAAAGTTATGTTCGTATTAATTTATACTTGTAACTACAGTAAGATTTTTATACGACCACAAAAAAAAATAGACCACAAAAAAAAGTCGTATACATGTATTGGTATCATGTCGTTGTCGTCTGCGTTGTCATCATCGTCAGCGTTGTCCAAAGACGGATGATTTCTGGATAATAACTTTAGTATTAGTCAATAGAAATCAATAAAATTTTAACACAAGGTTTATAACCACTAAAGGAAGGTTTGGAGTGATATTGTGGGGTTTGGTCTCAACAGTTTAGGAATTAGGGGACAAAAGGGTCCAAAATTAAACTTTTTTGGTTTGATTTCATCAAAAATTGAATTATTGGGGTTCTTTGATATACTGAATCTAACCATGTATTTAGATTTTTGATGTTTGGGCCCCATTATCAAATGCATCCACATTGAGGTCTAAAGGGTCCATTGAATTAAATTGAACTTTATTTAATTTCATCAAAAATTGAATTCTTGGGGTTCTTTGATATGCTGAATCTAACCATGTATTTAGATTTTAAATATTGGACCATAAAAAATAAATGTCCATTTAAAATTTTTAAGTTCTTAGACCACATTCATTCTGTGTCAGAAACCTAAGCTGTGTCAACTTTTTAATCACAATCCAAATTCAGAGCTGTATCAAGTTTGAATGTTGTGTCCATACTTGCCCCAACTATTCAGGGTTTGACCTCTGTGGTTGCAACAACCTGCACCCTGTGGAGCATTTTATTTTACTTTCAATACAGTTGTTTTTAAAGGCAGTTATTCTAATGGAATTTCTATGGTATTTTTAGATATGGTGTAGCTGAAACCTGTTTATGAAAACTTATTTTTCTGATAATTTACTGAATCTGATACAATTCTGTAGATAGATATAGGAAGATGTGGTGTGAGTGCCAATGAGACAACTCTCCATACAAATAACAATTTAAAAAGTAAACCATTATAGGTTAAAGTACGGCCTTCAACACGGAGCCTTGGCTCACACCGAACAACAAGCTATAAAGGGCCCCAAAATTACTAGTGTAAAACCATTCAAACGGGAAAAACCAACGGTCTAATCTATATAAACAAAACGAGAAACGAGAAACATGTATATATTACATAAACAAACGACAACTACTGTACATCAGATTCCTGACTTAGGACAGGTGCAAACATTTGCAGCGGGATTAAACGTTTTAATGGATCCAAACCTTCTCCCTTTTTCTGAAACAATAGCATAACATCACAACAAAGAAAAACATACGATAAAATATCAATTGGCAGACTTAACTCAATCAAAAAACGTATGATTAAACAATGAACAAATAAATTTGATCTGCGATATCTGAATACAAATGCACAGTTAATTAAATATTAGAGACAAACATTCATGACCAAAAAATCTCTGTGTTCTCTGAAATTTCTTATATCATCTTGGTAAACAGAATTATGAAATACCATCTTGATTCTAGTAATTATAGCAGCACATCCATAACACTATGTATGAGAAACTGATTTCAGAGAGCATCCTGTATTAGCAATAGAGCACCACATTACCACAATCCTAAGAGGTCTTAGGGATAACACTGCAACTTACAAGATTACAATTCTAAATGTTTTACATTATACATGAAATTGACTGTATATTCTGTTCTCCTTTGTGAAGTCCTGTTTAAGATTCAGTGGAATAAGATTTATAAATTGAATAATAATTGTGTAATTTTGAAACAATAAAAAGACTTAATTTTTGCCAATCCTATCTATCCCTGTCTGTTGTAGTCATTATAGATGTATAAATTTGAAACATATGTTTAGTTTTAGCTAGTAGAATAGTGACTGTGGAAGATTTGGTTAATGTTGTATGTAGGAGTACATATCAAATAAACATTTGATTATGTTTTCTTGTTGTTAATAGTTTATCGGCAGCTATAAACATTTATACCTCAATTTATGTTTCCTTGATGTTTAATGTATATTTGAAATTGTATGACCCTTGATGGCTGTTTTGCATGCTTTGTGGAACAATTTTTTCTCTCTCTTTGCAGCAACATGGAAGTGTGTACTGGAAAAAAGGATCAAAGTTGAAACTGAATAAACTAAAACCATTGGCTAGTCTACATGATCAGCTCAAAGTAAATAATGATAGTTTCTGAAAGCTTATGAAAGAGAACTTGACTTTAATGGAATACGGTTGTTATAGCTCTTTTCAATCAAATATTTTTGTTGGCACTTTTAAACATGTTAAAATATGTTATCAATACATATTTATACTAGAATAAAATAAATTGGTAATTCACATCATGGCAAATTTGAGTTTTCAACATATTAGGGCAGTTATTTAGAATATTCCTGTCATCAGGGGTAAAATTACATGGCAGCTGAAATTCTTGGATACATCAGATTTGTTTTCTTATATATATGTGTGTTTAAACAGCATGAAAATAAACAGTCTATGCCCACAAATGTACAAATAGAAGTTGATTTCTTTTTACTCCCCACTTCTACAGAAAATTTGGCCTTTAATTATGTCAATCTCTGTTACTAGATTTACAGCCATAGCAATGTGGTTCAAGGAGCGGTTTAAATTCGACAACTGTTAATAATTTTACATATACATGTAGTAACAGAATTTTTTTTTTTTAAGGATGGTTTTAGTGTACCAGAGTCTCCAATATGGATGGATGCCAGTACTATGACACAATGTCAAAAGTTAGAAGAAAGTGTAGGAGGTCCTCTGGTAAATATAATATGTTCAGTATGTCTTGTAGCTCTGTGAATTTGGACAACACAAAGATGCTATTGTGGAAGGGAACACAGATTATTTTACATTTATTGGTCCGTTTGCTTCAATCAAATATTAGGAATCTTATACATAATGCTTATTACCACAAAACACAGGTCAAGTTTGAATTTTGGTTGTGTCACTTTTGCCATTCTTGAGTTATACCCTTTACAAAGGGAAAAATTGTTGTATTTTTCATTTCAATTCTCTAAATAAAGTTTGCCTTAACTAAATTTATAAAACTTATACACAAATCTTATTATACCCCACCCAAGGAAGTTGTGGAGGGTATAATGTTTTTGACCCGCCTGTCTGTCTGTCCGTCAGTCCTGTTTCTTGTCATTGCAACTCCTCTCTTCTAAGAGTTAGCCCCTTTGAACTTTGCTTTAATGTACTACTGCAACAGTTTGTCATCGCAACTCCTCTGAAACCACACAACAGAATTTCATGAAACTTTGTAGATAATAAGGACATACTATGTAGATGTGCCTATCAACAGGAAATTACAATTAAATTTTTTTCAAGGAGTTACGCCTGTTTGAACTTATTTGCTTCAATGTACTTCTGCAACAGTTTGTCATCACAACTCCTCTGAAACCACACAACAGAATTTCTTGATTTTTTGCATATGGACAGGAAATTATGGTTCAATTTTTTTTTTCTTATACCAATTTTTTTCTTATTCTTATTTTATTTCTCCAATGACAATGTGGGGACGTCAGGTATTTGAGTGCGCTCACTAAGGTTCTTTAATTACCTCAAAACTCAGATCAAGTTGAAATTTGAGGCATCATATTTGTCCCATGGACACATTCCACATTAATTTTTACATACATTCCAGTTATGAAACTTGTATGGACTGAATCAATTGAGATTTTATTGCTGGATTATGTAAACCTTTTACCACCAAAGAAAACTTATAAATATACAAATAATACTGGGAATATTTTTGGGATAGACATGATATTGACTTGGAACCTATTTCGGTTTCATTTGACCAGGTCCAAATTAACTTAAATCAGATAACAGTTATTACAACCAGATGTTTGTAAAAAAAAAAATTGTTAATTTTCCTATTTCATAACATTTGGTTTGCATATATGTATTTCTTTAAAAAATATTTACTAGAAAATAAGAATTGTTGCATTAAACGTGTTAAAGAATTAATATAATCAAATGGTTTGTTGGTTATTAGTTATTACTTAATGTTTCAGAAATTGGCAGAAATAACTGGTTCTAGAGCATTTGTAAGAATGACTGGTGAACAGATTATGAAAATTTCTCAGAATGACCCTGAAACATATGCTAATACAGAGGTTTGTGTAACTAAAGAGTGAAATTCTTCTCAGTTTTGAAGAATAAATGCAATCCAATAAGACATTTTGTTTAGAAAAATAACTCAAAATTACCAACTAAATAGTTTTAACCCTTTCGCCAATGAGTCCCAGTTTACCGGGATTCACGCTTCATACAGCTGACGATTAGTCCCGTTTTACCGGGATCGGAATACCTCTTTTATATTTCCCGCTCAAAACAGTGCAAACATGAGTTATCTTTCTTTGATTAATACCCGGCTGAAAGTGTAAACATGGCGCTTCCGTTTGTTGAAAACCGTGTCAAAATCAGAGTAAATTTATGGAATTTACAAGAATTTGAAATGATGAATATTTTTTTTGAATGAATATGGAAGAATTGAAGCCAAACTATGTACAAAACACTTGGAATGGACATCGTTCAGTGTGAGGAATTTGTACAGCCTCATAAAATTATTCAAAATTTTGCCATTTTGGGTTAAAAAATTACGATTGGGGTCAAAGAGCAGAATTTTGAGAATTTCACCTAGATAATGCCGAAAATTTGAAAATTTAAATATTTTATGAGGAAAAAATTATCAAAACATGAACAAAACTGTGAACATGGTGTTAGTGAATGAAATAAATACACAAATAACTACAAATAAGTTTTTAACCGGATTTATGTGACAAAAATGTCGGTTATTGATTTGGGGATGTACGGCGGGCGGTCGGGCAGTGCATTAACTCATGAACCGTTCAACCAAAGCTTTTAAAATTTTAATATGTTGTTACTGACAACTAAATGAAGGTCAAGTTCAATAATGGCGATTTTGACTTTTACCGTTCAGGAGTTATGGTTCTTGAAAGATTGAAAAATCGAGTTTCCAGTCGTGTCCGTCCATTTACGCATGAACTGTTCTACCAAAGCTTCCCAAATTTTAATATGTTGTTACTGATGACAAAATGGGGGTCAAGTTCAATAGTGACGATTTTGACTTTTACCGTTCAGGAGTTATGGTTCTTGAAAGATTGTAAAATGGCGTTTCCATTCACGTTGTTGCATTTACTCATGAACCATTCAATCTAAGCTTTTCAAATTTTAATATGTTGATACTGATGACAAAATGGAGGTCAAATTTGATATTGACGATTTTCACTTTCACCATTCATCAGTAATGGTTCTTGTGATATTGCCAGGACACAAATAAATATTAATAAATCCGGTTTGCTGTCGTTGTGACAGCCTCTTGTTATTGACATTTATTATGATGATCTCCCACTTGAGTAAAAGTAGCCAGGGAAGCCATTGTCTCAGTGTAGCTTCTGTCTGGGCATCGGTGAAAGGGTTAAAAAAGGCAGAGCATGACTACATGTCATATTTATATTTTGGGATGCAAAATGTCTTCTGATTGGCTGAAAGATTTTGCCTATCAACTCATAGTCATAAATTTTTTCATATTACCCTGCGTCCTCAACACTTTTTTAATGAATTAATCCATTGGTTGTAATGAAATACCAAGATTTCAAAATGCATTAATTTGAAAAATCTTTGTTTTCAGAGGATATCATTGGTCAGTAGTTTTGTGCCAAGTATTTTGATTGGTGATTATGCTCCAATAGATTTTAGTGATGGAAGTGGGATGAATTTGTTGGACATCAATACTAAAACATGGTCTAAGCAATGTTTAGATGTAAGTTGAATATTTTGCCCTTACATAGCTATCTTCAGGATTTAGTCTAGATATGCATAATAGAATAAATAGAGTGAACAATCATCAACAGAAAAAAATACAGAACTTTTTAATTGCTGCCATATATAAAATTTGATATTTCTTATATCAATGTCAGTGTTTAGAGTTGAAGTTTGTGAAGGGAACTTTGATATCTGCTATTATTTGGTAAGATTGTACTGTGCGATCAACCTTTGACTTTTTAAATCAGAAAGTGACAAGACTATGTCCAGTAGTACCTTCATGATAAATCCTAAGTTGAAGTGAATATTTTTAAAATACAAGCTTGTTTTTTGTTTCTGTGTCTAACAAGTCTCAAATAATTAAAAAAAATCATCAACCAGAGGCTGTAATGTAATGATGTTCTTGGTACATCATACCTGTCAACCTCTGAAAATGAAAAGTCAGGTCATGACCTGCATTGAGAAAAAAAATCTCAGGTCATAACGCGTACGACATTTTGCGGGCTCAATTGAAGAACAAAAATATGTTTACATATAATTTATATAGTCAATATAGTCAATATGTATATGAAACAGTTAGAACATGTATACAAGTTTATTTCAGACTATTGTTATATTCCATAGTAGCAGACTTGGCATTCTTTAAAAGAACTGCACTTGGTTTCAGTTCATAGCAATGCAAATGTGTATTCATTTTACAAGAAAGAAGAGCACACAGTGAATCCTTATTAAGATCAGCCCTAAACTCTGTAGCTATTTTCTTTACTAAAGAAAATGCCCTCTCACTGTCTGCATTGCTGTTTGGCAAAACCAGTAATGTTTTAGCAAGTTTTGACAAAACAAAAAATCTTGGCTTGTTAAGAAAAATGTCATGCAACTTGGACATTTCTCCCCAAAATGTATCAATATCAGTTTCAGGGGAAGTGCAAAGTGGAAGTTCATCTAATGGGGTCAACTGATAGTCACTGAACTCATCTTGTAGCTGTGTTGTCTCTTCATATCGTTAAGTAGCTCAGGTAAACAGTCCTACATTTTGACTTTTGGTTACATTGAAAAAGACCGATAAAACCGAAGGTCGTATTACTTCTAAATACCGGAAACAATTCCGGTCAGAAATCCGGATGAAACGGGTAATGTTAGAAAATCCCGGGACCCGCCGGGTAAAGAAAAACTCCCGGGTGAGAGGTGAAAATAACGGGTGTCACCCGCAAAAAACGGGTGAGTTGACAGGTCTGGTACATGTTAAACTACCATATGTGAACTATTATTTCATTTTTAGGCCTGTGGTGAGAATTTAGGAGAAAAGTTAGGAGAACCTGTTCCATCACCCACTGTAGTTGTAAGTTTATAGACATATTTACACTTGTATGCCAATTTGTCCACCATTATGTAAAATCACACAGGTACCATCAACTTTGACATCACAGTTCCAAAAATTTGACATCAGAATTAAAAATGATTGTTTTTTGACGTCATTAGTTTAAATGGAGCAGTTCTAAGGCCTTTCAGAGACAAAATTCAACTAAATATCAAAAGTGTAAACACATTTATATGTGTATTGTATTTAATCTTTTTAAAAACAAATGTTAAACAAACTGCCAAACTGTCAATCTGTCAATTAGTTATTTGTTATTTGATTTAAGGAAGTTAAAAAAAATGTGTACAAGAAGTAGTTATATCATCTGTTTCTATAAATGTTTCTTTTACAATTTATATATAATATACAAATTTTTTTCTTGCAACCTGAATATAAAACTATTTTGTGTGTTTGATGTTTAAAATAACAACCACTTATATATGAAAAGTATAAAATACTGTTTATTGTTTTTTTTTTAATTTTTTTTTATGATATTCATTGAAAGCAAATTTAGTTGACATAAGTGCTGTACAGTCAAATTAAGTAGAAAGATTGAGATAAAAATGTTTGACCCAAGGAGGTAAAAACTGTACTTGAAAACAAATGAATTTATAACCAAGAAACAACACTAATGTTCTGCCTTTCCCATAATGGTATATCTTGTTGTGTCTTTATAACATTGATTATTTTTATTATTGTCATTGTTATATTTCAGGGAAATATTCATAGCTATTTCTGTGATAAATATGGTTTTCCTGATGAATGTAAAATTGTAGCATTTACTGGTGATAATCCCTGTAAGTAAACTATTCAAAAAATTAAAAGAAGAACAACAGTGTATCTTTAGGTGTAATACCACCATTGATTTTCTCCTATTAGTCTTTGTTAAATTTGCACTTTTCAAAAAAATATGCAGAATTTATCTTTGTTTCAAATAAAGAAATACTTGGCATGAGTAAAGTTTTATCCTGTCCAGTTCTATAGAAAAAAATTCACATAACATTTCATTGTATATAAGAAAATACCATCATTGGAAGTTAACCAATCAAATTTCTCCCCTTATTTTATCTGTGTACAAGGTTTAGTCACCATGTAACCTCAAGATTACAAAATTTTCTATAGAAATCCCAAATAAAAAATAATGGTGTTTTGAAATACCCAAAGACATTTGTTTATGACACAGAAATGGTTTTACTGCAATAAAATGTAGGATTAATTACCTACAACTGTCAAATTCAAGGGAATATTTTTTTAGACCTACTTTCGTATACAACAGGTTGTGATGTACGATGATTTGGTGGTATAACACCTAAAGAAGACATTTTTGTTCAATAAACTGAATGTGACTTTTTTCATTTGTAATACTAGTTATTTCAAGCATTTCCGTTAGGTTTTGTCATAATCAGTTCAATAGTTTGAGAAAAATTTAGTATAATGAAAGACAACATCTACAGCCATTCAAGCAAAATTTCTTCGACAAATCCAAACCAAGCCGCATCAAGATAGAATAGAGTGTGGACCAATAAATGATCAAATATCTATCTTATCTGCCTACAAACAGTTGTATATGATACACAAGATGATTTTTGGAAGATAAATACAACTAATGGACCTCTTTGTTTTCTTCATAAGGTCTCTTTTGGTCAATTTATACCTCTCATTTCCTCAAAATTTCAACCTTTCAGGCCAAAAAATAAAAAAAATGGGATAACTCTCACTCAGTTATGGTAGAAATGTTATGAGAAATGAGTAATTGAAGCATTTTAGCAGAATGAACAATCCATATAAAGGTTTACGGTCTCCAAGAAGGTTTCAATAAGTCCTTACGTAAAAATTTAATTTATGCCGCGTTCCAAAAAGGGACATAAAATATAAAAAAGAAGATGTGGTATGATTGCCAATGAGACAACTATCCACAAAAGACCAAAATGACACAGACATTAACAACTATAGGTCACCGTACGGCCTTCAACAATGAGCAAAGCCCATACCGCATAGTCAGCTATAAAAGGCCCCGATAAAACAATGTAAAACAATTCAAACGAGAAAACTAACGGCCTTATTTATGTAAAAAAATGAAAGAAAAACAAATATGTAACACATAAACAAATGACAACCACTGAATATACAGGCTCCTGACTTGGGATAAAAGGCTTCTCTTTTAGTAAATAATTTGTCGTTACGGCATTAAAAACAATTTCATCTACTCATAACTTTTATTTTTATTTATTTAAGTATTTCCTAGGAAAATGTTCTATCATAGCAGAATATAAGAAATAAGGAGAATAAGCCCCCCCCCCCCCCTTTAGTATGGCTTGTTCTGTCAACTGAATATTCATGGTAGAGTACTATTACAAAACAATTACATCATAAAATGTGTTATGGAGACTCAATTCACTCAGAATATTTCATTTTTTGAATTATTTCACTTTTTTGAATTATTTCACTTAAATAGCAAGAAATTTTAACACATGAGATTACTCACAAGGTCAAAGGTGCATGTACAGCTTCCCATATTAGGTGTAATACCACCATTGATTTTCTCCTATTAGTCTTTGTTAAATTTGCACTTTTCAAAAAAATATGCAGAATTTATCTTTGTTTCAAATAAAGAAATACTTGGCATGAGTAAAGTTTTATCCTGTCCAGTTCTATAGAAAAAAATTCACATCACATTTCATTGCATATAAGAAAATAACCATCATTGGAAGTTAACCAATCAAATTTCTCCCCTTATTTTATCTGTGTGCAATAGTCACCATGTAACCTCAAGATTACAAAATTTTCTATAGAAATCCCAAATAAAAAATAATGGTGTTTTGAAATACCCAAGACATATGTTTATGACACAGAAATGGTTTTACTGCAATAAAATGTAGGATTAATTACCTACAACTGTCAAATTCAAGGGAATATTTTTTTAGACCTACTTTCGTATACAACCGGATGTGACGTACGATGATTTGGTGGTATTACACCTTTAACATATTATTAAGTTTTCTGAATATCCCTGGTAATACTTTTTGTTAAATAATTGTTAGTCATATTTCTAAAAATTTAGATACTATTAATGTAGACATCTGGCTTACGTTTCAAAAAAATGTGTACATCAATCTTAAATCATACGTTATTAATTTGTTTTCTTTTTCTGAACTTAATATCTAGTATATTTTATATTTTTTCCATTTTACAAATAATTCAATTATATATTTAAGATTTACTTGATTTATATGGGAAAGCACTTGATGGCACAATTACACTTGCGTGTACTTAATCCAAATGATGATACATTTTTACAAATACCTGGTACCAAGGCAACGTATATATGCTATATATAGTAATATATTTGTTATGATTTTAGCATCTCTAGCAGGTCTGTCACCTAGGGTTGGAGATGTTATTGTAAGTATTTAATTGTATCTATGTACAAATGTACTATTCTCATTTATACGCTTTATGATTATGTTGAAGTCTTTAAACAAATTTCCATAACTAATATTGGGATTATTGAAGTCTTTTTAAAAGAGATGTGTAAAATGCCATCTTAAATTTGAATGCTACAGAAAAAGTTGTTTAAAGGAAATTTGTTTGTTCATAATTTACAGTACAATAGATATGGCTGCTGCTGTCTGTTGTTCTTTAATGAACCTGAAATTAAATTGCTATGCTTTATAGCTAACGCATGGCTAAAGATCCATTGAACATTTGAAAATTGTCTAAAAGGGAATAAATTGTATTGGTATCCCAAAAATAAGTCATCTGAATTAGATGTTGGTCTATATTTGCCTTATATACTGCTATATCTTTTATATGAATGTATAGTTATTACACATTAAGAAAGCTTGTGTGTACAATTTATTCTTCTTGTATAGATATATTACTGTAGTTAGTAAAGAATGGAAAGGAGACAATATATTTTGTGAAATTTTTGCATTACATTTTGACAATTTAAGTTCACATAAAGCTCATACCCTCCTGAAATTTGATATCAATTTTCATATGAGTATGACATACCAAATGATGTGTTTTCTTATCAATTGCTTATCAACATCCAGTTTATTCTATCACTTAAAGTACAGTGTAGTAAATTTACCCCCAATTTGCCTCATATGTGTTCTTGATTCACATATAAGAACTTTTCTTTACATTCTTTTTGGTAAACTATACAGTGTAAAACATATTTAGATCTGTCACTTATCTACTTCCACTCTGCCAGATACATGTCCTTTCTTGACATTGTTGCATATATACAAACTTTTTGGTGCACTTCTCTTACCCACAACAACTCATAGCTTTTAGATATGTTATACCCAGTTTGATATATTTAGGCTGAACTGTGTTATTATTTCGGTTCTCTGCTTTCATATTGTCTGGTAAAGGTATTTCATTTCATTCAAAAGCAAAGAAAGATATCAAGTTGGTCTCACCACATTTTGTTCAAACTTTCTCAGACTCTTAGCCATGTAATGCCATTGTGCACCTCTAAAATTTTTTTTATCAGAATTATTAATGGGTTTTTCAAAAGTAGATAACAAACGTTGGCATTACTTTATGAGGAAGTAGGCATATAAGTTTGTGAGCTTTGTTAGCAGCACCTGTAGTTTTATGAGAAATGCTTTTTAGATGTGCTGTGTTAAATATAGAAAAGAACTGAACTAACTTGCAATTGTCCTACAGACAATATTATTTTAAATGATTTGAATGAGTTACATTGCTACCAATTTCGATTTTCATCTCGCCTGCGACAAAAGTTGTGGAAGCTGAGACATAGGTGTTACTTTTCTGGTGAAAATGTTAACTAAACAAAAAGTACATTATTTAATTACATTTTTTGGCTACTCCATTAAACTTCAATATTCAACATTAATTTTGAGTTTTTCAATATAAGTACACCCATTGTGCATTTCAATAATAATGTCTCTAGGCAGTTTCTTGACATAATGTTGTTATGTTAGATTAACTTCCATGATCATGATGTTACATATTTTTCTACTCTTCAATGTCTTCATGTTCTGGCATGCTCACAAAGTTATTAGAACTTTTGCTCCTCATTTCATAGTTTAGTCTTGGAACCAGTGATTGTATCTTCCTTTGGGTACCAGATTGGCGACCAATTTTAATAGGCGATGCTTATATAAACCCTGTACATCAGGAGGAGTTTTATAACTTTGTAGGGTAAGTGTCTAGGTGGTGCACCAGTTATTTCCTCCCAGCATTGAGGCATTATATCTTCATCTTAATCCAGAGTGTATTACTATTACTAACACAGCTTCAATGGATTTGTGAAATAAAAATCATAGAAAAAGACAATCCAAATAAATTAAATTCAAATATTGAATTGAAATCAAAAGTTATCCGTTATAGATTTCATGTTTACATTTGCTGACCTTCAACATTCAAGAAACGTTCATTTGGTAAAAACACATCAAGCTGATCTTTGTATTAAGATTTTTGAAAATTTACAAGGTTGCAATCAGACATAATTTGTCCTCAAATTAATCGGTATGAAAATTCTTAAGTGTACTAAAGATGAAAAAAGTTTGGCCTAAAATGAAGTAATATTCAATAAATGAATGAATTGCTTGAAGTTTTGATGAAGATTGAATATTTTGGGACAAAAAAATCCTTGTTCCTGTTAAATTTGTATTTCATTAAGGCTATGCAATTAAAATAAGTCCTCTGTAATTCTAACCTATTATATATCCTGGTTGTTATATATTTGCATATTATGAATTAGTTCCATATATTAGAACATGGCAGTCATGGAGAATGTTTTTGTTTCCCCTCTATATTTAAAGGTAAAAGATAAGTCAACAAAAAGTTTCATTGAAGCTACACACATGTATCAAACTAATAGTAATCGACTAATATTTATGTAGCATATATATATATTCAGTAAAGCATGCATATTAAAAGGTCATGAATTAAATCCCCTTACACACATGAGAAAAAGATTTTCAGCTAAAATGTTTAGAAATTAATCTTAATTGGCCAACAGGAGTTCCATTTAATATGTTTATTTGGGATGGAGTAGAGGAATCATTAACCAGGTGCTTCATGTATTTAATTTGAAGTTAAGGTGAGATGGAAGTGGCCTTACAATATAGACAGATTGTTTTTGAAGTTTCAACATGTTGAATGGTTCAACTAACTAATATTGGTTTCTTTACAAAATTTGATCTATAGAATTACCACAAAAAATTAATGATATTATAATTTAAAAAAACAGATTGTTTTGTCAAGTTTTATTATTTTTTTCATGTTATGTTATCAAACTAGTTCCTTGAAAAAAGTTGCATCACAGTTATAGATATTTGACATCATTATAAAAAAAACAAGGACTCTACAGTGCTACATACTCACTAGACTTTAGTTCACTTTTGTAATTTATTATAAAACAAAATGATTATTGCATGACACCAGAAGGTTATTCAGAAACAGATAAGGGTTACTCAGAGACCAATACATGTATAAACTAAATACTTTTAAAAGGATTAAATACCTAACAGTTATTTGAAAGTTTGCTATAGCTTGCTATAGCTACTTTCCTTAGGCGTCGGCCTTAACTTCCGGTGAGACAGACTATTGCAATGTTCTGCTCCAAGATAATGTAGTACTAGTGTTCGAATTTTGTTTCTTGGATATTTTGAGTTGCTACTCGTTTTAAAAGATTACAGCTTGAATAAAAAAGGAATGAATGTTCACCGACAATTCAGATGAATTTAACTTCATTTTGAAAAAAAATATCACAAACACTGCTTTGCGGATCGGCCATTGGCTGAAGAGAAAATCAAAAGAAATCTACGCGAAACAGTGTTTCATTCACAAATATTTCATGAATGAACATTTTCCGGCACTATTTTTTACTATGTACGATATTTACAGCTGTTTATTATTGAATAAGTAAAAGCCAGAGTGTACCGAAAGAGTCCGGTATGCGAGTACAAGTTGATATTTGACCAAGTTGTCGGATAATTGACAAGTGATAATGGTTTAATTTATTTTAACAATACATAGGTGATAGAATATAAAAATAATCGATAATTATATGGCTTATGTCTCACGCCAAGGACGAGTAAAGATAAATACCGGCTTTAATAGAAAAGTGCATCGTTTTTGTCAAACTGACATCGATCTGAAAATTTTGCTGCCAAAAATCATTTGAAAACTTTTAATTGCGTTATTTAAATACTAGCTGTTTCAAATTCCAATATTATTGTGGATATAAGGACCTTTACTCGTTCAGCATGCTCAAGTGGATCAAACTGACAAGAGAAAAATATTGTCTTAATGACAATTAGTATCATAGCATCCGTATAATTTAAAAGCAACCGAGTCATCATATCAAGACTGAGATCAAGCTAAAGACAAGTGCTGTAGAAATTATTAAAATGATTTAATAACATTTGTACATGTTACTGACATGTACTAGCAAAATGGCTTTCTTAGTGCTTAACAATGCAATGGCAGATCTGAATTTTTTATCCTCACACTTTATTCCTGGGGCAGTATGATTCTTTAAGATTGACCTATAATTAACTATGTGTCGTCCTTACACAGAGGCAATGATTACTAGTATATCAAATAAATGGCTTAAAACAAAAATCTCAAATATCATTGCCTCAATGGTAATTACACAGCAGCAACTAAAATGTGTTACATGGTTATAAAGCACATCAGATCAACATTGTATGAATCTAGTGTATATAAACTTTTTATTCCTGAGGTCATACTACTATTTTTATGCCCCCATCATATTGAGTTATCATCCTTGTTTTTTCTGTAAGTATGTGCATACATCCCAAAATTGATTTCTGTTCTCTTACTTTAGTTTGCCAGTACCAAATTTTATGAAACTTATACGCAATGCTTGTATTAACCACAAAACACAAGTCAAGTTTAATTTTGTTGGCGTCACTTTTACCATTCTAGATGTAAAGGGGTGAAATTTTCAGTATACCATATCAAGTATATATACCCTTATATATAAGTTTGACTTGTAGCTTTCTTCGGTTATACATTTATCAGGTGAACATAATACGGTCTTTAGATTTAGAAGTATAGATATATAAAACATGAATGTGTCCATAGTACACGCATGCCCCATCTGCACTATCATTTTCTATGTTCAGTGGACCGTGAAAATGGAATCCGATACCGATACCAATAGTATATTCACCTGTTACCTATTACCTTATCTGTACGTTTCTCATCTGACAGCTGCACCACCAAACTGTGTATTTCGGATTTTGCTATGTACACGGGTTATAATCACAGGGTTGACACTATTAAATAAATTCAATCATTGTCAAATTGTTCCCTATTGAAGTATTTTAAGCAGTAAGACTTTCTAAGATGACTATACGAATACTAAAAATCTGGACTTAAAATAAGGCATATAGGTACAGTTTTCAATTTGTTAGCGGGCATGACATAAAACAGTGAATCAAAGAATTCAACTTTATTTATAACTAAATTAATAAATATAGGACAATGCTGTTGATTAAAAAATACTTCATTTCAAACCTTTTGTTTTCCGAATGATTAATATTACCAATAATTGATAAGTTTCAGGTCGACGGGTGCAAACAGAAAGATTTTGAAAGCAGAGAAAACTGTGCATCTTATAATCGGCATGACTTTATCAGATGACAATCCCAATACTAAAATAAGGCTCACCCATAGTTATATACTTTAATTCAGTCACGGACCCGCAATAAGACGGGTGTGTTCTAAGTTTCAAATTGATTGGACTTCAACTTCATTAAAAACTACCTCGACCAAAAACTTGAACCTGAATGGGACAGACAGACGAACGGACGGATGAACAGACGCACAGACCAGAAAACATAATGCTCATAAATGATAAAAAGTGATTTTTTGAAATTGCTGGCGAGACAATGGATTAGTTTGAAAAATCAAAACTGTGATTAAATACATATTTGAAACAGTACACGTCTATAACCTATTTGAAATAATACACATATACAGTTGCAAACTTTCCAGAGGTGCTATCCAGCACTTTGATTAAAATTGTAGTTGAAATTCTTGGTTTGTTTTTGGACCAATTTTGTTTCATTTTGAAACATAGTATATTGTTGTTTGGATGTATTGTTGATTTTAAGTCATATATATTAATTGACCACATGATTACATGAGGAAAAAAGGTATACATCGATCCTAATTAGTAGACAGGATGGACATTCAGAAATGATTTTTCTTTCCATACATGGTAAAACAAAGTGTGCAGTCAAAACTAGATACTCCTAAAACAGACCTTTGGGATAGGAAAACAATCTTTGTCTTGCTTGACAGAGTCAAAAAGCAAGACATAGGTTTCTGGTGTTGTCTGCGTTGTCAGCATCTTCAACAATGGATGAGTTCCTGATTAGGTCTAGTTAGTGGGGAACCACAAGTGGTAGGTCAATCATATTTAATATGTAGTTACATAAGAATTGGCACATCTCATTTCCATGAAGATTATTTGACTCAGCCACCTCTGAAGTAGTCTAATGACTTTGAAAATTGTGCTTAGTTAACATATGTTAGTTTTTAATTAGGTCAGTTCAAGGGGAATCATAAGTGGTAAGCCAAAGTTAATTGGTATTCAGTTGTATAAGCTTTAGCATATGAGCACATCTCATTTCCGAGCAGAATATTTGGCCTTGTACCTCAGACATGGTCTGTTGAAACTTTTGCTTAGTTTACATGTACTAGTTTGTGATTTTATCAGTTTAAGGTGAACTGCTAATGTTAAGTCTTGGTATGAAAATTTATTGACATTTGCAAGTATCATTTCCCTGGAGATTATATAGCTCCACCCCCTCTTCATGGTTCATTGACTTTGAAACTTTTACCTAGATTACATGTTAATGTTTGTGTTTAGGTTTGTTTAGAAGGAAAGACTTATAATAAGTCATTGGTATTTGGTATCTATGTACTAGCATTGGCGCATCTCATTTACATCGAGATTGATTAGTCATGTACCTCAGTCATGGTTCATTGACTTTGAATATTTGCATAGCTTATGCAACATGATAAAGTATTTCTATTTCAATTTCAACATTTTTGTACTCAAAATTACAAAAAAGGGAGACATATCTCTGTTGTAACAGTTTATTTTAACAGAGTTGAAGATAAATCCAAACACACTCAATAGTTCAGTTTAATTAACAAAATTAAAGTTTTAAAAGTTTCTCATTGTAAAAGAGAATGTGATAGGATGGAAAGGGAAGTAGTGATACACAATATCCCAAGTAATCGACAAAATTGCCTTGTGATTTATACACTTGAAAGCTTATGGGTTTTATTGGTTATTTAAAATCATTTTGTATATTTGAAATTCACCATATCACAATGGGATTCACATAAATCACTTGAAAATGTGGTTATAGTAGTACAAAATACATTGTGGCCATATCTAGTTTTAATTTTGTCTTAATTACAGTATTAATGTGCTGATTCATGGTAAATTATCTCTGAGCAAACTTATTGAATTTAAATTTTTGTGTCTTTTTGAATGGATTTTAGTATTTAAATTCATGGTTGAAATTTACCCACAAAATTCACGAAAAAATTCATATCCAATTAATAATAATGGATACACAGTATTAGATATATCACATAGTATATATCAAATTTTGAACAGTATTTTATCCTTTTTGCTTACAAGTTGAAGTAATATCCTTTTGCTTACAAGTTGAAGTAATATGCTTTTGCTTTCAAGTAATAAGCTTTTGCTTATCTTTTTAGTTTTGCAAAGATGTAAGAAAACATTTTTGTGCTGACTGTTTATTTGCTTGCCTTTTTCTGTAAACCTTGCTTAATTTATTCATTGATACACAGGTCAGTCTTGGTACCAGTGACACAGTTTTTCTGTGGATGTCACAGCAAAGGGCAGAAACCGAGGGACATGTATTTGTCAACCCAATTGACCCTAATGATTATATGATTATGGTTTGGTATGTAGAAGTGCTTTCAAAATAGAAATCTATAAACTTGTGTTTAAATTGACATTTATAAATTTTCATGTCCATTTTCTTGAAAGTCTGAATAACCAGTGCCATATTTACTATACCCAAGTGAAATGTTCTTTAATTTTTTTTGGGGGGGAGCTTAACCCAAACACATTCTTATTTACATTGGTTCATATAAAAATAAGATGTCGTATGATTGCCAACGTGAAAAGTATCCACAAGAGATCAAATGACAAAGAAATTAACAACTATGGGTCACTGTAGAGCCTTCAACTATGAGCAAAGCACATGCCACATAGCAATAAAAGGCCAAGAAATGACAAATGTAAGACAATTCAAAGGAGAAAACTAATGACCTAATTTATGTACAAAATAATGAACCATAAACAAATATGTTACACATGTCTGTCATATTTATTTATTGTAAATTATATTGTTAAAAATTAGGCTGTTATATTTCTGTTGTATTGTTTCACTCTCACTTGAGGCAAACATGCTACCACACAACCACCTAGGTAGTCACAATGATTTAGTGCTAGACATATTATCTATTGTTGGACATCTGGTTATTTTTTTGTTGTTAGGTTTTCTCATGAAACTATACTCCACATTTTATTTGTATGCATGCTTAATTTGATTATATTGGTCTATTTTTAGACAAGATTGAACATGTAAGAACTAAATTTATTTAGATTAATAACACTTCAAATAGTGGGGTGTGGCAGGCTAAGCAAGTAGATGTGATTTATAAAATTGCAGACCATTTTAACTGTTGTTGTAATTGATTTAGTTTGACTCGTTTGCAATATTTGACATAGCTGAATACCAAGGTACCCTCTTCAGGGGCTCTACCCTAAGATTCTCAAAGGTGTTGGTAAATTCACCATTTGGACTTTATTTAAAGGTTAAAGTTTTTGGTCAAAGTAATTTTTGATGAAGTTGGAGTCCAATCAACTTGAAACTTAGTACACATGTTCCCTATGGTATGACCTTTCTAACTGTAATGCCAAATGAGAGTTTTTACGCCATTTCATGGTCAATTGAACATAAAAATGAAAGTGGGAGTGGGTCATCTATGTATGATGGACACATTCTTGTTCTACATCATATATGTTTAACTGTGCATATATAATGACATGAATATGTATCTTTTTATAGCTATAATATGACAAATAATCATGTATGTTTAAATTTATACCAAGCTTTGTGACATTTTATATAATTCTTAACTAGTTTTGCTTAGTCAGAATTATATTTTACTTACTTGGCTGACAAGCTTAAACTCAAGTTTCAAGGGTTAGGTTTGTACAACTATGACCATGATGTATTGGTGAATATTCTTTGTTAAAATATTATTTTGGACTTCTATTTACAATGTCATCAAACTTAGAAGTGAATTAAGTAATATATCAAATAGTATGTGTCCAATTATTACTTAGATTTGTTTGCATCCCCCAAGATATGTACCAGCAGTCATATTATATGTATATGTTGTAGGATTTAAATTATGTTAGTTGAATACTCTTTCCAGTTTTAAGAATGGTTCGTTAGAAAGAGAAGGTATAAAAGACAGATGTGCTGGATCATGGGAGAAATTTGAAGATATGGTGAAATCAACACCTATGGGAAATAATGGCAACTTTGGTGAGTTTGATATAAAAATATGAAGATGTGGTATGATTGCCAATGAGACAAGTTACAACTTTCCACCAAAGTTCTAATGAAGTGAATGTAAGCAATTATAAGCAACTGTATGGCCTTCAGTATAGTTGGCTATTAAAGGCTCCAACATGAAAAATATGACACAATTCAATTGAGAAAACTAATGGCCTAATTTATAACAAAACAATTTACGAAAATCAAATATGACAGACATGAACTAACGACAAACACTAAAACACAGACTACTGACCTGTGACAGGCACATAAAGAATAGGATGGGGCTAAACATGTTTGAAGGTGCCAACTGCCACCCCTTACCAGGGACAGTAAAACACAGGCTACTGACCTGTGACAGGCACATAAAGAATAGGATGGGGTTAAACATGTTTGAAGGTGCCAACTGTCACCCCTTACCAGGGACAGTGATGCAACAGCACAACACAAGAACAACCATACTAAACAATAAACAAATATCTGAACCATCTCCTAGCAAATAAACTACAAAGTCAATGTTTTTATGCTATGTATGCAACTGTGTAATTTGTTTTTAGATAAAGATTGCATGAAATGCAATCAAAACCTTATGGGACTGACTTGGTATCTGAATCTTCGAAGGCTTATCACTACATTTTTTATACACAAAATATATTAAATTGATTATAACATTCTATACATCGTATCCATGAACAGTTCCAAAAATTTATCAATGTAATATATGCTCATAAAATTATATTCAAGACACAAAATGATGGTACACTTGTCAAGAAAATTACATGACTTTTGCAAGATGCACGAATCTAATATCTGTTCTAAAATTAGAATGATGTCATTGTTAAAATCATCTTTGAAAAATTTGGAGTTATCTTCCTTTGTCTAGAATTGCTGTTAAATCAACTACAACCAATGCAAATTGAATAATTATTTTTACTTCCCACTGATAGATTGAAGCAATCTTTACTGTTTATTCATTAGTTATAATCTGGATCTTAATTCAATTTTAATTACAAGATTCCAAACCTATTATGTTAAGTGTTGTTTGTGATTTCAGGGTTGTTCTTTGGTCAGGTTGAAGTCCAGCCATTTGTAAAAGGAACATTTAGATTTAATGAGAAGAATGAGAAGGTACTCTTAAAATTGAATAAAGAAAAATAATTGATGTAGATTGCATTTAATGTCATATTAATTTTATAATTATTTATAATGTTCATATTCTATACAAATTTTTATTAATTATTGAAATACTATCAGTATCCTGTTGAAATGTTAGTCGAAACCAGTGCAAACATCAATTTTGAGCAGCAACTTATCTTTAACCAAAAGACATTTAAAGGGTCAACATTTACCAATTTAAAACTGTATTTTCACTCTCATCAGTGTCCACCCTTTAATAAGGCAATATTTCCATTACAAAAGGGGTTACAAACTAAGAAAGGCAGTACTGTATTGGATCTGAAAAATTTAACTGAGACTTTATTTCTGTATTGCAGGTAGATGCTTTCCCACCAGATGTAGAAGTAAGAGCTGTTCTAGAAGGGCAAATGATAGCAAGGAGAGTTTATTCAGAGCTCAGAGGCATGAAAATAAGTAAGATAATAACAGGTGTATGCTTGTGAGAAAATAATTCCAACAGGTATATGCTTGGTGAGAAAATAACTGAAACAGGTATATGCTTGGTGAGAAAGTAACTGAAACAGGTATATGCTTGGTGAGAAAGTAACTGAAACAGGTATATGCTTGGTGAGAAAGTAACTGAAACATGTATATACTTGATGATTTGAATAAATGTAATCAACTGAGAAAAAGACTTCATTACCCAATAAAGTACAAAAGTGAGCCACTATTTGCTTCAGGATGCTGTAAAATTACCACAAGGCACAAAATTGGGAAAGCCTATAAAAATATCTTCAATCAAAATAATAACTGCATTGACAATTTCCTAATATGAACAATTGATCCAAACCATTATCACAAGTCTCAGAATCAGGCTGAATAATCATTTTAAAGGGTGACATGTATGTGTTGACAATTATCGTCATTGCAAAATCAACCATTTGGTATATCTGAAAGAGTAACAAGTTTATTGACAGTGGCGGATACAGGAATTTTCAGAAGTAGGGGCCCTCTGACTGCCTAAGAAGGGGCCTGCTTTGGTCATGCTTCAGTGGTTCCCTACATAATCAGTCAATTTTTTTTCCCAGAAAAGGGGAGGGGTGGGCCCCCTCTAAATCCGCCTCTAATTGATACTAAGGTGTATGGTGATTAAACTAATTAACACTGTGGGTTGATATTAACAAATTTACTTTGACAATTACCTTTTACATTCAAAAGGGAGGATTGAATGCTAAAACCATGCTTTCCTATTTATATCTTGATATTTCAAGAAATCATGAGTTATTGAAAACTCAAGACTGCATGACTACCAATTACAATAATAAAGTTACAATAGAAGCCCAAATGGTTGTTAGATGTTTTACTGTAACCTATTTTTTTTTAGTTAAATGAGGGTTATTGATGAAACTTTACTGAATATTAATCTCATAAGATGTTGTGTAAAAGGTAAACAGATAAATTTCCATTAAGCCAAAAAAAAAAGACTGATAATATTTGACCAAAAGCATAAAATCACTAAAAAAGTATAAAATCTGCTTTATCCACATTTGCCTCTCTGACAATACGATTGTATCAGTTATATGTCATATACTGCTGTATTGACTTTTCTTGAATAACATTTTGCAGCTCAGCAGACAAGACTACTAGCTACAGGTGGAGCATCAAATAACAAAGCCATACAGCAGGTAAGAGAAATCAATCTGATCATATGATAACCAACCTTAGCTAATTCTGCAGGTTCTTGCATGATCTAATTCTGCAGGTGTTTGCATGAGCTAATTCTGCAGGTGCTTGCATGAGCTAATTCTGCAGGTGCTTGCATGAGCTAATTCTGCAGGTGCTTGCATGAGCTAATTCTGTAGGTGCTTGCATGAGCTAATTCTGCAGGTGCTTGCATGAGCTAATTCTGCATGTGCTTGCATGAGCAAATATGACAGGCAAATAGCATTACATTGCACTTTCTTTAAATGTGATAATGTGGTAATTCATGCAAAGACTATGTTCCATTGAAATAAATAAAAAATATATTATTGATAAAGTTCTTACTCCATTAATTTTTAGCTCACCTGGCCCAAAGGGCCAAGTGAGCTTTTCTCATCACTTGGCGTCCGGTGTCCGGCGTCCGGCGTCGTCGTCCGTCGTTAGCTTTTACAAAAATCTTCTCCTCTGAAACTACTTGGCCAACTTTTACCAAACTTGGCCACAATCATTATTAGGGTATCTAGTTTAAAAATTGTGTCCGGTGACCCGGCCAACCAACCAAGATGGCCGCCATGGCTAAAAATAGAACATAGGGGTAAAATGCAGTTTTTGGCTTATAACTCAAAAACCAAAGCATTTAGAGCAAATCTGACAGGGGTAATATTGTTCATCAGGTCAAGATCTATCTGCCCTGAAATTTTCAGATGAATCGGACATTCCGTTGTTGGGTTACTGCCCCTGAAATGGTAATTTTAAGGAAATTTTGCTGTTTTTGGTTATTATCTTGAATATTATCATAGATAGAGGTAAGCTGTAAACAGCAAAAATGTTCAGTAAAGTAAGATCTACAAATAAGTCAACAGGACCAAAATGGTCTGTTGACCCCTTTAGGAGTTATTGCCCTTTATAGTCAATTTTTAACCATTTTTCGTAAATCTTGGTCATCTTTTACAAAAATCTTCTCCTCTGAAACTACTTAGCCAAATTAAACCAAACTTGACCACAATCATCATTGGGGTATCTAGTTAAAAAAATGTGTCCGGTGAACTGGCCAGCCAACCAAGATGGCCGCCATGGCTAAAAATAGAACATAGGGGTAAAATGCAGTTTTTGGCTTATCACTCAAAAACCAAAGCATTTAGAGCAAATCTGTCATCAGGTAAAATTGTTTATCAGGTCAAGATCTATCTGCCCTGAAATTTTGAGATGAATTGGACAACCCGTTGATAGGTTGCTGCCCCTGAATTGGTAATTTTAAGGACATTTTGCTGTTTTTGGTTATTATCTTGAATATTATTATAGATAGAGATAAACTGTAAACAGCAAAAATGTTCAGCAAAGTAAGATCTACAAATAAGTCAACAGGACCAAAATGGTCTGTTGATTTCTTTAGGAGTTATTGCCCTTTATAGTCAATTTTTAACCATTTTGTAAATCTTAGTTATCTTTTACAAAAACCTTCTCCTCTGAAACTACTGGGTCAAATTAAACCAAACTTGGCCACAATCATCATTGGGGTAATTAGTTTAAAAATTGTGTCCCGTGACCTGGCCAACCAACCAAGATGGCGGCCATGGCTAAAAATAGAACATAGGGGTGAAATGTAGATTTTGGCTTATAACTCTGAAACCGCAGCCTTTAGAGCAAATTTGACAGGGGTAAAATTGTTTATCAGGTCAAGATCTATCTGCCCTGAAATTTTCAGATGAATCTGACAACCTGTTGTTGGGTTGCTGCCCCTGAATTGGTAATTTTAAGGAAATTTTGCTTTTTTTGGTTATTATCTTGAATATTATTATAGATAGATTAAACTGTAAACATCAATAATGTTAAGCAAAGTAAGATTTACAAATAAGTCAACATGACGGAAATGGTCAATTGACCCCTAAGGAGTTATTGTCCTTTATAGTCAATTTTTAACAATTTTCATAAAATTTGTAAATTTTAACTAACATTTTCCACTGAAACTACTGGGCCAAGTTCATTATAGATAGAGATAATTGTAAGTAGCAAGAATGTTCAGTAAAGTAAGATGTACAAACACATCACCATCACCAAAACACAATTTTGTCATGAATCTATCTGCTTCCTTTGTTTAATATTCACATAGACCAAGGTGAGCGACACAGGCTCTTTAGAGCCTCTAGTTACTAATTCTTTGGATTCACAACCTATCTCAGTAGTACTGTTATTAGCTGGCATGTATATCAGATTCACATAAAAGAGGGGTGAAAGATACCAAAGGGACATACAAACTCATAGATCGAAAATAAACAGACAACTCCATTGCTAAAAAAGAAAATAAAACAATAATAAACAAGACACAACATAGAAAACTAAAGAATTAATTGTCCATTATTTAAATTTCATTCTTTTTTCAGGTAATGGCAGATGTATTTAATGCACCAGTTTATACAACACAGATTGCTGATTCAGCAGCTTTGGGAGGATGTTATAGAGCTATACAAGGTACGAAATTAACTTTATATATTAATGTACTTTCTTCCATTATACACTCAAGAAAATAAATCTAATTAAGGAATGACTGTAATATTTTTTCTGTCTATGAAGAAATAACATAAAAAATGTGGTGCACACTGAATAACGCGCGTAGCGGGTTATTTAACAGTGTGCACCACATTTTTTATGTTATTTCGAATAAACAGAAAAAATATTACAGTCATTTCTTATGATTTAATTCTAAATTCCATTTTAAACCGTAGAAAACCATGAAAAAACGTTGATGACGTCATGGTCACATGACTAAATTATGTCTATGGGCTCATAACAAAATAACGTCAGCCAATCAGAAGACACGTTACATCCAAAATTAAATTATTCATACTTATAATAAAAAGTTACCTGAGATAAATTGAGAATTGAGAATGTGAAAGTTATTTTTTTTCTCTTTATGTATGGTCCAGTCAAGTTTAAACTGAATGATTGGTATTTTATTTAAGGAAGCCATCTTGGATAGCAAGAAATATTAACATACATACAATGCATGAGTGATTCACTTAAAACTTATAGAACTTAACATTGTTGATTTTAGGAAGAGGATTGTTTATTGTTTGTTGTGGGGATTTTTGCTGTGTGGTCATTGGAAACAGTTCTTGGATTTCTTGTACAGTAAATTCAGAAATTATTGCATGCATATATTTTTGCGATTTTGTTATTTTAGACTTAAATGTGATTTAAATTTTTACGATTTTGAGAAAAATTCCCTTTAATTCATAAATAATATTTCAAAATACAAGTTTAAATTATTGCGTTTACAACTCTGTCGCATTTTTTGCAATAATAAAAACCTCGCAATAATTTCTGAATTGACAGTATTAAAAAATTTAAATCGCATAAAATTTAATTTAGCTTTTTGGGACAGGATATAACTAACACATTTTACAGTGATTATTTTCTTTCAGCCTGCACTGGCAAGCAATTTGAAGATGTAGTGAAAAACCACCCTGAGCCAGTATGTGTTGCAAAACCTACTTTAGGTTGTGTTGAGGTAAAATTTTACTTTTGTTAGTGAAAGCAGTAGATGAGATATTTAACCAGCAGTAAATGAGATATTTAACCCTACAAATTTACCATGTACCTCTTCAAATTCACTTTATCAATGTCATATAAGTATAAAAAAGAAGATGTGGTATGATTGCCAATGAGAGAACTCTCAACATGAGACCAAATGACACAGAAATTAACAACTATAGGTCACCGCACATCCTTCAACAATGAGCAAAGCTCAAACCGTGTGGATTTCTTTTTCATGTGAACATTTTATAAGAAAATTTAGAAGGCGTGGTATGATTGTCAATGAGATAACTCTCCACAAGAGACCAAATATAGATATAACAACTACAGGTCACTGTACAGCATTCAACAATGAGTTAAACCCATACTGCATAGTCAGCTATAAAATGCCCTGAAATGACAAATGTAAAGCAATTCAAAAGAGAAAACTAATGGCCTGATTAATGTACAAAATATTGAACAAAAAACATATATGATATACAGCAACAAGTGACAACCACTCGGTGGCCCAGTGATCTAAGTAGTTACTATTGTAATCGCTAGCCAGCTCCTGGGGGTGCACTCGACTCAAATCTTAATTGACTAGGATTGTCAGTTTTCCATTTGGAGGTCGTGGTTTTCTCCGGGCACTCCGGCTTCCTCCACCAATAAAAACTGGCCACCACGAAATAGCCCAAAAGGGATGCTTAAAAGTGGCGTTCAAACACCAAAAATCAAATCAAATCAACTGAATTTTGAATATTATACAAATTCTAACCAAAGTTCACATTTCTGATTACAATATCAATACCTGATCAAATTTTTTTTTTTCTCTTTATCAAAAATCAACAATGCTACTTGTCCGATATGACACTGGTGATTTAGCTTATAAAGATAATAGGTCAATAGTTAAATGGGTGTACTAACTGTACTAACTGAGCTGACATGGTCCATTGTACCGTACTATGAAATCTATTACAATAATTGTTTTCTACAAGTGAGATGTGTAGGATAGAAATAGACCTTATGCAATTTGCACATACACATGTGCATGTAGAAGACTGATTGATTTTTGAACATTCAAGTACAAAATAAAAGATGAACTTTGGTCTGATTTGTAGATTTTCTTATATAACAGTTCAATTTTCTAACAGTAACATACTTTCCATAGAGATTGTTTTTCAACCCAAACTTTGGTTAAGATATGTATTCATATAAATATTCATTTGCATTAGGTCTATTTCTATCAGACGCAAGTATAAGAATACTAATGGCTTTTCTTTATATTTATAGATCTATGACAAAATGTGTGAGAGATACAGAATCATAGAGAAGATAATCACAGAAAAATAGATACTTGTAATATATATATATATATATATATATATGTTTTTCTGGCTGTCAAATTAATTTGAATTAACAAAACCTATGCAGTAATGTATATTGATTCAAGCTATATTTTTTCAATTAGTCTTTATGGTGCTTTTTTGTAAATTTTTATATAATTCTTTTGTTCATATTTTTCATTGCAATAAATTTGGCAAAAAGTAGTTGGCTATAGATAATTCAAGAACTGCCAAATGGTAGTAAAACCAAAAATTAAACCATAACTTTTATGTGAAATGGTTTTATAAAGCATAAATAAATAATGACAGAAGTGAACTATTGAAATTTGAAATTCCTTTATGTTGGCATTTTTAAAACATTTTATGTTGGTGCTCGTGCTAACCTCAGTCAACATTCAGTATGTCTTAATCAGACAAGTTCTATGATTGTTTACAGCTATTTTCTTAATGCATGTAGTTTAAAATTTTGGTTAGCTTGCTTGCTTTGTTTATATAACTGTTTGCTCAAACATTGTAATTAAGTTATAGAACAGAATAGAATAGAATAGAATATTTTATTTACCAAATTAGGGCCCCAGGAGGGCATATCATACAGACAATATTATTATAAACAATAACATATGCAATACATAAACAAAAAATTGTTATATAATTGCAACCAATAGATATGTGGGGTTTCAACTTGTATAATGCTATTAGATGCTTGAGCAAACATTTATACGAACATAACAAGGAAGCCAACCAAACCATTAAATTAATACATGCATTCGGAAAATAGCTTTAATAAGTTTTATAATTGTTTAATAAGTGATGACATATATATGTATATATGTGCTAAAAATAAGACGCAACATTGTCTTTCTTTAGTTTTTGTTTATATTTTATATTGCATATAACATTATTGTCAGTTTTAATTTTTGATACACAGATACTATTGTTATTCAAATTATATTTTTTTTTTTGCTGTACTTATTGTGCAGTTTGAACTGTAAATCATTTTTATGCAGTCATATTCTTTAAGCTGAATTTCAAATGTTCAAAAAATTGTGTTGTGAAATTCTTTGCTTACAGTGAGTTGACTGTTAGTGTTGCTCTCCACCAATTGCAATTCATTCAAAATTTTGACCAAATTGCAATTTGTTTTATAAAATCAAATTGTTCAACTGGTCAAAAATTGGAACCAACTGCTGTAGAAAACCACAGCCAAGTCATAAAAGTGCAAGGTGATAAAATAAAACATACTTACAATCCTATAAGACTTTAACTCCACTTTAATGATGTTGTGACAAAATTAGTTTATCAGTTTGTATAGTTATATTATATTCATTTCCATGCTGAAGGGGAACTTTTTATTTTGAATTGCTATAAAATTGTCCAAACTAAGCTTTCATATAGTTTTTCTTTCTAAAAGTATTCTATATTTATAAGAATCATATATCATTTTAAATAAAACATCATATATTCAGTAAAATATGTGTGAAATAACAATATGCTATTGATAAGTTTTCAGGGGAGATAACTTAAAATATTATTCTTTTGAATAAAGACTTTTTGAAAGAAAAGTTATTATCTCCCCCATGGAAACTTCCTACAAACATATATTGCAATTTTACACATATTTTACTGAATATGAAATGTTTTAATTCACATAATGTCTGATTCTTATAAATATAGAATACTTTTAGAAAAAAAACTATATGAAAGCTTATTTTGGACAATTGTTTTTTTTTCTAAAAGTATTCTATATTTATAAGAATCAGACATTATGTGAATTAAAACATTTTATATTCAATAAAATATGTGTAAAATAGCAATATATGTTTGTAGGAAGTTTCCATGGGGGAGATAATAACTTTTCTTTCAAAAAGTCTTTATTCAAAAGAATAATATTTTAAGTTATCTCCCCTGAAAACTTATCAATAGCATATTGTTATTTCACACATATTTTACTGAATATATGATGTTTTATTTAAAATGATATATGATTCTTATAAATATAGAATACTTTTAGAAAGAAAAACTATATGAAAGCTTAGTTTGGACAATTTTATAGCAATTCAAAATAAACAGTTCCCCTTCAGCATGGAAATGGCTATAATATAACTATTCAAACTGATAAACTAATTTTGTCACAACATCATTAAAGTGGAGTTAAAGTCTTATAGGATTGTAAGTATGTTTTATTTTATCACCTTGCACTTTCACATTTTGACTGAACAATTTGTTCAATATTCTGACCAGTTGAACAATTTGGTTTAATAAAACAAATTGCAATTTGGTCAAAATTTTGAATGAGTTGCAATTGGTGGAGAGCAACACTAACAGTCAACTCACTGTAAAAAAGATGTGTGTATCTTATTGTAACTAATGTAAAAATAGCCAGATATATTTATTTCTGCATTTATACACTGTTAAATTATATACACATTCTTGGTGGTTGTGACAACTATTAGCATACTAGTAAAAAGCACAAGAAGTGATGGAATTTTGGGGAGCACTCTATATAGCTTGTTTTAGATAGTTTGTATTATTTGTATTATTGTCTAGACATTTGGCTGTTGATTTCTTATGATTTAATGAAGTAATTATGTTTTATATGTTTGGAATTTAAAATCATAAAACAAATCATACCATTGATTTCTGTAATTTAGGAGAATGTTTAAAAAATGTTCGTTTTGATCACATATTCAATAGATCCCTTCAGGATATTGGTTCCCAGAGGGTCATTATGGACCATTTATAAGGATGAATATCCAATGAATAACCCATGTTAAAAGCCTTAATCACAGGTGAAATATTGAATCATATCCCTAGTATATAACATGAACTATGTCATCATGCCAGATTTTTCTGTTGCACTCATATGAAAATTTCAGAAGTTTCTTTTTGTAATATTTATTTAAATGTCACACTAAAACAAGTCTTTTCCACAAGATATCTATTGTTTGTTAAAAGTCAAAACATATTTAAAACATTGCAGATTTGTTTCTTTCATTTCTGAATACGGGTATATAATTAACTTTTCATTTTATTTATGAAAGAGGTTTTTTACTTAATATTTTGTAAGGGTTTTATTGGTGCATATTTTTCAGCTCATAGTCATAGGGATTATAATATTTGGTATTTATTGCATCTATTGTAATTTTGTTTATAACATAACAAATGTTCATATCCTTACATTTAAAAAAAAATCTCACAGTCCATTATGGAAAGATGTTTGTTTGCAAATTCAAATTTCAGGGATAGTCTAATTTTCAATTTCTAAACCAAAAAACATCCCATTTCTTTGATATTTTGATTAATCTAATGTCCATGTACATGTACTACATTTAACAGATTTCCAGCAAGCTATTTTGAAACCTCAAATCTTGAAATAGATTATTCCATATTGGAAGCCAGGATGCAGCAATAATCAAATATTCTGGTCAGTTATTCAATTATTTTTAGTTGTTTAGTAAATAAAACTAATCTTATATAATTCCTTCTTTACACTCCAAACATTTTAGAGTTTGCTTTTCCAAGTAAATGAATATACAACCTTCATAAACTAAAACAAACATTGAAGCTGTATGATTAACTAGTTTTCCCTAGATCAATAACCTTTAGTACATTATATTGAATGAGTTTCATGTATTGTTTAATGTAACACAAAGTAATCTTGCCTATTTGATGTAGTGGCCCAGTTTTAAACGAATTATAACAGATGTACTTTAATTGTACAAATTAAGATTTAGGATATAAGGTAAAGGAAAGTAGTTGTTTGTTCTGTTTTTGGATAAGAAGCAGGATACTCTATGTATAGAAATTTCTGCCAAATAATTTTCTGATATATTTAAGAGGTTGAGGCATTTTTGTGATTTGTTTCCTGAATATTTTTTTCTTTGAATTCATTTTTATATTTTTGAGCACACTATTGTATCATTTTTTATTCATCATTTTTTTGTTTTCTAAATATAGATATGAATATTATGGATACTTTTTAGAGTAAACTTTTTCAATGAGTGCCAAAATGAAATGCAATGCAAAGTTTATTTTTTATTTTTAAAACATTATTTTGAACATTTTAGGTGAGAACAATTTATCTCACCATGATAAAGTAGGCCAAATATTGCCAAAAGTATGGTCACTGACCATATACTAGTAGTTGATTTATTTCAACTTGAAATTAATTTTATATTTATAGTGTTATGTGATGATATGGTTCTTGTTGACATGTTGTTAGAGATTTTCTTGTTAAAGAAGTTTTATGTATTCTTTGGTTGCAGGTAGAAAGAATTAAAATTTATTTCTTTTATTTTAATTTGACCACTAATTTCATACACATTCTTATGAACATACTAGTACTGATACACATTGATGGACACTTTCTTGTAATGAAGAAAAATGTTAGAATTTTACCGTATATTTTGGTGAAGATCAGTTTAAGAGTCAAATTGGCTCTAAAAACTAAAGTATTTCAAAATTAATTCAATTTTCAGAACTTCAAATATCCAAATGAAAATGTATTTATACCCCCACTTTTGAAAAAAGGGGGGTATACTGTTTTACCTCTGTCTGTCCTTCCATCCATCCATCCATCAGTCAGTCAGTCCATCCGTCTCATGAATATTTTTCGTCACATTTTTCTCAGGAACTACAATACAAGGATTTCTGAAATTTAGTTTCAGGGTTTATATAAGTCAGCTATACCGTGTTATGTGTTTTCAGATTCATCACTTGACAACTTCCTGTTTACCGAAAACACTTGTATGATTTTACACATGATAGCCAAGTTGAAAGTCTTCGTCACAATTTTCACAGGAACTACAATACAAGGATTTCTGAAATTTGGTTTCAGGGTTAAATATAAGTCAGCTATACTGTGTGATGCGTTTTCAGATTCATCACTTGACAACTTCCTGTTTACCGAACACTTGTATGATTTTAAAAATGATAGCCAAGTTGAAAATTTCGTCACAATTATCTCAGGAACTACAATACAAGGATTTATGAAATTTGGTTTCAGGGTTTATATAAGTCAGCTATAATGTGTGATGCGTTTTCAGATTCATCACTTGACAACTTCCTGTTTACCGAACACTTGTATGATTTTAAAAATGATAGCCAAGTTGAAAATTTCGTCACAATTTTCTCAGGAACTACAATACAAGGATTTCTGAAATTTGGTTTCAGGTTTTATATAAGTCAGCTATACCGTGTGATGCGTTTTCAGATTCATCACTTGACAACTTCCTGTTTACCGAACACTTGTATGATTTTTCACATGATAGCCAAGTTGAAAATTTTCGTCACAATTTTCTTAGAAACTACAATACAAGGATTTCTGAAATTTGGTTTCAGGGTTTATATAAGTCAGCTATACCATGTGATGCGTTTTCAGATTCATCACTTGACAACTTCCTGTTTATTGAACACTTGCATATTTTTACACTATTAATATTATCCACTTGCAGCAGGGGTATCATCAGTGAGCAGTAGCTTGCAGTTTAACACTGCATTTAAATAATGTCATTTTACAAATTTTCCTTGTCAGTGAATATACATGGGTATAAAATATATTTCTTCACTTATAACTGATTATTGTTGATATAAATACAATGTGTTCATTGAATTCCTTTTTAGTGGGTTGATATTCTCTAGTCTATTGTAATTTTTATTAATCAAGAAATAAATTAATGCTCAATTATAAATTCTTTATGCTTTATACAGGTCCAGGATTTATTTCATGATATACATATTTGTTTTTCATATGATGGAAATATAATCTTTCAATCAGTTTAATTGAGGCCTGGAGCTGGCATGTCAGTAACTGCTAGTAGTCCTTTATTAATTTATGTATCATTGTCATTTTGTTTAGTTTCTTTTGTTACCTATTCTGACATCACACAAGGACTTCTTTTAAACTAAGTTTTACTGTGTGTATTGCTATGTGTTTCTATATTCTACATTGTCTAGAGGTATGGAAGAGGGGGGAGATCTCACAAAACATGTTGGACCCCACCTCAATTTTGCCCTTGTCCCAAGTCAGGAGCCTCTGGCCTTTGTTAGTGTTGTATGTCTTTTAATTTTAGTTCATTTATATGTTTTGGAGTTTTGTGTGATGTCAATTTTTACTGAACTAGTACACAATTTTATTAAGGGGCCAGCTGAGGACCACCTCAGGGTGTGGGATTTTCTTGCATCGGTGGCCTTTGGCTGTTGTCTGCTCTTTGGTCGGGTTGTTGTTGCTGACATATTCCCCACTCCATTTTCAATTTTATCATTTATTATATTTAAAAAATAATTCATGGAAGCCATAGGTTGTTGGAAATTTACACATGGCCTGGGCCGTGATATTCGAATTTTATCCTGAGCGTTAGCTAGGGATAAAATTAACAAATATCACGGCCCAGGCCATGTGTAAATTTCCAACAATCTATGGCTTCCATGAATTATTTCGATTCTAATAGGACAAACTATAGGACTACATTAAAATACTGAAGCGAGGGTTGGTTTGGTGTGTGTGTGTGGGTAATCTTTTTTACTCCCTGTTAGATAAAGCTCAAATATCTTAATAAATCCGTAGCTTGCATGGGTTATTTCGTGAACCACTAGAAAAAAAAAACTGTTTAATTCTTCTAATTCTCAAATCCAACATTTGTCATTTTTAATTTACATGATTTTCTATTAAGCTTCCTTCAAATCCAAAGTTGACATTTTGTAACTAAGGAGCCACCATGTTGACTTGCTGAAATTAGTAAATATGCAAATAATGCAATAGAATAGAAAATAAAACAAAATCTACCTCAAAAATCAGTTTTAATACAATATCATACGACTTTCAATGGTTCAGGTAACATAAAACTTTCAACTTTAGCTGTTTCATTTGTATGACGTCATGTTTTGAAATGACTTAAATGCCTTAAAAAAATTAATAGACTTTGCGGAATTTTATTTTATTTTTATTTTGTTGATTTCTCTGAGCTCTTGTACATTACTTCTTTTTATTATGCATCCGATAAGAATAACAGTTATTTTATCTTTTTTCAATTGCACCTTTTAAAACAATAAAATCTGCAAAAGGTCTGCAAATAGGTTCCAATACATGTAGATTTACGTGGGAAGTATATTGTAACAGCCATTATTATGTACATATCTCTTAGTCTGCGCTTAGTATAGATATATCGAGAATTTTATCACAGTGTTGTTTACAAAGCGAAAGGAGCACATCATATTAGAATGACTTAAACCATTCATGGGTTAAATAATTGTCTTGTGACCAGTCAGTTTAATTGATGTATTCAGAAATCCAACTTCCTAGTAAATTAAGTAACACAATCTCCAAATCTATGTATTGTAGATGCTTTTACTTTCGGTGATAACATTTTTTGTGGATTGAGGAAAAGTTATGAGTCAGTGGATATTTCAATTGATGGATTTGCCAAAAAAGCCTTTTAGGTGGTACATGACACTACAGGGAGATAACTCAGTACAAATCAGCATGTTCTTTTGTCATGGCAATATACAACTTCTAAATGATAAAAAATTATTGTTTGTAAAACTGCTATATATCCTATGAAACTTTTTACGATAAAGTAGGGTTTAAGTTTTTTCAAATTTGGAAATTTTAGTCAAAGGGTCAAAGTAAATTTTTTCTCAAAATTTTATAAAAATTAAAAGAGCTTAATTAATTTTAGTCAAGATGTTTGGAAATCATTAAATATTGCTTACTTCGTTGTGTTTGGTTTTATGGTTTTGCTTTACCCATGAAATCCACAAAATTTAACATCCAAAAAATAATAATTTTAATAATCATTTCACAGTACATGACATGTAAACCAATCACAACATCTTATATATTAATGTTACCCTAATGGCAGTCTTGAGAAGTGCTCACCTGTTACAATTATCATTCTCGAGCTGCTTACCAAATAAATTTGAAGTAATTCTGTTTTGAAAATGTTTGTTGGACAAAATGATGGTTAATTTCCAATGTATGCACATGGTCACTGGACAAAAGACATGACTTAAAACCAACAGCAACACACTAAATCATACCTGGATGTTACCAAATTGGACCAAAAAAACAATCAAAAAATTTTAATTAAAAAGGCACAACAAGGTTTTAAATGAAAACCAATTAAGAATATGGTAATATAATGTACTTCCCCATCTCATGCAAGTAAATTTCCATTGGATTTAAGATATAATTAAAAAGCAACAATGTATTTGAACATTAATGCATCATAGTATACCTAGATAAAACAAGATTTGACCAAATATCAACAAAATATTCCAAACACAACACACCACAGTTATCATATCAAAACATAATTGAGTCCTTGACTAAAGAAATAAAGTAATTTGCCTAAGGAGAACAGCTCACACTTACTTTTCCTACATAAGTACTTTATAAGTTGAACGCATGAAATTTGAAATTAATTCAATAAACCAATTTATATAGTTTGCATGATTTCACTGGTGTCTTATTGTGATTGTGACATTTACACATCTGCCAAACAGTTGAAACTCTACCTTGCATATCATATAAAGTTTTTATAAAAGGGACATAACTGAAGAACGGTAAAAGTGATGCAACCCAAACTTGAACTTGATTTAGAGTTTTGTGGTAAGAATTATTGTGTATAAGTTTCATAACATTTGCATGAGGCAAACTTAAAGTTAGAGAAAGGACACGGAATTCAACAATTTTTCCATTTATAAAGGGTCATGACAGTAAAAATGACACCAACAAAATTCTTACTTGATCTTTATCTTTATGGTAATTAGCATTGTGAATAACATTTGGTTGATGTAAACTTAAGTTGGAGAATGGGATTTTTTTTTTAGCAATTTTCCGTTTAAAAAGCGACATAACTCTAGAACGGTTAAAGTGACTCCACCAAAATTCAAACTTGATCTATTTTCTGTGAATAAGTTTCTTCAGTTTTTAGTTAAGTCAAACAAAAGTTAGGGAACAGAAACCATCTTTGGGAGTTTGGGACGTGTGAATTCAAGAACATACAGACAGAAAAGAGTAAAACTGTGTGCCCTTTTGGCTCCGACAGAGGCATACAAAATTGTTTTAATAATAACGATAAAATACTTTTATTAATTTTTCACATCCATAAAAACATAGAATCAATTTGATAAAGCAGTACATGTATATGATAAAAATCATAAATAAAATATTTCATAAATTCAAATAAAATAAATAAAATGTGCAGAAAATATAATTTTCTCTGTATTTACAGCATAATCAGATAACATAACTCGAGCAACATTATTTTATGATATTACATGATAAAAATAGTTCATGGCTCTAGCAATAACATTTCATATTTTCAGTTATCCAACATATAAAATTATACAGCACCACTTTTTAAAGAAAGACAACATTACCATTACTTTGTAGTTAGTCCTATATTTCATATAGCATAGAAAGTAAAGAAACACATCTTCAATTTGTCATGAATCTAAACATGCTTCCTTTTTATTGATATCAACATATGAACATTACTATTACTTTGTAGTTAGTCCTATATTTCATATAGCATAGAAAGTAAAGAAACATCTTCAATTTGTCATGAATCTAGACATGCTTCCTTTTTATTGATATCAGCATAAGGTGTAAAAGTTGGTACATCTGGCAGTTCTAATGATAAATCAAGTTCACCCGTGTTTATACCATCTACCATAGGGGATTGCTTATACAAGTTACTTTGTGATATCTGTTGATGCTCTGGTGTTCTGTTTGGACTGGGTAATTTTTGTGGTGATGTTCTTGGAGTAATTGAAAATTTTTGTGGTGATACAAACGTTGAAATTCCTGTAACTTTTTCTGGAGTCTGGAGTGGTGATACAGGCTGATCTATGGAAGCTGATGGAACTTTGGGTAAATGTAAATCTGAAATCACAAAGTACAAATTGTATTTAAACGAATGAACTTTTGCATGCATCTTGAAGTTAATAAGTAACTGATTTATAAATATAAATGATTTATTTGAATGATGGGAATATTAATGTCTACTCCTTGTTGTATGTACATTGTATTTAGGGTAGCTAAAAATGTCATCACTCAAAAAAAAATTTGTGCGTTGTTCTTATCTACGTTTTTATTGAGATTTATAATATATGATGTTGTCAGGTGATTATTAAGAAAAGAAAAAGTTTTTTTAAGGTGCTTGTTTATGCTACATTTAAACATGAACAGGGAATGACAGGCTACTAAAATAAAAGTGTTTGATTTCATATAATACATGGATGGTATTTCAATTTGAGAATGATGATCAACCTTGCAAAACTGTCTAATCTATAATACACTTATCTAGCCACTCAAACCTACATATAAAAAGAAGTTGTTTAATTGTCACTGAGACAACACTCAATATAGACCAAAAGACACAAAATCAGCAACTATAGGTCACTGTACAGCCTTTAACAATGAGCAAATCCTAAACAGCACAGTCTGCTATAAAACGCCCAGCAATTACAAATGTAAAACAATTTAAACAATAGAACTAATGTCCTAACTTATGTACAAAATAATGAATGAAAAACACATATGTAACACAGCAACAAATGATAATCACTGAATTTAGACAGGCACATGGAGAATGTGGTAGGGTTAAACTTTTTAGAAGGTGTCAAACCCTCCCCCTAACTTGGGACAGTGGTGTAATAGTACATGTACAACATAAACAAAGTATTTTAACTGTAAAAATCAGTTAGAAAAGGCCTTACTCATCAGATGGATACAAATAGAAATATATCTAACTAAAAAAGGTGTACTTGGACGGGTTCTTATACATAACAACAACATTAAGACACTAAGTACAGATCTGGGAGTATTCACAGTAAGTGACAGCTAAAAATAACTTGAAGCTAAAGATGTTACATTTAGTCTATTTTATTCAATTATTTTGCATTTGAAAGTAGCGTAGTGTAGTGTAGGAAAATTACAGATTCAGAACCAAAATGAACATTTACCTGAATATTGTAAAGAACCTTATACATCTGTCTGTTTGTTAAAAATTTGAAAACGAGCTGTTTAAATAGCTTATTGTTGAAGAGTTTACTTACTGTTTGATCTGGTCATTACAAATCTATTTCATGATTACTTACAGATTAAAAACATCAAATATATATAAGTTTTGGTGCTGAACATTCATTGGTCAGTTGTAATTGAGGATATAATAGGGATTTGATTTCTTCATTTATAAATAGAAAATAGTTATATTGACAGTTGGAATGCAAAAATATAAATTTAACCTTATATTTTATAAAAATATCCTTGGTCTTAATGCTAAAAAATTTGTTAAATAAACAATTGAATGATTAAATGCCATTTAAGCGGTCGGTTTTCAATGCAATTCGGTAACTGTTATTTGAGTTGAAATAATTTAGACTTGTCCAAGTCTGGGTAATTAGGCTTTTGCAAGCGTACTTTTTTGTTTGTTTGTTGGTTTGTAAATTGGAGAATTTCAATGATTAAGTTAGTACCGACATTAAAAGACCTCCTCACAAAAGTGGTAGGTCAAACGTCCCTTTTTGTTCAAAGGTCTTTTAATATCAATATTAACTTATCATTGCTATTACATGAATATACCATGCTTATTCAGAAATATCAGTTCACAAAATCTTTGAAAGAAGTATATTACTATGGAACTTATTTGTGATCAGTGAATGGTATCAAGGAGAATATATTTCTGTATTTGGCAAAGTAATTGATGCCACCATAAACGTAAAATAATGTCATTGCACCATAACATCATAACTTTGAAAAATGTGTATCATTTACACTTAGAATTTAAAATATCACTCCACCAGAAATTACTGGTATCAAAATTTAAATACAAGCATTGTAGATAAGTAGCTTCCTAACTGTCATGCCATATAATGATTAGTATGTTGTATCTTTATATATCTATTCTATCTTTTATACTTTGACTGTGCAGGCCCACCAGGAATTTTCAAGGGGAGTTACATCAACTAGAGACAAATTAAATATCATCTTTAATAATCCAAGTTCATATAAAACAATGACTTTAATAGTGCTTATTTGTTTTCAAAAAGGGGTTTGTATGAACCTCTGGAACCTCCTTCCCCATGGCCTGTTATGTAGGTTTCTATTGAACCATTTATACCTGTTAATCCACTAATTATGTCATCTATCAATAATTCTGAATCTTTTTCCTTTATTTCGTCTCTCATAATATCTTCTAATTCTGCCTCTAGTTCTTCCCTACTAACGTCTAGACCTGAAGGTCCAGAACTTATCTGGTCTTGTATCTCTGCTTGCTGTTCTAATACCTATATAAACAAATTATTAGACATTTTTAGATTTAATTGATGACAAAGTTGAATATTATATTTTGTTGAAGATGTAAATATAAAAAATATGTGTAAAAAGGTTCTGAAATAAATATTCAACAATGTTCTTGACTATACAATGGCTTTCACAAGAATACCCATGACAAAATTTGTGAAAAAAGAAGATATGTCATTTTTGGTTCTAATTCTAGAAAATGATATATACCTCAGCTAGTTCATCCATGACATTTGCAATGTGGTCTGTTGATGTTTTCCCTGTCAACGATTTCAGGACATGGTTTCCAGATTCCAATGCTTTCACAACCTGTTGCAAAAGACAAAATGTCTGAGACAATTTCATAGAATACAAATTTCTTCTGTTAAATCATGAGAAATTCAATAATGAATGAATATGTTTTCTTCCCAGTTTTGATCCGTTGGATAATTTTTCTACTTAAATGAATGGGGTGAGTGTCCATAGGACACAGATGAAGTCCCCTATTGCATATAATGTTATTAAGGAACATAACTCAAGAACTGTAAAAATGACGCTACCTAAATTTGTACTTGATCTGAGTTGATCTGGGGTTTGTTGTCCATTTTATAATCATTGTGCATAAGTTTCATAAAATTTGGTTGAGTAAAACTAAAGCTTGAAATAGGTAACAAAAATTCAGCAATTTTTCCATTTTAAAGGAGCATATCTCTTGAACCATAAAAATGATGCAACAACAAAAATTCAAACTTGATCTGTGAATTGTGGTAATAAGCATTATGTATAATTTTCATAAGAATTGGTTTTGGCTAAATAAAATTAGAGAACACAAACCAATTTTTAGATGTACGTATGTACAGACGTACAGACAAAAAGACATAGGTAAACTATGCAAAGGCGGGGCATAAAAAGTTTGATAAAAAATAGATTTGGTAATATCATATGATCTTTATTCAAACAAGTTTGTATAGAATAAAGCATGATAGGAGAAAAACATTATAATAGCAAGGTACCCAACAAACACTGTGATTCCCAAAATTTATTTAATCTTACCATTTCATCTGATACAGAATGGGATATCTGGTTTAAAATATTGTCTAATATATCCAGAGAACCTGTTAATTTGTCTATTCTGCTTTCTATAATCCTCTTTTGCCTTAAACACCTTAATGCCTGAAAAATAAAATCTTCAAATGATTATCTTCTCACACTTAAGAAATGAATATGGTATCAATTGTACTCCTACATTAACTAATGCAATGCTGCTTTATCATGTTTATGTTATTTAACGTAGCCTCACGTTTTATAATCAAACATTTTTTTTCAAATTCAAAATCTCAAATTAAGTCAATGATTATATTCAAATATCTTTAAAGTTCAACATTTTTCTTTATAACTCAAACCTCAAAATTTGTTTCCATAGTGAAAATAGCCCTATCTTTTAGTAACTTTCTATATCTAGTATCTTTTACCTGAGTTTTACTGGTTTTCTTCATCCCAATAGCTTGTTTCTTTAATCTGTATAACCAATACACATGTGATGAAATTAAATAATTCTTCAACATACACAAATAATAACTCTTATAACATCTTCAAATTATTCTCATTCAACAATCTCTGTAACCTATTACTGTCTAGCAATATCTTTTAGCATCAGTATATGTATTAGATTCTTATCTACTTGTGTATTTTTATTGGTGTAAAATTTAGAAGTTTATGTTTATAACAGTAAACTTAAATTTTTGGCAGATTCAAAATTTTGGTGGATGCCAATCTGTAGGTATGTCAGAAGTTGTAAAATGGATTCTGTCAATCTGAGATGATAAAGAGTTTTGTAACTATTAACAGAAAAGGAATAATGAATATATAAACATATACATGATTTATTTTAAGTTGTTATTGGCTTTGAACTAGCTTTCAGTAAATGTGAGTACTCTCAGATCTGTACTTTGTCTCCTGAGTGTTTTTGTTTATTGTTTTCGTTTAAGGAGGGTGGGTGCCTGCAAACATGTTTATCCCAGTCAGATTTTGTATGTGTCTGTGTCTAGTCAGAAGCCTGTAATTCAGTTGTTATTAATTGTTGCTGTACATGTATGTCATCTGTTATATTTTTCATTTTGGGCCTTGTTTAACTTGCTATTCAGTATTAGTTTTGCACATTGCTGAAGGCAGTATGGTGACTTATAACTACTTAAATTCTATGTCATTTGGTTTCTGGGGGAGATTTATCTCATTGGCAATCATACCACATCTTCTTAGTTATAATTCATGTGTTTTGTACTGTACACTGGAGAACAAAGAGTTAACAATTACCAAGGTTAAGTAGTTATGAAAATTAATATCACAGGAGTAGATCTGACACATAGATCAAAGGTTTATCTTGAGAGAAAAAAAAACCCAACCCAACAAGGAATACATAACCATACCACTATATAACCTACAGGTCATAGAAAAGCTCTCTTGTTGAAATCTCTTAGATATTCAAGTATCAGCAATAGCCTAATCAATCAAGATATTTTTACAAGATTTACTTTTAAGAGATGTTGTTTTAATTCAAACTCCTTAAAAATATCAGATTTCATACTTACTTGTCAATATCAGATGTTAAAGAATCAATTTTATCTGTTAACATATCTCTTGTCATCTTTATTCTGCAAATTAATAAGACATATGTATGGCCTGATATGTTATATAGTTAAAAATACATGTAATAGATGAAATGTTTTCTAATGTCCTCATTTGGTGCAGTTTCCCTGATTTTGAGAACTTCAGCTTTTGCGAACATTTAAATAACATAGCAGTTGAAATAAATAACCCAAATTTACTTTCATTAAAATGACTGACAGAATTACAGATTTTACACTATTTAGTTTTGTTAGGAGCACTAATAAAAATACAATATAAACAAATTCCAGGCCACTCAATTCTTTCATTCAAGATTTAGGCCTACCACTCAAACATGAAGCAAAGAAAAGAAACCTCATATTTTCCTTTAAAAACCAATACATGTTAGAAGCAAACTATCCGTAGTTTTTAATTCAGTAATTGATTTTATAGAAAACAATACAGAGCTAATAACAATCTGTCAAGAATTATTGTATACATACCTGAAGATCTCCATATCTCTTTTAGACACAGGTTTAACTGTTTTATCTCCTTTGTTAACAAATTTAATAATCTATAAATAAAGCATACAAAAAGGTTTGATTCTTCCTAGGAAATTTAACAAACTAATATAAGCAGAAATGGCTAAGTACATGCTTGGGTAAAGGAAATAAAATTTTGACAATTGAACACTCTATTAGAGCAATGTGGTCAAGAAAAAATCAAGACAATGGGAAAATATAGTTTTGTTAATTATATAAGTTAAAAAAAACATCTGAATGCCTAAAGGATATAACACTTACTCAAAGTCTTTACCTGTACCACTAAATAATAATAAAAATAACTTTTTTTAGGTACATGTATTACTCCCGATTCTAATATGAAAACTTAACATCGTCAACCAGTATAATCACAACATATCTACCTTTAGTGCAAACGCAGTAATACACAAAAACGGATGATCAGCATTACGGCAAACTTAGTTATACTACCAGATATTCTTAATTTTCGACATCAAAACAGTATTGTATGTAGAGGGCATTCACTGTTAACAAAATTACTGAATTTGTCCTATTAGATTTGAAATAATTCATGGCAGCCATAGATTTGTTTTCATTTAACCATGCGTTGTGCATTTAAATTTGTATTTTACCCCTCGCTACATTCTGGGTAAAATAATCGAATATAAATGCCCAACCCATTGTTAAATGAAAACAAATCTACGGCTGCCATGAATTATTTCTTAATTGATCATGGGTTGTGAGTACTTGCATTTTTGTTGTAGGTTGTACAGCAAACATCCACATCAAGAATTTAAAGCAGGATATACCTTATGGTACATTACATCTGCATATCTTTTTTAATTGCATTTTCAGATGAGGCTACTTTAAGGTTTATTGTTTCAATATATAAATATAATCCTATTTGTATTACTTACAGTGTGTGTGTTTTCATGATGTACTGTGACTTTCCTCTGTTTGACAAGTTCCTCTAGGATAATGTCAAATTCTGTTTCGTTTGCACATAATGACTGACTTTTCTTCCATAACTGACTATATTCTATCACAGAGTCTGTAACTTCACAATACAAACCACACTGATGATCTTGTACAATCTGATCACATTTTTTCTGTAAAATAATATGTAATACCTGTTTACAACACAGTATTACATTACACTACCACATACAGACATCAGTTCTCCAGATCTTCTACGTTTCGAAATTTTGAAACCTTATAGATAATCACTAAGGCCACCACTGTATTAGCAAACCTATTTTCAAATTTTGCAGCATTTGACACAGAGGAGACATTAAAACTGAACTGTCTGTTTAAAGCAGTTTGTAGATATCTTGCTGTTAGATCTATATATACTAATTCAGAAATTATTGCCATGTTTTTATTATTGCGAAAAATGCGACAAGGTTATAATCGCAAACATTTAAACTTGCGTTTTGAAATTTTGTATATAAATTAAATAGGATTTTTCACAAAATCAAAAAAATTAAAATCGCATTTTAGTGTACACTGACAAAATCGCAATAGTAGATGCATGCAATAAATTCTGAATTTACATAATGGGATTTTAAACAGGTTGATTAAAGAAGATTTCAGTCAGTGCAAGCTGATGTCACTTCCTTTTTTTATTCTTTAAGCTTTTTCTTAATACATAACATAAGATGACATGTATAGTTTGGGTGATTGTACAAGTTGTTGTAAGTCCTTAGGTTGCTCATTTTTGCTTTTATTTGTTGAAGTTTTTAATTGTATAAAATTATAAAAGTAACAGTGTCTGTTGCTGGCAATCTATAAACAAGTCGTTCATGTGACTGTTATAATATATACTTCAGTGCCAATGAAAATGCAACACTTGGTTTTTCAAAAATAAAATTTATATTAGAAATGATAATCTTTCAAAATAAATTGTTCTTCAAAATTAACAATTTTAACAATAGATCGATATCAAACAAAAATGTTTCATTGTCATCTTTCGGGCGCAATAGGTAAACGAAACATCAAATGTCGAATCATCAACTCACAGCCCTAACAAAAGATGTTACAACCCTGTAGTGTAGGGCAATATCTACAGCGCCGTGGAATTGATCATCCCACACGTTTAATGAGCTCCTGAGGAATGTTATTCCATTTGTCCCGCAAAGCAAACTCAAGCTGACTTTAAAGATATTGGTGGTGGTTTTCATCGTCTTAACCATGTCAAATCTGATGCAAAATTTGCTCAATCGGACCAAAATCCGGCAAAAAGCATGACTTTTGTCCAAGGCTGGTGTCAAATGTCTATGTAACCACCACTGACGATTTTTGGTACATAATAAATTATTTTTTGTCTACAGAATTGGATGTTTACGCCAGACGGCCGTTTAGATGTCACTAAGGAAAGACTGTGGTGCTCCTTAACAATTTCTGTGCAAATGGTGCTTTACTGAAATTGCTCCAAAGGTTCTACTGTGACCACCATTGAACTCTCGTGACCTTCCGACAACCAACAGAGTCGATATCGGATATGTTAAAGACCAAATATATTGGTCTTGCTGAGCGTTTCTTGCCTTTTGTATCCTGGCATGTGGCTTATCATTAAATGATCCATTTTGGTTGAATTTGTGGATGATTTGGGTTATTATAGAGGCTACAAGTTCAGTCTTCTTGTAATTGTATGCTGTGAAAGGCTTCATTGGATCATGCCCAAAATTGCATGTCACTGGTTGTCAGAAAGTCCTGGCATTTACTCAGATGTTTATTGAGTTTCTTAACAATACATGCAATAAGGGCGGGAAAATTCATGACATTGGCCAAGCTTTAATTGACAAAATCGTGAAAATGGTGCGTATGTTAAAAAGCGTTGGACTTGGTTTATATCTGTTCAAAATAACCCTTACTTCGCAATTGTTCCAAAAATCACTCAACCGTAAAGTTGTCAACAATTGTCTTGAAAGTCATTTTCAACCAACTTTACAAAGTTCTAATATAAATAAAATAAAAATTATAAGATTTTTTTAAAAAACAAAAGTGTTGCGTTTTCATTGGTACTCAGAATATAAGTAATGTCATTAGTGTTAATGCTCTGTACCAAGTCAGGAATATGACACTTGTTATCCATTTTTTGGATGTGTTTGAGCTTTTGGTTGATCATGGACTTTCGTTTGGAATTTTACCCAGAGTTCAGTGTTTTTTGTTATTTCACTTTTTTTTATGCTATCAGTTTAGTATCTGCACTGACAAGTGTCTGTATTTTAAGAACATACTAACATGTAAAACTTCTATAACAATGTACTTTGTATCTTTGGATTCTGTTTGACTGGAAGACATGTAATTAATACCCCATTTTACTGGTGTCTTCAGAAATGTATCATATCCCCAAGTAAGCCATGATGGTCTCTGCTTTACGGGTGATGATCCTGAGTTTGACAACATTTTAATAGTATTCGATCTGTAAAATAAAAATAATGGTAATATAGATTACAAAACATTTTGTAAAATGGTTGTAGTTCTTAAGAGTTCTCCACTGATTTACAATAATTTAATTAAAATAAATAAGAAAGATGTGGTAGTTACTGAAGGGACCAGAATTCCCACAGTACTATAAAAAATTCCTAAGGATAACACTACAGTCATGTCTGGTAATTCTGCTCGTCAAATAACTCTGCCCCTTTACTTACTTGTGCATCTCTTTCAAAAATACTTTTGCTCTGCTATTTTATTTTAACTTTGAATAAAACCATTTGCTTACATCATCTAAATCAAAGGGAGACAAAGCAATTTGAAATACTGTAGAAATTCAAAATAACATATAAATAATAATATTATTTTTAAAGTTCCTGTTTCTTCATTTTCTTTAACATGTTTAATAAATATATGATAAAGTTTGCCACAAAGTAACTGTATCATGGTGATTTTTTTTTTTTTTGGATTTAAAAAGAAATAAATTAAAATATATTTGTAACACTCAGAAACGTGTCCTTCCCCCCAAACGTGTCCGATTCCCCCAAACGTGTCCACATCGACGTCACTGAACTGCAAAAACATGTCTAGTTGTCAAAGGGCGCCAAAGCGTGTCATTTGTATAAATGCTCAAACCTGTCCATTTTTTAATAAACCCCCAATCGTGTCCAATCCTCCAAACGTGTCCATATCAAGCTTTTTATTTTACTGGAACTATCATTCGTGTTCATATTATAAAAACGTAGGTTATTTGTGTGGGTTTTTTTTTATTATTATTATTGTATAATCATTTTACGATCTTTTACTTTTACTTAAATTCTTTTTCTATGCGCATCAAAATGTTTGTAGCATTTCACTCTGTATAATGTTCCATAAGTTGTATTTTGGAAGGCAACATTTTTTTAAATTTCAGCAACTTTTATTTGAAACGGCCTCTATATTACATAACAGACATTGCAGTAGTTTCTTACTGAAGTCATAAACAAATCGGTCTTTACTCACATTTATTTTTTTAGATTAAAATCCCAACTAACCGTAAAAATTAATGCCCTATTTTAAATTCCCGGTTTGATAAATAGACAATATACGTAAAGTGTCTTGAAATATGAAATTTATTTGTACGAGGCTTAGAAACGGGGGAAATGCGAGGTTCTCGTAACCTATAATTTATTAAAAATTAGAACTGTTAAAAAAAGATGGGAGGTCAATTCGACTGAAAGCCCACCATGCAATATTCTGATTAATATAAAAGGCATCATCGGAGTTTAATAGTATAAAATAATTTACAAAGTAAACGATTAATTCAACTGTACTAGAATTATTTGTATGTTCGCTTTAAATGAGCATGAAATACTTGCAACTGGACAATAAGCAAATTCAGTCAAAAGTTACTAGTAATGCATATGTTACATATTAAATTTTCAGTAATGATAATCATTAACAACCGGCATTGAACAAATTTATGCTAATAAATTACCACTTCATCAACTGTGTCCCCATCATAGAACTGCCGTGAACGTTATTGATGTCGCGTTTAGGACATGTATTAGCGCTAAAAGACGCCAGACGTTCTGGCGTTTAAAAGTGGACACGTTTGGGCGAATAACAATATTATCGGGCACGTTTGGGGGTTCTGAAATCGGACACGTTTGGGGAATATTCAATATTATGGACACGTTTGGGGAGAATAGACACGTTTGGGGGAATCGGACACGTTTGGGGGGAAGGACACGTTTGGGAGTGTTACATATTGACTCTGACATTCTGAAATAATGTTGTAGGCTAAATTAAAACCACAACATACTACTAGTACATCAACTTTAAACTATCAACTTTAAACCCATTCTCAAGGATTTTGGTGTTTCTAAACTGCATTTCAAGACTGAATGATGGCATTTTTTAAAAAACTGTGCTATTGACATTCTTATTTCTATGATAACTAATTTTTACTTTTCCTTATTTTTCCTAGTATGCCTAGGCCTGTTCTCAATGGGGAAAAAAAATATTTTCATTTTGGGTTAACATAGTTTATATTTCTATTTTACCAATTTTTTTGTCATGTTGTCATATTGACTTGATTCTAAAAAAAATTATCATCTGAAATTTCTTTTTTAGCCATCTTAGTGGACCATTAATGAAACTTCACTTCCTAACTTTCTTGTTCCCTCCATACATAATTACTATGCATGGGAGGGCTTACTGGACATTTACACTTCCATTATAAACACATGTGACCCATTTGTCTTAATAATTTTCTAAATCATTTTAGATATTTTTGCAGAAATGAGATATTGATAGTAAACATAATTGAGTCTTCAGTAAATAAATTCAAAACAAATTTGATGCCTTTTTTTTTATATATAACAAAGATGAAATATACATGATCAAAGCCTTAACAGTGTTCTCCCCAGGATTTTTTTAAGGCGCAAAATTCAAGGGCGCGTAACTCTTTTTTTAGAGTGAACTTTTGTGATCTGAAGCAATCAGTCATTAATCCATGACATGCAATATGAATTATAATGCAGAGTATTTAATAATGAATTACAAGAATATATATATGAAATAAATTGATTTTAAACACAAAAGTTATTTATAAGTCAAAATACAAATATTCATCTCTGTACTCTCTGCTACTTCTAGGGATAATGTTTCAAGATAGTGTTATTTTGTTGGACAGTCTGTTCCTCAATTTTGTCTTTATCCTCTTTAGGGTTGAAAACCCCCTCTCACAATAATTTTTGCTTATACCCCCTTTACCATTTGTAAGCCATGAAAACTCAGTCAGCCACTTGTCATTGAAACCAGAAACATGGTGCTTGCTGTTATCACTTGCTAAAACTTTAGCTAGGTTGAGATTAGGAGAAGCAATGACATCTGCTTATACTGACAGTGAAGAGGAAGGTGTATTCCCCTTTTCATTAGAAGTCATTAGGCTAAAAAAAAAAACTTCTACTTCCATCATCTGCCTTTTGCTTAGAAGTCACCCTTTTGTTATTTGCAGAGAACATGTTCATTCAGAATTAATAAAATCGAATATGGTTAAGATATTTGATCATATTTGGTATACAACTTTTTAAAACAAAAATATGTTAATGAACAGCTGACAAGTTCCGTAGTTTTACATTACGCTTCCGTGTGTATTATTGTTAAAACCTATCTCTGGCAGGTAGATATAAACGAAACTTTGCAAGTTTTTTAATTTTTTAAGACCACTGAAATTATCAACTAGTAACATTACATGTATATAGAAGCTGCAGCAATTCCGTACCAGTGTTGATTGTCACATATTTCCTGACGAACGGAATTTTATGATCAATGTTCAATGATCATTTTATTTCTAAAAACACGACAGTTTGAGACAATTTACCTTGCAAGTAACATTTTTTCACTTTATATTAAAATAAATCACTTCTCTTTATCTTTAATCAAAGTTATTTTATTTTTTTCAATTACAAATACTCTCTTTCATAATTTTCAACGTAAATATCTTTAGCAATGTGTATTCAAATTTATCACGTGTATTCATCACGTTCATTGGTCGTGTTAAAATAGATTCTTCTTCTCGACCAATGAAAAAATTCGTTATTTAAATGGTCAAGTGATCACACACACAATGCGTAAATACAATGTATTTGCGATCTATTTCTTCAATTTCTGCACTGAAGTTTTTATTTTTTTTAATTTTCTTCTACAAATATCTATCTTCTTGATGATCATGTACGCTATTACATGATAACATAGTCTGATAAGGCTGAGATAAGCGTGGCTCAGGTAAAACTAATTATCAGTTATTGCGCAACACTGACCGACCTCTCAGCGGTGATCAGCAACTTGACAATTTTAACCAACATTTATAATGAAAATGTGAAAATTAAGATGCTGCGGGATCAAGTATTAAGGGACAGCGGACAATTAAGACGCTGCGGGATCTTCGAAAATATTATGAAGGTGCCGCAGCGTCATATCGGCCTGGGGAGAACACTGCTTAAGTGTGGGTCTCATTGGGGTCTAAGCGTGACGCCAGATTGCAGATTTTTTTGTAAGCATGACAAATGAAAGTCAAATTATTGTGCCGTGAAAACGGAAATGAAGTCCAGTAGGACACGGCAAATTAAAAAAAAAAATGAGATTTGCTTACATAGTGTAAGCCGAATACGGAAATCTGACAAAACAGTAAGCGGGATCTGGGATCAGAACCCCCAAATGAAGCCCCCTTAGGGGATGCATGTATGTATGTACTCGAGATTCCGCCAATTTAGACGCACCCCTTGATTGACTGCAAGGGTACAGCGGATCCATGTACACTCCCTAAGGATTAATGGAGATGTGTCCTTTACAATATGGGATTTATCGGACTGCACTGTATGTAAGGAAAGAAAACTTTTGAATTCAGGCCTTAAAACAAACCTTAACAGATCTTCTAGCACAACATCAAGGCAAAGTGGGACTTTTCCATTCCTTGAAAATTTTATCTGTAAAGAATTTAAATCAATTATGGAAGTAAGACTACATCGGCTTTCTTCCAAAATTAACTGCGACCAAAATGACATTTTTTGTTTCCATGATGAGGGATTTAATGATTTCTCTCTGAATGGTGCAAATAAAACAGACATTCTCGTGTCATCACTCCATACAACTGGTAGGTTGGTCGCTTGACTTTCCATTTTTTAAACCGAAAGTTAAAGCCAGAAAAAAGCTCAATGTCAAATAATTTCTTGGTTTAAAAGTTTAAATGTCGCACCTTCAAACGCTTGATTAACACAGAAGACTAACCGGAAGTTATGGAAATGACGTGCATTCATGAACTTTTACGATGACTAATATGATACTGTTGACATGAAACACGAACTACTTAAATAATGTACTCCATAAGAAGATGGTTATTTAGACCAAAGGTTTCGTATCGTTTCATAATGAGCACACATAGTATGGTAAACACTGATATCGACAAGAAAACAAGATTCCAGATATATCGTATCTCTTTGTCGGGTTTTGTCGTGGCTTTGTCTTCAGGTGTTGTTTATGTTTTCTAGCATATCCTGTTTCAAAACACTCCTTGGTACTTTCTGTTCATTATCACGTTATACAATTAATTCATTTTTATTACTTATGAGATAATGTGTCTAAAATTTATAATTCTGTACATCATGTACAAAGACTAAGCTTTAAAACATTTTCACTATAAATAGGAAGTTCTTTGTTTTGGTATCACAAGCAGGTTGTTGTGGCCCCAAGTCAATCCATCCTAAGTTGATCTGATCCAGCCCATAATAAAATAAGGCAGTGTCTGCGCGTACCCGCATGTGGGTACGAATAGTCAAATTGCCTTTCTAGGCTGCACGTACCCACATCCGGTTTTCTATTAAAATGCCATCGGATCGGGAATGAAATGTGAAATATATACGGAAATTATCCATAATATAGGGATTTCGTGTAGAAAGAGTGAAGAGTATGAAAAGTAATATTTTCAAATTGTATTTATTAAATAATGATTATAAGATTTAAATGAAAATTTACAGAATAACATTTTAATAATTTAAAAATATACCCATATGATATGATTCTGAGAGCGTAATAGACAAATTTTCTAACATTGTTGACTTCTTCGTTGATTTAATGAAATGTGTCAAAAGTCTCAGAATCATATCATATGGGTATATTTTTAAATTATTAAAATGTTATTCTTTAAATTTTCATTTAAATTTTATAATAGTATTAATTTCTATCACATTTTTCTTTTAAAGGGACTGTACAGTTTCATTTTACATCATTGTGCATTTAATTTTGCAATCTTTATTATGTATCATTATTTAATAAATACAATTTGAAAATATTATTTTTCATACTCTTCACTCTCTCTACACGAAATCCCCATATTATCGATAATTTCCGTATATATTTCACGTTTCATTCCCGATCCGATGGCATTTTAATAGAAAACCGGATGTGGGTACGTGCAGCCTAGAACGGCAATTTGACTACTCGTACCCACATGTGGGTACGCGCAGACACTGCCATAAAATAATGAATAACTTTTAATATGATGCAGGTATACACCTTATCGCTAATCCCGGCTGACCCGGCCGCTTGAACTTTTGACGCAAACAACAATCCCTTTTCCATTGTGGCGTCAGATATTTTGTTTTATGACGTCAAAATTTTACGGGAACCTGTGTGATATCCAGTAATGGCAGACAAATAGCGATAAGGTGTATTACCTGTGGAATGCGGTCACTAATTAGTGACAAGAAGACTATTTTATGACGCAAAAACCTTCTTTTTTTTTTATTAAGATTACTAATTCCAATAAATAGAAAGGAAATTTATAAATCAATTATTAATTTTTCTTGTGTTTTAGAACAATAATATATTTATCTTATACATGTAATTTGTTTTTAAAACTCTGTACAATATATAATAAATTGTGATTTTTTTTTTCCATCATTTCATTTTGTGTATTGCCTCATTAAATGGTATCATGTTGATGCATAGGTTAATTTTGATTGAAGATTAAAGTAAATTAATGAAAATTTTGAGTTTTCACTATTTATAATGATTGTACATGTATATTCTGGCGCGTGTAATTGTATAGTCTGACGAAGTTGGACCCTGAACAGTTGGGCAAATTTGGACACAATATTTAAGCTTGATACTGTTTGAATTTGGATTGTGATCAAATTTTTGACATAATATAGGTTTCGGACACAAAACAAATGTCAAGGTCTTACAAATCTATTGGGAAATATATATTGTGCAATTCAAGATTTCTTTTTGAAACTTTTCCAAAATTTGAAGAAGAAAAACATTCAAACCCCTTAAAAAAACGGAACCACTAAACTTTTTTTACCCCCCCCCCCCTTTTGGAGTAAATACCCAAACACTCTATCCCAGCCTTTCTTTTGTGATAGGAACTTTGTGATACAATGTCAGAGATATCCATACACTGACACACAAGTAATTGTCCAGAAACTACAAAAATGCTTGTTTTTTTGTCCCTTTTGAGCCCTTTATTCCCAAACTGTTGACACCATAGACCCCGAAATTAATCAAAACCTTAAACTTGTGGTATAAAACATTGAGGTACAATTTCAGAACAATTGAAATACACATGTTTTTATCCTGAAAGTAGAAAAATGCTTGTTAATTCCTAAACCCGTTGGACCATCATCCCCAAAATCAATCTCAACCTTCCTTTTAAAGGAGTAGGTCCGGTAAGGGCCGATTTTGGCCTCAAATTTCAGGTTCTTCTTACGAAATATTTTCGACACTTTTTAAACACTTAACTGTCTATTTCAATTGATTCAATTAGTTTTTGTGAAAGAGTTAAACTGATTTAGTCATTAAAAACGGTCCTATTCAAGCTTAAATTTGAAAAATCTATCAAATATGCCAAAAAACGTCACTTTTCAGATGGTTTTTGTCAAAAATGAAAGTGGCCGCATCCGTGTTCATCCTCAACCTTTATATATGTTATGTATTATCATCAAATACAACTTACATTTCAATATTATGAATGAACACGAATGCGGCCACTTTCATTTGAGACGGAAATCGTCTAAAATTTAACTAAAATGTGAAGATTTCAGTAATTTAGCATGACTTAATGACGCAAGTACCCGATATATGTGCATAGTATTGTCAAAAACAGCCCATATTTATGTAGCAGAAGCATTCTACTTTCCAGTAAATAGCTAAAAGATTACATTTTCACGATTTTGTAAAAATGATATATTTTTGGGCCAAAAAGGGGTCTTACTGAACCTACTCCTTTGAAAGAGATCCATTCATGTAAATTAAAGTAATTGTCTGGAAAGCAAATGTGTCTTCGGACGACACAAAAGACGGCGACATCATACCATTATACGATCCCAAATTTTTTTTTGGGGTCGTATAAAAACTACACAATCTCTTTTTTCCTTACAGTGTTTAATTTCTTCATAAAAAAAAATGACATCACTTTATTACTTTTCATATATTAGATAAAAATGAAATGTTTATTTTTATGCCCCACCTACGATAGTTTATGCCCACCTACAATAGTAGAGGGGCTTTATGTTTTCTGATCTGTGCGTCTGTCCTTCTGTCCATCTGTCCGTCCGTTCATGTTAAAATTTTTGGTCAAGGGAGTTTTTGATGAAGTTGAAGTCCAATCACCTTGAAACTTTGTACACATGTACATTTTTGTACCCTATGATATGACCTTTCTAATTTTAATGAGAAATTAGAGTTTTGACCCCAATTTTACGGACCACTAAACATAGCAAATGATAGTGCGAGTGGGGCATCCGTGTACTATGGACACATTCTTGTTTTAATGTTTATTTGAAATTAGTAATCTTAATCTAAAAAAAAGTGTTTTCTATATGTTGTGTATTGGAGCTGCATTATGTACAATGAAAGACTTAGCTTCTACATTGATTGGTAAAGGTGTCCCCTAAAAACATGAAAAAGGCCTAAATAATAAAATAAAAAAAACTTTTATAAGTTGCTTACATCCACCTCATTTGAACTTGGGTGGATACTGTGGATTCATTATTATTAGTGGGATACCAATTTTTTTAATTTAATTTCATTGGTGCAGGGGAACCACATATTTCAATGTTCAACAAACTACAAATTTTCCTTAAGGCATGTATGCAGACTTTTCAAAACCATGAAATTTAATATCAACGAAAGTTTAAGTTTCCCTCATTCTACGAAAATTAGTACCCACAAAAAAATTAATGAATCCACACTGAGTAGTTGTCTTATTGGCAATCATACCACATATCGTTATATTTTTATAAAGAAAATGTAAATATATACATATGTTGACACAATTTTGTGATTTCACTACTTTTCATTCAGGCTAATGTACTTGCATTCTATTTTAGGTGTTAGCATTCCCAATGAAAGAAATTCAAGGAATAACCATAAAAGTTGTGTTTGCCATGTACAATGTATGCATCTAATCTATATCAAGTGTTATTTTGATTTTAAATGGTTTTTTTTTTAGAAAACTGATGCAGCCCTGTTAGCCAAATTCTATTTTACTGATGAAGAGTTGAACTTGGTTGCTTCAGAATTAGATAGTTTTGATGGTCGAAAAGATCCAGAAAGATGTACAGCTCTAGTGACAAAGTTGAGGTCCTGTCAGGACAAAGTATTGAATGTTATAGAGAAAATAATCTCTGATGCCATACCAACACTTAAAGCTAACCGTGATTTCAGGGTTAAGTTTCCAGATGATGTCCTGCAAGAAAGTTTGGCAGGACAGTTGTGGTTTGGAGCTGAGGTTAGTACAGAATGAAATATTTGTTGCTTTAATAAAGGTAAGGACATATTAGTTTCGGCACATGCTATAATGTGTAATTCTATCTGAAATAATTTTCTCATAGAATGTGGTAAAAAAAGATGGGATACAAACATGTATATCTTCTATTACCTTAGCTGTATTTCACAAAACTTTTAGGAATTCTTTGTCCTCAGTGCTCTGCAACTTCATACTTTATTTGGCCTTTTTTTATTCGAGCGTCACTGATGAGTCTTTTGCAGGCCAAACTCGTGTCTGGCGCAAATACAAAATTTCAATACTGTTGTCTATGATGAGTTTATTTCTAGATATTAGCATGATAAGATTGTATTCAAAAATTTATTTTTCACCAGGAGATATGAGATTTTTTTGTAGAAAATGTAGCACTTCAGACTTACTACACATGCTACATATCTATGGTTAAATTTTGGTAACTTGTGGTTTAAGGTTGTTGTTTAATGGCATTTATTCCATGTCTTTTTAACTTGGTATAATGTAGTCTTTAAATAAATGATATCTAATGCAGATAATCAACCTTCAACTTTTAATTGTTTTACAGTGCCTTGCTGCTGGTTCCAGTATAATGAACAGGGAACTAGAGAGTGCCAGTATGAGACCACTTGCCCGTGCCTTAACTAAAAACCTAGACAGATTAAGATCATTACTAAGAGAACAATGTTTGCGTAGTTATTCTTATAATGAAAGGGTAAGAAGGTTGTTTCTTGGCTGACACATAGTTTAACTCAAATGATAAGGATGCAAAAACAATCTTATGTTATATAATTTTTCACATAATTTGAACTTTAATTTTAGACTTTCTGTTACATTATTGATGGGGTGGATTTTTATTTGTTTAATGTCCATGTTCAGGGTGGATTTTTATTTGTTTAATGTCCATGTTCAGGGTGGATTTTTATTTGTTTAATGTCCATGTTCAGGGTGGATTTTTATTTGTTTAACGTCTATGTTCAGGACAGTCTATCTTGTTGCTTATTATCAGTCGTCTCTTATGCAGACAAGACATCTCTGTGTTTACAGTTTATAAATAAGATGATATTTTTTTTCAGATTAAAGAAGCTTTGGTGATTTTTGATAAATTGTTTGCAGAATTTGAATACAGGTAATACATTAGTAATTTTGAAAACACAGCAATTTCTCTTAAATTCTTTTTTTCCTCTTATTTTGGTAGAACTTCAGACTTTCTACATTTTTTTTAGATTGAAGAGTATCTGTTATTAAAACCCAAATAAATATTAGAAAATTGCATTTTTTAAAAAGCAATTAGTTTATATATTTGCCTGGTTATGAATGGAATAGTAAGTTTATTGTCCGCAAGGTGAAACTAATGCCTTGAGTCGTAGCGATGGAAATAGTTCTATCTAAGTAGACAATAAACTTACTTTGCCATGAAAATCCAGTCAGCAAGTGTTTTATTATACCAAAAGAGACAACAGACATTATGAATACCTGTTCTAAATCAACTATTGTACTAATATAAAAGGCAGAAACACAACCATACTGTTTTACATTTACATCACATATATTCTGAATGCTAAAGCTACATCCCACTGTGACTCCACACTGATGTCAACCCTAGATACAATAGGTAATTTGCGATGTTGTTACTCCTGGGGTATTCTCAACATTATTCAATCCCTTAGTTGCATATAAAAATTCTGCAAAATATAATGGCGGTTGTGGTCAAATAGTTCAACCCTTTCAATTTGAAAGATACCGAAAATATTGTGTACTTATTTTAAATAAAGTAAAGTGAGGCTATAAATCGTTCGTAGTCTTCCAATTTGAAAGATACCGAAAATATTGTGTACTTATTTTATATAGTAAAATGAGAACTAAGCTACTTACTAAGGTATAATGAATTCATATGTTCATAAATACAGATAAAATACTAAAATGAGTAAAAGCCTTATCAGTATGTAATATGTCTACTTAAGAAATAATTCTTTCATGCCATGCTCTATGCTCATTTTAACATGGGTAGGCATTATATTTGTTAATATCTTAATAACGAGCGTTAGCGAGGTATTAAATGTTTACAAATATAATGCCTACCCATGTTAAAATGAGCATAGAGCATGGCATGATAGAATTATTTTGATTCTGATAGGAATATTTTGAACTTTTGTTCTTCGAAGCGGACCTATAGTAGACGCTCGAAATGTCGCCATTTTGATTTGTTTTAGAAAAATCAACAGTTTATCAATTGAAAAAGGAACAGAAACATTTAAACTTACATTTAGAATGTTTTTATTTAATTTCCTAGCGAGCAACACCAACAAAAATGTCCATTTTGATCTCTGGCGTTGTTCAAAATTCATCTGACGTTGCAATTTCTATTGTGACGTCAAATACGCACAGCCCATGTTCTATTCAAATTAGAACATGGCTTTGTACCCAAAGCTAAAGAAGGAGTCATATTAGAATTGTTATTACATTGTAGTTATGTTAGTACTATGTAATATGTCCTCTTTTTAATAATAATCTTTATTTGTCATATAAGTAACATTATACTTGTGACATAAACAAAAGTAACAACAACAATAGAATAACTGAGTTGAACACACACATATCTATATATATACAAGTAAAACTAACTAAGAGTCCCCTGTCCTCAGCTCTAAAGACTGTTTTATAAAGGAACCTGTTTTTTTCACTTGATTTATATTAGAAGGATATAGTAGGACTACTAGTTTTTATACGACCGCAAAATTTGAAAAATTTTTCGTCGTATATTGCTATCACGTTGGCGTCGGCGTCGTCGTCGTCCGGCGTCCGAATACTTTTAGTTTTCGCACTCTAACTTTAGTAAAAGTGAATGGAAATCTATGAAATTTTAACACAAGGTTTATGACCACAAAAGGAAGGTTGGTATTGATTTTGGGAGTTTTGGTCCCAACATTTTAGGAATTAGGGGCCAAAAAGGGCCCAAATAAGCATTTTCTTGGTTTTCGCACTATAACTTTAGTTTAAGTGAATAGAAATCTATGAAATTTAAACACAAGGTTTATGACCATAAAAGGAAGTTTGGGTTTGATTTTGGGAGTTTTGGTCCTAACAGTTTAGGAATAAGGGGCCCAAAGGGTCCAAAATTGAACTTTGTGTGATTTCATCAAAAATTGAATAATTGGGGTTCTTTGATATGCCGAATCTAACTATGTATGTAGATTCTTAATTAGGGCCCCGCCGACGGCGGGTCGCCCTATAGTGATCAGTCTGTCTGTCCGTCCGTCCGTCCGTCCGTCCGTCCGTCCGTCCGTCTGTCCGTCCGTCCGTCCGTAACACTTTCGTGTCCGCTCCATATCTAGAGAACCGTTATGATTTCATACTTAATACTTAACATGATTATTAACCAACACCAGAGGGTGTGTCATGTTGTATGTACAACTTCCTAGGTCAAAGGTCAAGGTCAAAAACTTTGGTTGCAGTTGACAACCCCGTGTCCTGTGGTGAAGATCGTGTCCGCTCCATATCTAGATAACCATTATGATTTCAAAGTTTATACTTGACATCCATTTTAACAACCACCAGAGGGTGTGTCATGATGTATGTACAACTTCCTAGGTCAAAGGTCAAGGTCAAAAACTTTGGTTTCGAGTTGACAATCCTGTGTCCTGTGGTGAAGATCGTGTCCGCTCCATATCTAGAAAATCGTTATGATTTCAAAGTATATACTTGTCATACATTTTAACCACCACCAGAGGGCGTGTCATGATGTATGTACAACTTCCTAGGTCAAAGGTCAACGTCAAAAAAACTTTGGTTTCAGTTGACAACCCTGTGTCCTGTGGTGAAGATTGTGTCCGCTCTATATCTTGAGAACCGTTATGATTTCAAATATTATACTTGACATCCATTTTAACCAACACCAGAGGGTGTGTCATGATGTATGTACCACTTCCTAGGTCAAAGGTCTGTCTGTCTGTTGGTCTGTCCATCGCTAACAAATTTGATCCACATTATATTTTGAGAGGACAGCTGTTATTATTTCATACTTTATACCTGACAAACATTTTCAACTTAACATATATATTAACCAACACAAGAGAATGTGTCATAATGTATGCATCCTAGGTCTAAGATCAGTCTGTCGGTCTGTCCATCCGTTCGTTGTTCTTAACAAATTGTGTCCGCTCTACCTCTCTAGAACCATTAATATTTCATACTTTATACTTGGTGGGTCATAATATATTGAAGGCATAATTCTAAAAATATGTGACAAATATCAATTGGGCAGCACCTTTAAACATATTGTTCAAACATCAATCCATATATCCAGAAGTCACCTTAGAGTAGTAAACAATGAGTTCACATCATGCAGTCATATCACTATTATACTATGAAAGTAAGATGAGAATATTTATCAGTTTTAACTTAAAATCTTAGATCAAAATCACACATGAGACTATGTAATAACTTCAAATAATGCTTCATATCAGATTATCCATACAACTTATTTACCCCACGTTATTGACAGCGGGGCCCACAGAGATGGCTCCCATCTCAATGATATCTAGTTTTTGGTCCCGTTTTCAAATTGGTCTACATTAAGGTCCAAAAGGTCCAAAATTAAACTTAGTTTGATTTTAACAAAAATTGAATCCTTGGGGTTCTTTGATATGCTGAATTTAAAAATGTACTTAGATTTTTAATTATTGGCCTAGTTTTCAAGTTGGTCCAAATGGGGGTCCAAAATTAAACTTTGTTTGATTTCTTCAAAAATTGAATAAATGGGTTCTTTGATATGCCAAATCTAACTGTGTATGTAGATTCTTAATTTTTGGTCCAGTTTTCAAATTGGTCTACATTAAGGTCCAAAGGGTCCAAATTAAACTAAGTTTGATTTTAACAAAAATTAAATTCTTGGGCTTATTTGATATGCTTTATCTAAATATGTACTTTGATTTTTGATTATGGGCCCAGTTTTCAAGTTGGTCCAAATCAGGATTCCATATCAAGTATTGTGCAATAGCAAGAAATTTTCAATTGCACAGTATTGCACAATAGCAAGAAATATCTAATTGCACAATATTGTGCAATAGCAATTAATTTTCAATTGGAGTTATCTTTCTTTGTATAGAATAGTAGTTGATAATATATGTTGGAAATTTGCCAGACATGACTATGATGTCATTTTCTATTTTTATTTGCCAATAACTTTATGTAAATAACTTCATTGGAAATTTGCCAATATAAAATGTTGCTGATGAAGCTTTTTTTCCTTATCTTATCTAAAATGTTTTAGATAATGTATGTTGGAAATTTGCCAGACATGACTATGATGTCATTTTCTATTTTTATTTGCCAATAACTTTATGTAAATAACTTCATTGGAAATTTGCCAATATAAAATGTTGCTTATGAAGTTTTTTTTTATATACAATAAACAATGTATATTCACTTTTACTACCAACCAATCTTTACCATTCAGTGATAACAAGCACTTTATTTTACATTTTAATATTTTATGATGTATTTAAAAGAGTAGTTATTGTTGCAAACTCCATTAGAAATTTGAATTGATATCAGTTTTGGAAAAAGGGAAACGGGGATGTGAAAAAAGGGGGGGGGGGGGGGGGGGTTAAATTTTTCTCATTTCAGATTTCATAAATAAAAAGAAAATTTCTTCAAACATTTTTTTGAGAGGATTAATATTCAACAGCATAGTCAATTGCTCAAAGGCAAAAAAAAAACTTTCAAGTTCATTAGACCACATTCATTCTGTGTCAGAAACCTATGCTGTGTCAACTATTTAATTTTAGATTTAAATAAGAAGAAATCTTTAATTGATTTGTAAAATCTTGACATTTGTTTTGTGTAAAAAAACCCATGTAATGTCAAAAATTTGATCACAATCCAAATTCAGAGCTGTATCACGCTTGAATGTTTTGTCCATACTTGCCCCAACTGTTCAGGGTTCGACCTCTGCGGTCGTATAAAGCTGCGCCCTGCGGAGCACCTGGTTCAGTATCAGATAGATTTGGAAACATAGGATTATCTATTGCCATGTCATTAAAAAGTTTAATACGAAAAACATTATTAATTTGACATTAGAGGAGAAAGTGATTTTCATCTTCTAAAGTTTTACAAGTTGGACATGTTCTATTGTCTCGAGGTATTTTTAGATATCTGCCCTTCTCAATGAGCAAATTATGGTCACTAATTCTAATTTTTGTAAATAAACGTCTAGTTCCAAAATTTGGATATCTTAGATAAAATTTTTGTATTATTTTTTTGTATATCAATACATTGTAGTTATGTTAGGACTATGTAGTATGTAGTCTTTTTATTACATTGTAGTTATGTATGTTTACTGTTTATTACATTGTAGTTATGTATGTCTACTGTTTATTACATTGTAGTTATGTTAGTACTATGGTACCAGTGAAGAGTAAGAAGGAGTATGACCTTCTCCAGGAGATCACTGTTCTGTTCTCTGAAACAGTTCAGAGGTAAGGAAACTACATCAGACTTGTAAGATTTTAAAGAAAATAACTCTTCTCTTTAGACCACATACAATGTAACTGCACTTCTCAAAAAATTGGAAATAAATATTTATTAAGATTAAGATGATTTCAAAAGTCCAAAATCACTGACAAAAAAGGTACAACATTTAATTATTTTTTTCTCTGGATAACTGAATAATAGCAGGAACTTTTCAAGAGAAAACTGGTGTGAAAACCATATCTGGTATGTCAGTCTTTAATGGTTCCATACATTTGAGGCAAACATGTTATAATTTTATAACCTGTTTTGATAAAGTTTTATATAATTATAATTTAAATTATTAAAGGGGCACTAGCTACGAGATATATGAAAAACCTAATATATTATTTTTTTTGGCTCAATCAGTAATGAAATACAAATAGTGAAATAATAATTTCTTTTTAGTAGCCAATAAGGTACAATTTTGTCAAAATAAGCAAAAAAAACATTGATGACTTATTCACTTGCAAGTGAATAATTCGACCTCATTGAATCCGTATTCATGTGAACTTTAATTTAACCCCTTAACTTGAGATGGATAACACGTGAATTGTATGTGTAAAGTTATTTAAAGGAAGAGAATGTCAACATTAAAAGTGAAACAAAGGTAAATCATTTGATTGACTGATTCGATCCACAAATAAACATTCTAATACAAGTAAAAACGATGATAAACATTAATTTTTATGCCCCACCTACGATAGTAGAGGGGCATTATGTTTTCTGGTCTGTGCGTTCGTTCGTCCGTTCGTCCGTCTGTCCCGCTTCAGGTTAAAGTTTTTGGTCGAGGTAGTTTTTGATGAAGTTGAAGTCCAATCGACTTCAAACTTGGTACACATGTTCCCTATGATATGATCTTTCTAATTTTAATGCCAAATTAGAGATTTTACCCCAATTTCACGGTCTACTGAACATAGAAAAATGATAGTGCGAGTGGGGCATTCGTGTACTGAGGACACATTCTTGTTTTTATCTGTAATATGAAATTTAATAGACCTAGAATAATTCAACAGCAGGTGTTTGCTTAATCTATTTATATCTATATTTATGTGTACATCGCTTATATGGTCATCAGATGACTATAGAGGTCAACTCGATAAATAATTAGATGGCGTAGACTCAAATACACACGAAACGAATCTACGTATTTTCATGCCTGTGCCTTGTTTATTGTTTTATTTAGACTTTTAATAGTTTAGATAAATGTTTTACAATGTTATAAATTAAATATGAGTATTAAATTAGAATCGGTGAACATGAATTTGACAGCTAGTGCCCCTTTAAGAAAATTACCTTTCTTTCATAGGAATTAAGCATTTGACAAAAGACAAACTGATCACAAGATACTTTGACATATGTATAATGATTCTGTTTTCAGGGCATTAAAGATAAAGTTGTTAACTCAGGACCAGATAGATGATTGTGATCCAGCTTTAATGTTTACAATACCAAGGCTAGCAATGGTTTGGTAGGTACTCCAGTATTAAATCCACACTTCAAAGAGGGACGAAAGATACCAGAGGGACAGTCATAGATCGAAAATAAACTGAAAACGTCATGGCTAAAAATAAAAAGACAAACAGACAAATAATAGTACAGAAGACACAATATAGAAACCTTAAGACTAAGCAATACGAAACCAACCAAAAACTTGGGGTGATCTCATGTGGTCTGTAAGGGTAAGCAGATCCTGCTCCACATGTGGCACCCGTCGTGTTCAAAGCTGTAATGAAATATCATATTGAACAGATGATTTTGAAAGGTGTTTGAGCTTTATCCAGTGCAAAAGAATTTAAAGATAGGATCATTGTTTGGTAAAACAATATAAAAATGATAAGATGAAGAATTACGACAAAAGACACAACTATCTAGCAGAGACATAAGTAGAAGATGTAAACAACTACAAGTCACCTTTCTTATACATGTAGACTAGTAGTGCAATATAAGCAGATATAAAAAGTCTTCTTCTCCAGAATTTTACAATAGCATCCTAAAATATTGGAAATATATGCACATATCTTTTTGAAAGATTCATTTCTGGTAGTATCAGATAACAAAAATAACAATAGAATGATGCTAAAATGTCCTAGAAGAAAAAGCACATTTTGTTTGAAGAAAATACTAGCATGACTAACAGACATCAGATAAGAAAATAAAAGACAAAACTTCCAAGTTGTGATCTACAATACATTACACACTAAATTCAAATGTTGCAACACCAACCCCACCAAAGTTTTTAGTGGTTTTAGTTCAACTTATTGGTTTATCAAGAATATTATTTTATTGACACACTAACATATTAAACTCATTTACTCATGATTGTGCAGTATCCTGTTCTCTTTGTCTAGCCATAATTATTGTATGAATAACATAGACTGATTGTTTTCAGTGGGCTACTTATTTATCCTAATGGACCATTAAATCCTATATGTGATCGATTGGAAATGTCAGAAATGTTCAGACCATTCCAGACTTTGTTGATAAAAATAAAGTAAGTAATCCTTTTACTGTCCATGTTGTACTTTTAAGTAGGTATTATTATAAAAGCCATTTGTTTTGGCATCAACTTTTCAAAAAAAGTAAAATTCTTTGAAGTTTTTTATGATGATTTTATTGAATAATGATTGGAATTTAGAAATGTCAGTCAAAGTGTCAGGAACTTGTGGAAATTTGCTTATTTGTCCTAAAATCTCCATTTTACACATAACGTTTGTCCAACTTTAGCAGAATAAGATATGAGCCATAAACCTTACCTTATACAGGTAATTTGTTGATCGCTTAACATCCAATGGGAATTATTTCATGCATGTTCAGAAGGAGAACAAATTTACATACAAGAAAAGAAGTTTTATCCTTGCAATCATCTTTGCATTAGACATCTTGTGGCAATATATCTGCTTAGAGTAAGATTTCGCTTATACACAAATATTGATATAAATAAGATCTCATAATGATATCTGACTAAATAAAAGTGTACTTCTTGATGTCAAATTTCATTGTCTAATGGTGAATTGTGGTTACATTTTGGCAAAGTACAGATCAATATCTGTGGAATGTATAATTTCCTGAGCCAATTGAAACATTTGTTTATTTGCTATTCATAGATACAATAATGTACATACAGTCTGAAGAAACAAGAGTAAAATGAGGGTAACAAACACAACTTTTATACATATACGAGATACAAATCAAGCACCAGAATAGTATTGAGAACAAATTTGTATCTTTTTGTAGAGAATTATTACAGACACTGTCACCACAGGAGCTAGCATCATTAGAAAAATCCTTATGTACAAATGAACCCGTTGAGAAAGTCATACCAAAAACTACATTGGTGAGCCAGAACTCTCAAACAGATCCTGGCTTTGAAGATAGTACAGAAGAAGCTGACAACAATGTAGATATCACTGTTACTTTGGAAAAAACTTTGGACAATAAGTCCAATGAAACATTAGACAAAATAAGCCAGCTAGATGAATCTCAGCAAACTTTGTCACCAAGTGAAGATAGGAATTTTGTTTCACATTTAAATAAATCTGAAAGTCGTGACTCAGGACTACAAAGTGAGAATACCAGTACCTCTGGCACAGTTTCTTGTGGGGTTGTCTCCCCTGATGAAGAAAATAGTTTTGTGGGAACTAATGAAGTTTTGGATGATACAAACAGTGCAACACCAAAAGAGGTGGACATCTGTGATAATGAAACTGTTGCTGTGGTTACAAATAGTACTCACAGCACAGAATCTTTAGGAGATAATAATATTTGTGATACTACCAATGCAGAAAATATTCATGACATATGTCTTTCAATAATTAATGATATAGTAAATATTTGTGCAGGGCAGCCTTCTAATGACTTTAATTCTGAAATTCCACAAATGGCATCTTATAATTTGTGTTCAGACTGTGATAAACAAACTGAGGATTTAAATTCAGCGTCAAAACTTGAAAATCAGGCGGATGTAAAAGTAACATCTGATTCAAAAAATTTACAGGAAACAGAAAATTATCCCAGTGCACAAGGTTGTAGTAATGTTTCTCCATCAGAGGCATCTAAAAGTGACAAAAAACAGCGATCTGAACCACCTCTTGACGAACAACAAAGTTGTAGTACTTCAAGGTCACATTCTAAACCAACACAAAATAGAAAACCACCTATAGATAGAATACATTGTAAAACTGGATCCACCGCAAAATCAGGAACACAGAAAGGAAAATCTGACCCAAGTGCTAAGTCAGAGACACAGAAAGGAAAAACAAGATCTAGTAGTACAATACAGGAAACACATAGAAATAAAACTGGACGACATGATACCCGAGTTAGACGTGTTAGATACCATGGAACTATCAGTAACACCTTCACTAGTGTGCATGATAATAACTATGACTGGGAAAGAGATAGGTCAGTAAATGGGTACATGGGGTAGTGCCATAATAAATGTAAACTGAAATTGTTGCGATGTTTTTTTTACTGCGAAAACTGTGACATGGTAATAATTGCAATAATTTAAACTCGCATTTTGAATTTTTTTTATGAACTTAACAGAATGTTGTGTGCGATGGAAATAATTGCACACAATAATTTCTGAATTTACAGTAGTTGGTGAGGGATCATACAAAATTGCAATAGTACAGCTAGTATTTTTATACCCCATTTACAAATGATTTATGGGCATTATGTTTTCTGGTCTGTGTGTCTGTTCATCCGTCTGTTCGTTCGTCAGTCTGTCCCGCTTCAGGTTAAAATTTTACTTTCATAGTAATTTATGCTAGATCTGTATTAAGAAATTTGACTAGAAAATGGGAATCAGGGGTTCAAATTAACATTTGGTACTGGAAGGTCCAGGACCTTTGACACTCAAAACTGAAAGGTCCACAACCTAAATTGCAGGTCCTACTTTTACTTGAAATATTTTATAACACAGTAAGATACAAAATTATTGTGCCTTTGGTGTTAGGTTATCTTGTTACATTGTCAGTGTCACTGTTGTATAATATGTTCAATAAACTAATAAATATAATTGTCTTGTATATTATGAATTCATATTATCTTTATTTTTTTTTATTTGGTAGGGTGTCACTGTTGGTAGGTGTGTTGTAACCAAGATTAGTAATTAATTACTAATTATATCATTACCTCAGGGCTCACACTACTTCAACTCGATTTTAAAAGTCCACTAGAGCTTGTTACTTTGTTACATTGTATCATATCATTACCTCAGGGCTCACACTACTTCAACTCGATTTTAAAAGTCCACTAGAGCTTGTTACTTTGTTACATTGTATCATATCTAGTTGCACTATTTTTGATAATAAAGTACGAAACTTCCAGCTATTTACAGGCCCCTAAAAATTGAGGAGAAATTACCCCTTGGAATTGCAGTAATTTGTTTACACTTTAAAAACATCTGCATGTCATATCCACATGTATTAATGATAAAAGAAAAATGCTGTCACATTGTATTGGATGTTGACATGGAAATTTGTCAACTAAAAAACTTATTAAGTAATTTTGAGTTTCAACCTAAAATATTTTCTGGTCTTTCTTTCTTTTCCATATATCTTTTGGTTTTCAATTCTAGTGATTATATTTCATAATCTTAGATGTATTTTGTCACAACTTCAAGCCTGACATTATTTTTTTTATTGTATTTGATCGGCAAACCCGGAATTACCCTTATCCGTCCCGGAAACTGATCCGGTATTGTAATTATCTTCATTTCCGGTTTATATATGGCATCCATTGTTTTTCTATGTTGATGTTGTCAGTCAGATACGATTTCACTCGGATTTACAAATTACTTTTTAACGATTTTCGGTATAAAATTAGCGGTTGGATAAAATGAATATTGCTGTCATGAATAATAAAGATGAGAATTTATTTTGAGATCGTTTATTTGGAAATTTTGATAAAAAGGTCTGCGAAGTTATTTTTTATTTTCTTTCAAATCGAAGGTCCGTCGGGCGTAGCTAGTAACCAAAACGAAGGTCCGCTTGCAAAAGTGGAAGGTCGCGGACCTCGGACCACCGCTAATTTGAACCCCTGGGAATTTATATGATATCTGTATTTATTGCATAGCAATATAATATTTCCCACAGAAAGTAACCAAAAGTTAACGTGCAATAAATTCTAATATTGCACTAGTGCAATAAATCTTCAAATTCATGACGTCATCAACGACAAAATCTCAGTTTAAATCAATTTTTACTTTCAAATATTATATTGCTATACAATGAAAGGGTTATTGCATGAATATTGGGGAATATTGTCCCTCGTAGAACATATATTGCACTCGCAAGCTTGTGCAATATAAAATTCTACTCGGGACAATATTCCCCAATATTCATGCAATAACCCTATATTATTGATAAATAAAGAACCAGAGATTTGATCATCCTAAATGTCAATATTTTATTTTAAATTTAACTGGTTCTTTCTTTCCTCGTTGTGACAGTTGATAAAAAATCAATAAAACAATAAAACAATACATAGAGAGCCTCACTCTCGTGAATTTGTTTAGATCTAAGTCAAACATCTATTTGAAATAATTATATAAACAAGGAATTTTATATATGTTAAGAATTGTTGTTATAACATAATCAGGATTATTTTACTCACTTTGCTTTGATTAAAAAACAACATTTTTTTTAAATTGAAAAAGTTGAAACTCTCAAATAATGCATGTAATATTTCAGTAGTGACAGCAGTGGTAGTTCAGATACCAGTTCTTACACATCAGATAGCCAAGATGATGAAGAAATAGAACTCGCTGTCAAAGCTGCTGCTGTGGCATCAAAGAAAGAAATCCGGTCCAGATTTCGTAGTAGTAGTGATCTTATCCACAGACTATTTGTTTGTATATCAGGTAAGACTGGAAATCTCTTCTCTCATCATCAGATCATACAAATAAGGTGTCAACAACAATATAACAGTGATTTTAAGAACTATTTGAGAAAGTATTGTAAAAATGTACTGTACCATAATTATAAACTATGTGCATGGTACTTTCCTAATTTGTGAAGGTATATGGCCATGATGGCTGAGGCATACAATTTCCAAATGATTTTACTCTGCAATGCACATTTGGGAAAACTTGTTTTACCTGATTTCTGCTTAGTTTTAAATTAAGTTTTTAGTGCTGGCCATACTTTTTAAGCCCCATTATGTTTTCTGGTCTGTGAATCCGTTTGTTCTTCTGTCCGTCCATTCGTTCTTCAGTTTGATAGTCCGTCTGTCCCGCTTAAGGCTTTTTTTTTTTCTAGGTAGGTTGAAGTCAGAACAACTTGAAACTTAGTACACATGTTCCCTGTGATATAATCTTTCTAATTTTATTGCCAAAGTAGAGTTTTTACCCCAATTTTATGGTCCACACAACAATTTTCAAAAGAGTTATGCCCCTTGTAATCATCGAAATTTAAATCAGTAATGTCTTGGGTGAGTATTGGGAAACTAATAGAACATTTGATATCTTGTTGCAACACATTTGTTCATGTGTGATCATTTGTCTTTTAGGTGTAGCCGATCAGCTTCAAACAAACTATGCAGGGGATTTAAGAAATATTTTAAAGAGTGTCTTTGATATGAATTCATCAAGTGAACCAGATGAAATAGAGAGTGTAGGAACAAAATTTGATAGAACACAACACATTCAGGCACAATTACAGGCTGCAAGAGTTAACAGATATCGCCGTAGCAATAGTAACCATAGTCACAGAAGTAGAGGTTAGTCAAATGTTAACATACATAAATTCATCATATGGATAATTTGATTTCTAAAAAAGACAAAAAAATAAAGTGACAATCAGTGATGAGATTCTTATCTTAGTACAATGTAGTCCAGGCATATATATGACTTGGTTAAACTGGTTTTGTGAATATTCAACTCTCAATATTTTTTTCCTGATCAGTGGTATAAACTGTTTACTCTTTAATTTCACAATAAATGTATTTTTAAGTCATTAGAAACAAGTGACCGGTGAAAAATAATGTTCTTCCAATTCTTGAACCAATGCATACAAACATCATAAACTTAGTCTTCTGTGCACAAATCATTTTTTTCGTGTAAATTTGGTATAATCGTCAATTTTTTTTTCAATCGGTCAGTGTTGTTGTGAAAATATGGCAGGTAATTAAAGTTCATGTTTTGAAGCCGAAGTTTAACGATTGTCACTTGTTTGTCAACAAACGACTAAAAATCAACAAAAAGCATGGAAATTGAACACATGTTTAACATGTAAATTCAGATAATAGTTTATTTTAAGGACATACATGCGTATTGCGATCACCGGGTTTTTACGAGATGGGTCACACTGAGGTCACTTTGCATACGGAAAATATGTCGGAAAATATGTGGGGGGTATGGCTTCCTGGAAGGAAGCAATTGAAATAAAGTAAACTTCTTCTAAATATGAATAAATTAAAGATTTTTCTTCAGAAAAAAAGTATATGTACATAAGTTTTATAATGAAAACTATCCATTGAGTTATAAAAAAAACATATGCATTATTTTTTTTTAATTTGAGGTTATGACTTTAAACAAATAATATTATATATACATGTATTTTGTTACATTTATGTTTTATAACACCATGTAGACACCAATTTAACAATGTTACCAAAGGAAACACCAATATGACATTCCCTTATAACAAAATTATGTTGATAGAATAGTATATTACTGAAATTATAAAATTTTCACTTCTAGAACCACCAGAATGGGTACCAGATGAACAGGCAATAAGTTGCTCATCCTGTCAAGCTATATTTACTTTTGTAAGGAGACGACATCACTGCAGAAATTGTGGAAAGGTGAGTAAATTATAAAAGTCATTATGCTTTAATATGATGAAAAGACTAATATAATGCAATATTTTGTGGATATGTTATATCTTCAGTAGAAAATATAAAGAAAATTACCCAAGTAAATAAATAAGTATACAACATCTGAAGTATGGACAGATTGTTAATCTCTAACTAGGTCACATTGCACACAAAAGCTCCCAACTTTAAAGTGATTTCTATTTCTGAAAATATGAATCAATTTTATATTATGTTTAAGTAAACTTTCACACACTTTACCCTTTTTGCAAATTCACAAGCCCTACTTTAAAATCAATAACAAACGTGCCTGACCCTTTAAATGGAATAACATATATGTTTTGCAAACTTTTGACACTCTCTCCATGGCTCACTTATAAAGTAACATGCTACATTTAAAAAAATGCAACCTCAAACCGACTGCATTACAAAAATATGATAAACTTGCCCATTATTAATATTAATAATTTGCAACCTTAAATAATGTAATACTATTTATGTCATTTCAGATATTCTGTGGTCAGTGTTCCAACAATAATGTGCCCCTCCCACATTTCGGACATTCAATGCCAGTCCGTGTCTGCAACAGATGTTTTATGTTCCAAGTAACACCATTTGTATCAGAAAGTTGAGGAGTTCTGTTTATTTCAAACATTGTCAGAGCACACTAGATGATTTATTATGTTATTTATTAGCAGCTGCATTTAAATTTGTTATACAAAATTTATTATTTTTCATCCTCATTTATTTTTAATTGGATTTTTGTATGCCATATCATACCATTGACTTTAAAAAAAAAAGAATTGAAAAGCTATTTAAAGAGAATAATATTTTATACAGTCAAAAAGGATATATACAGAACAGATATTTCATCATTTTCCTTCACACAATAAGTTTTGTACTTATTTAACTTGTTTTTTTTCTGTCACATATTTGTTTAAGGACCCTTTATATTTCATTAATATTTTTAACCAGATTAAAAAAATAATGAAGGAAGAAACAAACTATTTTGGTGTGTTATAGTTAAAATATGTATCACATTTATGAAGGCGTAAAGATTTTTTTTATGTTAATTTATTATTTCTGTTAGAACTGAAAAGGTTTATCTGCTAGCAAGCTTTTTGCATTCAAAGGAACACATCGTATAGTATTGAAGTTCAACTAAATATGTTAACCAATTTTATTAATTCTATGAGTAAACATCTCCACACATCACAAGGCACAAACAATTTTAGGTACTATTTACCTTTAAATTAAAGTGTTCTTATTCCTATCATTATCAGTAGAAGGATCAAACATTTCCTAGTTTTCTTGTGTAACCAATCAATGTGCAGACATCATTTTTAGTAGAAATTTAATTACCATATGGACGTTCTATTCCTCTATATCTCTGATCATACTTGAGTTAGTCACCTGTTACCATGCATGATTTTGATAACCTTTTCAAGTTTTCACTGGTAAAAATAGTGAGAAAGTGCAGCCATGCGTAAAAGTTCAGAATTGGAATAAATGATGAGAGAGGTAACCTCTAACCTTTGTAAATTTAGTGCAGGATGTTGATTGAACAGGTGCTTGTTTGTTCTATAATTTATATAGTAGTGCTAACAGTCAAATAACACAGTGGTAAATCTCCACAAGACATTTGGTTGCTCACCTGGATCATTCTTTATAAGAACTAGGAAATATTATGTAGATCTTTGATTTTGTTGTTTTTATATTCAAATTGCTGTTTCATTTATTAGTATTTGGTATTATATCTTTGATTGAATGGTTTTGTATGTATATTCTTTATTTATTCCTGAATCCAAACAATATAGTTAAAAATATTATTACATTAGATAATATTACTTCATCATTCTGGAAGTTCCTAAACAAAAAAACAAAATTTTAATTAATGATGCTATTCTTTCATATAATGAGGAATTGCAAGAAAGTGCTTAGTTGTACAAGTCCTGTATCATTTTCATAAATTCAGCAGAATTCTTACATCAATAAAATTCAATTGATGAATTTTCTACATATTTATTTTTAAGCTGCAGCTTTCTTCACTTGATCCATGTTGTATAAACATTAAAGAATTCATTTCAAAATTTAACTAAATAAGAACAGTAGTTAACAGGAAGGCTTTTTAAAATCTAGAAATGCTCTTTATATTCATTTTCTAAGCATTTAGATATTTACAGATTATATTATATTATATTAATACTTTTTTGTGCTTTAAGCCATGATAATTTTTGTATTATCCCGGTATTTTATTAGTTACAATAAATTTTGTATTATTAAGTTGCTGTTTTATGTGGAATTAAGTTTCATCAGTATGTATGGTGCTTTCTGTTGCTGTGTTTTGCCTCATTTTGTTTTGTTAATTTAGCATTTTGTATTAGTTCCCCTGAATTGTTATGTTTTTTTTTTGTTAACCCATACGTACTGCTTTAAACAATCATTTCTTTTATTTGTATAAACTTTTGTACTATGCATTTGTCATGTGTTTATATGCTTAATATTTAATAGCTGTGTTGATCTGTAAAAGACAGTTTTGTATCATGACAGTTTCATTAAATCATTTTTTGTCATTCATTAAATAAGCACTATACAAGCTTATATATTTTTACCGTATGATAGTATAATACATTTGAAACTAAAAGTGATGAGAAAGAACCACTACTTCTTCTGTTTTATCAGTGTACTTTGCACATAATATATATTTATTGAAATAGCAATCATGTTTTGACTGAAATGTTATAAATAGTACAGTCAATTTTGTTTTGAAAATACTTGCATTTTTGTAGTGTATTTTTTTTTTAATCCAAAAATGGAAATTTTTTTCTGACACAAAACATCCATGAATATAGTAATTATTAAATTAAATCATCATATATTTTCTATTGCTCTTCCTACTAGAATAATTTCATTGAATAAACTACATTTACCACTGAAAATATGAAGTTTTATTAACACCCCTGTAAAGTAAAGGCACTCAATTAGTATTGGTAAGGTTACATGGTATGTGAAGGCGGAATACATTTATCTCACCACATTTTTGAAAATACAAATACACCCACTGTCATTACAAAGTAAGTCATGCTGAAAAGCTTTATTTAATACAAATTTCATACTTTATTTAAAGACTTAATTTCAGAGTCATAAGAATATGTAATTTTTCTTTACTTATTTGATGCTTTGTTTCTATAATCTTTGAAAGTTTGGTCAGTAAAGTGATTAATCATTATAATATTCTAAGGGTTGTGTATGCTTAGGTTGTAACTTGCAATACATCTTTTTATTTTATTAAATATACACCATTTAATAACGATATGTTGAAAAACAAGATTTCCATAGTTCTGATTATCATAATTTCATAAAGATAACTCGAAAAAGACTTTGCACTAATTCAGAGTAAGGAATATAAACATGCTTAATAAACCTATGTATAAATGTACTCAATGTAAGCATGTTTAGTGTTAAATTCATATTCTTCATGGTTAATTTAACTGACTCCAAAACATAATCTGAAACAGCCTAGAATTGATTCCATTAATTGTGTTTAAATTCAAAACATTTATATATTAGTTATTGGTAAATTGTGACTAACAAACTTATGAAAAATTGTGTCTATTGAATATATCAAAATACATTTCTACAAAAACAGTGCAATTCCAATTTAAACATTTCATTAATTTCCAAGTTAATGTACCTTGATCTTTGTAAACTCCTTTTATTAAAATATTTTAATGGCAACAATCAATGGAAAATCATGTAACAAATTTTGGACACCATCAAAATTAATATATCATTTATCTCATATTGTCAGAAATATTAAGTTGTAACTGGGACTGCAGGTTTTTAATTATCTTCTCTTTGAAATAGTATATTATATATGAAACAGTAATATTAAACTATAACTGCTTAAAACTATCTAAAAAATAGAATTAATTTAACTTAAAGAGGTTACAGATTAACATTTCACAAGCATTTTCCCCAATTTTTGGCGGGAGGGCGTTCTTAGTTCACTTTGTTAATGCATATGTCTACTGAGTACTGAGTATATGTTTATCTAAAATCTTCCTGAATTGTTTACCGATCTTGCAAGGGCTTTATAGCATGTCAAGGTCGTTTAAAACCCCAATAAGTAAGTACTGAACTGTTTCAACAAAATGTTTTGAAGACTATCTATGCTCATTGACATCTTGATTGTTCTGTCCATATAACTAAATTTAGAACTCAAAATTGTGTGCAGTTTATAATCAGAATGCTATATTCAAAATTTAAGCCATCGGAAATTGTTTGTTTCTATGAAAAATCAAAATGAAATGAATTAAATTTTTTATGAAAGGTTTTGAAAAACGCAGCCACAGTAAAATTTCACTGATAAATATTTCTTTCTTTCATAAAGATTAAACATAAAGGTTAATTTGAGAACCCATGTATTGTTATGAAGTGAATCTATTAGCAATTCCACAGTGCCCTGTATTGTATTTTAAGCTCAGACTGCAGCAATTAGTGACTTAATGGAAGTAAACAGGTATTTGCGTCTATCAAATCACCAATTGATACCGACGAAGCTTAAAATACAATATTGTTAACTCCATTCTAATGAAACTGACAGAAAAATGTCAAATCATACATTTAAAAACTGCCATCTATTTTGCATTTGAATGACTCTTACAGCTAATGTCTAAATGGACAATTTCTTTTCTGTAATAGATAGATTTTTACTTTGTTCTATGGAAATATATTTTTGTGGAATAATGAATTTCTTATTAAGGGTGAGATTTTTTTTCTATTTGTGATGTTGAAATTAGGGAAAAGTAAAATGATTGATGATGTTATTTGATACTAATACCTTTATTTTTTCTTTGTACAACATTCATATTAAAATAAATCTATTATATTATTGCTTTTGTCTTTCTCAACCCAGTCAAGTGCTTCATTTACCCAATACAGGCATAGACCTAATAATAACATTGAGTTATTTTGATACTAAATAGTAATTTGAAGAAATGAACAGCTTTTTGTCGAGCCTTCGACTTTAGTCGAAAAAGCGAGACTAAGCGATCCTACATTCCGTCGTCGTCGGCGTCGTCGTCGTCGGCGGCGTCCACAAATATTCACTCTGTGGTTAAAGTTTTTGAAATTTTAATAACTTTCTTAAACTTTACTGAATTTCTACCAAACTTGGACAGAAGCTTGTTTATGATCATAAGAAAGTATCCAGAAGTAAATTTTGTAAAAATAAAATTCTATTTTTTCCGTATTTTAATTATAAATGGACTTAGTTTTTCTGTGAGGAAACATGACATTCACTCTGTGGTTAAAGTTTTTAAAATTTTAATAACTTTCATAAACTATCCTTGATTTGTACCAAACTTGGACAGAAGCTTGTTTATGATCATAAGATAGTATCAAGAATAAAATTTTGTAAAAATAGATTTCCATTTTTCCGTATTTTACTTCTAAATGGACTTAGTTTTTTTGCCAGAAACAAAACATTCACTCTGTGGTTTAAGTTTTTAAAATTTTTATAATGTTCTTAAGCTATCCTGGATTTCTACCAAACTTAGACAAAAGCTTGTTTCTGATCATAAGATATTATTCAGAAGTAAATTTTGTAAAAAAAAAAATCACTTTTTCCATATTTTACTTATAAATGGACTTAGTTTTTCTTCCAGTTAACATTACATACAGTCTTCAGTTAAAGTCTATAAAACATTTATAAGATTCATAAACTATCCTGGATTTTTTTTACCAAACTTGGAAGCTTCTTTCAATCAAAAGACAGTATCGAGAGGGAAATTTTTATTGATGTTTTTCCTCATTTTTGTTGAGTCTGCGATTAACAGCAAAAGTAGGCGAGACACTGGGTTCCGTGGAACCCTTACGAATTTTTTCATTTAAAAAGTGAGAAAAAAATAAGTAAAAAAAATATCCTTCTTTGTTATACATGGCAGCAGCCGGTTTGAAAAATTATGATATTTGATTATTTAAGGAATGGCTGTAATATTTTATCTGTCTATGAAGAAATAACATAAAAAATATGGTGCACACTGAATAACGCGCGTAGCGGGTTATTTAACAGTGTGCACCACATTTTTTATGTTATTTCGAATATAATTTAATTCTAAATTCCATTTTAAACCGTAGAAAACCATGAAAAATCATTGATGACATCACGGTCACATGACTAAATTATGTCTATGGGCTGATAACAAAATAACGTCAGCCAATCAGAAGATATGTAACATCCAAAATTAAATTATAATTACATGTAGTTGTTTTTATTAAGTTCATTCTTTTTGAGATGCATCAGCATAAATCACCATTTACAAGAAGACAATCACAAAGAACTTATTTTTATGCCCCGTCTACGATAGTAGTAGGGGCATTATGTTTTCTGGTCTGTGCGTCCGTTCGTCCGTCTGTTCGTTCGTCTGTTCGTTCGTCCGTTCGTCCGTCTGTCCCATGTCAGGTTAAAGTTTTTGGTCGAGGTAGTTTATGATGAAGTTATAGTTGCATCCATTTGTAACTTTACATACATAGTCATTATAATAGGGAATTTCTAAAAAGTACCTCAAATTTAGGTTTTGGTCCTCATTTCATGGTTCATTGGCTTCAGGTTAAAGTTTTTGGTCAAGGTAGTTTTTGATGAAGTTGAAGTCCAATCAACTTGAAACTTAGTATACATGTGCCCTATGATATGATCTTTCTAATTTAAATGCCAAATTAGAGTTTTGACCCCAATTTTACGGTTCACTGAACATAGAAAATGATAGTGCAAATTTCAGGTTAAAGTTTTTGGCTTCAGGTTAAAGTTTTTGGTCAAGGTAGTTTTTGATGAAGTTGAAGTCCAATCAACTTGAAACTTAGTATACATGTGCCCTATGATATGATCTTTCTAATTTAAATGCCAAATTAGAGTTTTGACCCCAATTTTACGGTTCACTGAACATAGAAAATGATAGTGCAAATTTCAGGTTAAAGTTTTTGGTCAAGGTAGTTTTTTGATGAAGTTGAAGTCCAATCAACTTGAAACTTAGTATACATGTGCCCTATGATATGATCTTTCTAATTTAAATGCCAAATTAGAGTTTTGACCCCAATTTTACGGTTCACTGAACATAGAAAATGATAGTGCAAATTTCAGGTTAAAGTTTTTGGTCAAGGTAGTTTTTGATGAAGTTGAAGTCCAATCAACTTGAAACTTAGTATACATGTGCCCTATGATATGATCTTTCTAGTTTAAATGCCAAATTAGAGTTTTGACCCCAATTTTACGTTTCACTGAACATAGAAAATGATAGTGCAAATTTCAGGTTAAAGTTTTTGGTCAAGGTAGTTTTTGATGAAGTTGAAGTCCAATCAACTTGAAACTTAGTATACATGTGTCCTATGATATGATCTTTCTAATTTAAATGCTAAATTAGAGTTTTGACCCCAATTTTACGGTTCACTGAACATAGAAAATGATAGTGCAAATTTCAGGTTAAAGTTTTTGGCTTCAGGTTAAAGTTTTTGGTCAAGGTAGTTTTTGATGAAGTTGAAGTCCAATCAACTTGAAACTTAGTATACATGTGCCCTATGATATGATCTTTCTAATTTAAATGCCAAATTAGAGTTTTGACCCCAATTTTACGGTTCACTGAACATAGAAAATGATAGTGCAAATTTCAGGTTAAAGTTTTTGGTCAAGGTAGTTTTTGATGAAGTTGAAGTCCAATCAACTTGAAACTTAGTATACATGTGCCCTATGATATGATCTTTCTAATTTAAATGCCAAATTAGAGTTTTGACCCCAATTTTACGGTTCACTGAACATAGAAAATGATAGTGCAAATTTCAGGTTAAAGTTTTTGGTCAAGGTAGTTTTTGATAAAGTAGAAGTCCAATCAACTTGAAACTTAGTATACATGTTCCCTTTGATAAGATCATTCTAATTTTAATGCCAAATTAGAGAATTTATTCCAATTTCACAGTCCTTTAAACATAGAAAATGATAGTGTGAGTGGGGCATCCGTGTACTGTGGACACATTCTTGTTTAAACCATCTTTCCAACAACTGTTGTGATATTGGTAAATCATTGTTACTAAAGTAAAGATTTTGAGTATTTAAGATGGAATTGTATGTTTAGTGCATCAATTATTCTCCACAGAGATTGATTTGTACCCTTACAACAAAGGTTCATCAGTGTGTAGGTCTTGAGTTGGTGCCCTTGGAGGCAAAACAGCACTAGATATTATCATTCAATAATAACCAAACTATGAACAAACTGCTCAGCCAAATGAAGCAAACTAAGCAATAATTATGCTGTTGGTTTTAGTTTAAAATGTGAGTCTCGATTATCACGCCTGCTATGCTGCTCAAAATAAGACATGTAAATTTATCTTCAAAATGGCATCAGTCCATTTTGACCAAATACGAGTTATTGTCCTTAAATTTCAATATTTCACCAATTTTGGACGATTTTGACTATTATCTGTGACACAATATCACGTTAAGTTAAACTATAATGAGCAAAAACTATTAGCAAGGCAAGTTCTGCAAATAAGTTGGCATGATTAAAATTGTTAGTTGATTCCTAATAGTAGTTATTCCCCTTTGGAGAAGAATTTAACCATTCATGCAATCAAAATACTTATGTGACTAGCTTGATAGTTTTTAGCTCACAATTCCAAAGGAACTGTGAGCTTTAGCCATCACTTGGCGTTCATTGTCCGTTGTCTTCCGTCTGGTGTAAACTATTTCAAACATCTTCTCCTCTGAAACTACTGAACCAATTCCAACCAAACTTAAGCTGAATGATCCTTAGGGTATCAAGAATAAAGTTTGTGTTATCTTTTCTTTTTCTTCAAAAAACATGGCCGCCATGGCTAAAAATAATCATAGGGGTAAAATGCAGTTTTTGGCTGATATCTCAAAAATTAAAGCAGTTAGAGCAAATCTGACAGTGGTTAAAGTGTTCATAAGGTAATGTTCTATCAGTCCTGAAATTTTCATCTGAATTTGATAACCGCTTGTTGGGTTGCTGTCACTAAATTGGTAATTTTAAGGAAATTTTGCAGTTTTTATGCCCCACCTACGATAGTAGAGGGGCATTATGTTTTCTGGTCTGTGGCTCCGTTCATTCGTTCGTCCTGCTTCAGGTTAAGTTTTTGGTCAAGGTAGTTTTTGATGAAGCTGAAGTCCAATCAACTTATAACTTGGTACACTTGTTGCTTATGATATGATCTTTCTAATTTTAAAGCCAAATTATACTTTTGACCCCAATTTCACGGTCCATTGGACATAGAAAATGAAAGGGGGAGTTTCAGGTTAAAGTTTTTGGTCAAGGTAGTTTTTGATGAAGCTGAAGTCCAATCAACTTGAAACTTAGTACACTTGTTGCTTATGATATGATCTTTCTTATTTTAAAGCCAAACTAGACTTTTGACCCCAATTTCATGGTCCATTGAACATAGAAAATGAAAGTGGGAGTTTCAAGTTAAAGTTTTTGGCCAAGGTAGTTTTTGATGAAGCTGAAGTCCTATCAACTTGAAACTTAGTACAATTGTTGCTTATGGTATGATCTTTCTAATTTTAAAGCCAAATTAGACTTTTGACCCCAATTTCACGGTCCACTTAACATAGAAAATGAAAATGGAAGTTTCAGGTTAAAGTTTTTGGTCAAGGTAATTTTTGATGAAATTGAAGTCAAATCAACTCGAAACTTAATACACATGTTTCCTATAGTATAATCCTTCTAATTGTAATGCCAAATTAGACTTTTACCCTATTTCATGGTCCATGGAACATGGAAAATGATTGAGTGGGGCATCCGTGTACTTTGGACACATTCTTGTTGGTTATTATCTTGAATTATAGTATTAATGAAAAAGATAAACTGTAAACAGCAAATATGTTCAGCAAAGTAATATCTACAAATAAGTTTTATATGACCAAAATTGTCAATTGACCCCTTAAAAAGTTATTGCTCTTTAAGGACAATTTTACACGATTTGTTTATCATGTTTTCCAACTTTAAAAAATCTTCTTTTCTGAAACCACAGAACCAATTCCATTCAAACTTAAGCTGAATGGAACTTAGGGTGTCTAGAATAAAGTACCGGTATGTGTTTTATTTTCTGTTTTGTCAAAAAAACATGGCCACAATTGCTAAAAATAGAACTAAGGGATAAAATGCAGTTTCTGTTAAAATTAGAGCTATTTATCTTCCAATGTCAGGAACTGTAATAGAATCAATAAATAGAAGTAAAAGATACCAACAAACTTTGTTCGCCAAATTGTTTGTCTAGTCTTGGTTTGTTTAAGTTAGTCCACTGTCTCCACTAAGGCTGTGCTGCACAGGGTTTGTTAACTAATTGTGTGCATAGGCATGGATTATAAACCTTACACATACACCTTTAAAACTATGATGAATTACAAGGTAAATCTATAATACAGAGTTTTTTGTTGTCAATGTAGCGGTATAAGAGTTTTTTTTAGTAAAGTATAAGACATTCCATTTTCAAAAGCTTCCTCATGGGGTATTATGTGATTACTCGGCTGTTTTACAGTGATAATATGATAAGACTTTGTCCAGATATTTCATGATTATTTGATAATCTAGTTTAAAAAATAATTAGTGATTATTTTGGCTTAGAATTTGTGTTTATGTGATTACTTGGGCATCCCCATGAAGAGATTGTGTATTTTTACACTACAAAACCAGAGACATATACACTCATACTACTATATATATATTTCTCTGATAAGAACCTTACTATACAAATCCTTGGTATTTCCCAAAGTTCTAGTACCATTAATTAAGAAAAATTTGTTAACATTTTTAACCGCAAAATGAATTTTACAGGTTATACCTCAGAAATCTTGGAGTTATCTTTCTTTGTCCAGAATGGTAGTTGAATCAACTAAAACCAATGCTTTATACAATGCAATATTCAATTTTACTACTAACTGATAAATTAAAGCAATGTTTACCATTCAGTGCTTACAACTTGTATTACCATTCTAGGGTTATGCCCCTTTACTAATGGAAAAATTGCTGAATTAGTTGTTACTAGTACGTATGTGTGCTCTGTTTATTTTGTTTAATTTCTGGTCATCAGGTTTTTGATTTATAATGCGCATGCTCAGTAACGACAGGAAATATTCACAAGCGTGCGTGAATACGTTTTGAAGAATGTCTAGATATTCAAGACCACCGAATTCCTCTTTATATGTTAGGAATGTTCCAGATACAGTCAGGTTATTAATCAAGTAGCAGTTAATTCTACAAAACACTCAAATTCTAATTGTTTTGCAGTTATGGTGGGGTGTAAACAAGATTTACAAATTAGACATGGCGACGAAATAATTATTGATGTTTTTTTCAAGGCCAAGCTTGTTGAACGATCTTCTACTTCTACCATTTTAAGACCATCAATAAGCTGATTATTTTGCCACTTTTGGGTGCGCATGTAATTATTTTACAAAAATAAGCAAAAAATTTTGTGCCATACATTTAGATAAAACAGTGGGTTATAAACTGAGGTTATGAAACATCCTGAATGGTGGTCTAAATGGACTGTATACATTGGTATAGTGTGTACAGTAGGTGAGTCTTGAAACTATCAAGACTACCTCAGTACCTGCACTGGTGGTGTAGTGATCCAGTCCCTTATTGTTCTTGGATATGATTTTTTCCTCACTTCTGAAGTTCTGTTCTTGAAAATATATCGGAAACCTTTTGTTGACAAGTTAGATGATAAAATTGATAAAAAATAATTATGCATCAGTGAGAGACTCCTACTTTGTGATAAAATTTGCGAATACTAAACAGACCACAAAATCATGATAGGCATGATCAGACTTAGTGCTGAAGTCTATAATGAGTATTGTAAGAATCCATATGAATGAAAGCTATGTGGTTTCTATTTTTTAGGCAAATTTGTCTGGTAAAATACCACCTTAAAAATTAATCAAATTGAAAGCACAGACAAAATGTGTATTTGGAAAAGTTTTAAAGTCTCTTCCCCAACATAGGTAAAAAATAAATATATTCTTTTTTTGTGAAAATTGATGGGATTTTTTTAAAGCAAATTTCAACTACCTGCATATATAAGGCTTCTGAAATTAAAACTTATCACTATTTGTCCGTCATTACTGGATATCATACAGGTTCCCGTAAAATTTTGACATAAAACAAAAGGTCTGACGCCACAATGGAAAAGTGATTGTTGTTGACATCAAAAGTTCAAGCGATAAGCTGTATTATCAAAGGCCTATTGGACATTTCGTAAGAATGATGTCAAAGCTTCATACATGTATGATCAATGAGTAGCCAGTTGGACCAACAATTTAATCTGTTAATATAGTTCTAGTGTTATAAAAATCTTCAAAATAACCATATCCTGTTGGACCAACAAATTTGTTATTGTCAATATCCTCAAAATTACCCAGAGACTGAATTTTAGCTGGATATTAATTATTTTAAGCCTTTCAGTGAGATATTTTTAGTAGCTACAAGATTTCATACAAAACTTATTTTCTATGGGGAAATATTGCAACTACAGTATTTATTTTTAATACAAAATGTACTGAACTACTAATTCTGCTCCTTTAGGGAAGATGATTTGAGGGCAATGTTCGGTAAATATGGACACCTGACAGATGTTTACATACCACAAGATTATTTTACAAGACGTTCCAGAGGATTTGCTTATATACAATATCCTTTACATTCAAATTATTTGCTGAAGTTGTTTTCACTACTTCTACTAGTACTCTACTTTTACTTTTAGGGAATCCAAATAGAATAATCTGGTTTTAGATTTCAGTCACTTCACTTTCATTTTCATTTACACATTTAATTGCATGATCATATTAAAAATAATGTTGAATGTGAAGTTTGTTTTTAGTTTGAAAATCATTTTGGTTTCATATTTGGTTGTTGTAAATTTTTAAGATGAATTATAATAATATTGCTGTATTTGTTTTTGTCAGACTTCAAGTCAAGTACAAAGTATATGCACTCAAAAGCCAACAGGGCAAAGTATAGTACAGAGTTACAGAAATAAAGTAAAAAGTGTAAAGGGAGTACAGAAAGGTTAAAAGTCAAGTTAATACAGAATGTTAAAAAATATCAAGTCCTACAGAAAAGTTCAAAAGTCATTACAGTCAAGTCAGTACAGAAAGTCCAAAAGTCAAGTTAAATGGCACAGAAAATGTATAAAGCCAACTTGCTAACAAGGAAAAGAGTACAGTAAAAAGTCGTCTTCCAATATACAGTACAGAACAGTACAGTGGACTCAATCATTCTTGACAAGTTACATCATAGTCAAGAAAGATGGTAAAATTGGTACAACTGATGAAAAATATCCATTCAATTACTCAAATAGGTGTTGCATAAAAAACTACTTTGTTGCTTAATTGGTTTAATTTGAACAAGTTACATTAGAAAACTGTAATCTCAATTATTTGGTTATTGGTTATGATCAGTTGTAACATAAAGGATTTGGAAACCTTGATAAACCTTGAATGTCTCCCAATTGAAAATGAAAATTGAAATGAAATAGATTTATATGAAAATTAGTGTTATAATACTTTGAACAACACAAAAAAGTCGTATTAAAATTGATTTACACTCTCTTGTTTTTTTTAACCTAATGCAAAAAAATTCCAAAGCTTAGGCCAAATAAAAATATATGTGTGGTTCCAGTTACATACTTTTAAAAAATAGGGTCGGTAGGTCGGCAATTTTTTTTTTTTTTTATTTTTTGAATGTCAAAATCCGGAAAAAAATCGTGTGTTTACCGAAATTGTTTCCGGTATTATACACTCCCAAACGGAAGTCCACCGTTTTTACATGTGTTTGGTTGTAAAATAAACAGTCATGATACGTTTTTAGTTAATTTTGTTGCATTCTGTTAAGAATTGTTGCATTTTAGCCATAATTAACAGATACTTGTGATGGAAATTCAGATGACAGAAATCTATGAATTTAATTATTTTAATTCACAATCCTCAAAATTTGATCGTTTGAAAATTTATTTTTCAGAAATGAAAAAAAAAGTTCTAGGGTCGAGGGGTTTTAACTAGGGTCGGTCGGGTTACTGGAACCACACATATATTTTTATTTGGCCTTATGAAATGAAGGTTCAATTTAGATCTGTCTGTAATGATTTTTTTTTTCAAAAATAATTATTTCCTAGTACATGTAATTTGAAAAGTAGAAAAAAAATCAATATATATATGTACTATACAAACATGTATATACAATGTAGGAAACTCATTTTATAATCAAACAAATATGCATATATTTTCAAACTGGTGTTTTTAAAGCACTGAAATGTTTTAAAATGTAATTCACATCCTACATGGTGACCCTTAACAAGCTTGACATATGAAGACCCCAGAGATGCAGATGATGCCTTGTATAACTTGGACAGAACTAGATTCATGGGAAGAGAACTGGAGATAGAATTTGCAAGAGGGGACAGAAAAAGTAAGTACATAATTAGTATGTGTACATACAAAAATGTACATGTGAAAAGGAATTTGCAAGAGGGGACAGAAAAAGTTAATACATAATTAGTATGTGTACATGCAAAAATGTACATGTGAAAAGTTAGTATATACATGTACTTGCATTCAATTGCAAATAGTAAGGAGAGAAGAGAAAATTTAAATCCATTTTATTTTTCAAATTGAGATATACATGTACAAATTAAATTGTAATTCATTTAGGTGTGAAGGGACATTATCAACTTAATATAACTACCCTAAATAAAGATGTTTGCATGTACAAAATATAGTTGACTGAAAAATAGACAAAATACTTAAGAATTACAATTACACTCTACGGTCTACCATTTCACATCTTGGAGAAAAGTACATGAAGTATGAGTGGTAAATAATTCAGAAATCTTTTTTGTATTCTGTACTTTAATACTTTAAATGCTTATTATAGAAAAAAAACATTGCAGAATTCTTATGCTGTCTAGTTAAGAATATTTACAGATGAATGCAAAGTGAAGGTACTCGCACTTTTTTATGCCCTGGTTTTTTCTAGTAAAGAATTTTTCATGACTTTGTATAGTTAGCATTAAAAAATGATATATAATTGTTTATAACTTATCTTTACTTGTTTATAACTAATCTTCACTCTAATTGCCTTCGATCTTATTAAATGAACCATGATTTTGACAGCACCAAACCAGATGCGAGGAAAGGAAAGAGGGTCAAGATATGGTGGTAGGGATGATTATGACAGACGAGGAGGCAGCAGACGACACAGATCAAGGAGCAGAAGCCCAAGGTTTGATACTGTTAAATGAAAATTACAATTTTATATAAGCCAGTGATCTGGAAGGATTTTTTCTCTATGGGCCCAGGGCCCCTCAAAATTAAATTCAAGGGGCCATTTTAAAAAATAATGGGCCATGTTGTCAAATGAATGGGCCATTTGAATTGACTACAGTGAAAAAAGTAAAAAGTGTATATCTCGGCAAAGAGATGGTGCTACTTACCTTTATGATTTTAAATAATATTATAGATATTGTGTCTGTGATTTTGTTATTTCAATTCAACAAAGAATGTAAAATAATTTCTTCCAAACCAGATAATATTTAAGATCTCCTTTATTTACAATGTTTCTACTGCTTCTGTTGTCTTGTTCATGTGCATGGGTTTTTTTTACATTAAATTTGGGTCTTCGTCGATACCATATTTATTCCCGGCGTTCCGTATTAGAGGACGTATTTGGCATTTCCTCTGCACTTCTTGTATTATTATTACTTCATCACGATGACAACAATAACAAAAGAGAGTATCATTAATTGATAAAACAAAACAACAATTCGCTGAAGGCATGTTTACAAAATGTCAAAACAAGCCAAAGACCAAAAAGTGACGAGGACAGTTAGTCGCCTTTTATGGAGACAAAAACTATATTCATAAAAAGGCTTTGGGGTTTTTCAATCGAAATAGTAGCAAGCTGAGCTAAGTTAAAAGATAATAATTAGAGACAAATCTCGTCTGTACTAGCCAAATTTTACAAATTTAAGATTGTAAAAAATCATATCATGAATGATGGTTAATTACGTTTTTTGGGTAATCAGTTACACCACATGGTTCTATTATTTCCATAGGAAAACACCTGAGACGTCCCAAAAATATATAGGTGCTCCTATCATTGGAGGAACATTACACTGTTGTGTACACACACATGGCGGCACGGAACACGATCAGAAATCAATTTGACGATATCTAAACATACCTAAACTAAGTGAAAAATATCGTGCGCCACGTGGGCGCTTACATAAGTCTCTCTATGCGCCATTTCTGGTCTATAGGCGCAGGGCGCACGACCTTCCCGATCACTGATAAGCAGTGTTTTTTTATAAATTAACTGGTTTCACCTGGAGCTATTGTAACTTCCTAAATTGATATACAAAAAAAGATGATTACTCACCTTCTTGGGCCTCCAGATCTATACTCAGAAACATACAAAATAAATAGAAATTTATAAACATTTACACAGCTGTTATGTAAAAACTTATGTTGTAGCAATCTTCTTGGTTAAGCTACTAATTTCAAGTATATTGAATCAAGGTGCTTCACATGAGCAATTATGGTTTATTACTGACAATAAGTTTCATACATGATAACATCTTCTTACTATAACTATGTTTAGTTGACACAACATTTGTGAATGCATGAACGGTGTAAAATTTATTTGACTTTTATTCTTTCAGACGAAGGTCAAGATCCAGATCTCGCAGCAGAGATAGAAGGTATGTTAGCTATACATAAATTTTACAATAATTAATAGATAACCAAATTACTTTCTAAATTTATAATGTTAACGAAATAAATGAATTGAAAATGTAGCTGTTTGAAAGGGAGACAAATGTAAGTTCATTACGAAGTTATGCCATATAAATTAAATGACGGATGAACTTTAATAGATTTAGAATATATATAATCTGATAGAGTTAACCTTGCATCAGTCTTGACATATAATCTTCTTTGAACTATTTACCCTCTGTGTGTCTGTTGACCACAAAGATTTAAATTGAAATAAAACTTTTACAGGAGATCACGCTCGAGGTCATATGAAAGAAGGTAAGAGTTCATTACAAGGAAGGGAGAGATAAGTATTCTAAGTCATATAGAAGTACTATGTATAATTAATGTGAATATTCACATTTATATATCCTACAGTTGACTTTCAATCTTTGATTGAATGGAACCGAAAACACCAATAATTGTTAAAGCTAAACATTAAACAAAATGGTACAATAATCTAAACAGAATGATACTGTAACTGTTTATGCATATTCTGTCTGCAGTCTTGCATGCTGGTATATAGACACTATGAAACAATCACAGCATTTATATCATAATTAGTTTATTCATAAAATATTCTTATTGTATGAAGCTATTGATCTGTTTAGAAATTGTAAAAAGTAAGTCCATGTGAATGAGATGTAACAAGATAATTTATTGTATGATAATGTTATGTTACAGAAGATCACGGAGCAGAAGCAGGGGGAGGTAAGTCACATGTACATATCACATGATCAGAAGAACATAGGACAGAGCAACCTTCATAGATATCTTAACAGTTTAGCATGGTGACTATTTTGAAATACATTACAAAATAAACATTCTGTTCAAACTTGTCTAGGTTCTAATAAAAGTGTGCTTAAAGAGACTTGATCTTAATGATTTGATAGTTACTCAAATTAGAATGGATTGCTTGATTACAAATCAGTTTCTAAAACAGCCATCATGGCATGCAAGTCAAATATAATGTCTTGTTTAAACATGATGTTTGATATATCAAAGCCAAACATTTTGAAAACTGGAGAAATGAATAAGAGGAAATCATAAAGATCCCCAGATTACTTCAGGGTTGTGGAAATCATAAAGATCCCCAGATTACTTCAGGGTTGTGGAAATCATAAAGATCCCCAGATTACTTCAGGGTTGTGGAAATCATAAAGATCCCCAGATTACTTCAGGGTTGAGGAAATCATAAAGATCCCCAGATTACTTCAGGGTTGTGGAAATCATAAAGATCCCCAGATTACTTCAGGGTTGTGGAAATCATAAAGATCCCCAGATTACTTCAGGGTTGTGGAAATCATAAAGATCCCCAGATTACTTCAGGGTTGTGGAAATCATAAAGATCTCCAGATAACTTCAGGGTTGTGGAAATCATAAAGATCCCCAGATTACTTCAGGGTTGTGGAAATCATAAAGATCCCCAGATTTATACTTCAGGGTTGTGTAACCTTTGCAGCCAATAACACAACAATATGAGCAAACATATTTTAAGTGAGGGAGTAAATTTAGACACGCTGCAAATTTTAAGAATTCAATTATCCTTTTAATTTCTTTGTTTTTAAGTGATTTTTTTTTTTTTATTTCAGGAGATCCAGGAGCAGAAGTCGTGGAAGGTAAGATATCATTGATTATATTTTAATTGTGTCTGTAAATATAATTAGACAAAACCTAAACTGTTTTGTTCAAACTTGATTATGAAGTAACATGTCTATGATCAACTAGATTGTCAGATGTTTTTATTTAAACACAATCACATCTGAAGTAGCAAACTTTATCATCAAGTAATAAGTAAGCCATGGATTTCTATAGGATTCATCACATTGAGGTAACAATGACTGGAGTTTATGAATTTTCATTAAAACTCAGAAAAACTGATGCATCTTTTCTTCTAAAGGTATTCAAACCATACTGATATTGATAATCATATATTTTGGATATTTCATATTTGATCAAAACTTGTCATGCTTGTCAGATATTTACATTATTCTACTACCAACATTGTAGAATGTCTTCTGAATTTGCTGATTAGAGGCAAAAAAGACAAAGGGAAAACACCACTTTTGTACATCGATCCTTGTCTTTTTAATGATTATTGGTAAAGCAAAAGTTGGTAGAAATAAAAATGTCAACAGAAACATTGTTAACTTAATTATAGTTACAAGATATTTATTTTGTTAATAGGAAATCATACAGTCATTCTAAAAGTCGATCAAGGTCAAGGTCACATGACAGAAAAGGAAGTGGTGATAGGGATAGGGAGAGGTGAGTAACTTTACCCTGATAATATAAAAATTATAGATAGGAAATGTAATTCCAAAAAAGCTGAGCTTGATCCCCTAGGTATTTACACCAAATAGTTGCATAACTTGTTTCATTTAAACTTTTGTTTTATTTTTATTGTGAACCTTTCTTTGATTCTGATGACAAAAAACTCGCATCAACTGATTAAACAAATTCAAATTTGAATCCCACAAGTCAACAGACATTAAGAGATAACTGGTAAATACTTCCCAAACACAAAGATATTATATCAACTGTTTACTGTTCTTTCTTCTACAATAATCACCACTTAATTTACTTTCACAAATTGTGAACAAACTCAACTTGCAAACAAAATGAAAATTGAATTTACACCATAAACCATGTACATGAGAAAGACATTTATAGAAAATGAACTTGTATTCTTTTCTCAATTTAGATCTCGTTCATATAGTCGCTCAGCCTCACGATCACCAAGAAAGAATGACAGAAGTCGAAGTCCCTCTGCAGATAATTGAATCACCAGTTTTTTCTATGGACTTAATCTTTATCAGAACTTGCGATGTAGGCCAAGAGCAGTACTTAACCGATCTGATGTATTATATATGTGATAATTTTATGTTTTTATGTAAGAACAACCCAGATCCAAATGAACAATTTTTATTATCATCTTACATTAGTGTAAATAATCATGTTCATTCTACCTGTTGTTAGTGAAGCAGTAATAAAATTCATGACTTAACTTTAAAACTGTGTTTAATGATTTTTATTGCCCCGCAATAAAGTTGTCAGGGTCATATAGTTTTACCCTTGTCCTTCATTCTGCAACAAACCATTATACAGACTTTTATTGTAAATGCCTTCAGATATTAGGTTGCTTTTTGGTGGGAGAAGATTTCAAGTCTTCTGAAGGCCTATGGTGCTGGCTGTAAAATCATTGAACTGTTACCACATCCGTATGCCGTGTCTGTTTCTGTGTATTACAATTTCATAACAACTTTCGTTTTTTGACACCGATTTGTACACATGATTAAGCATCTGAATCATTTAATTTGTAAATTAGGATTGAAAAACAATCACTATCGTAAATATGTACCCTTTTATTTATGTAAATTATTAGATTTCATCTCATCTAAATGAACGTTATTTGTTTACTTGTTACCAGATGTTTTTAATGTATATATTTGTATTACACATGCCTGAATTTGGTATCGGTTGACTCGCCCTGCTTACATGTTCGCCCTTGGTCTGTTTGTCCTGAGTTCTTTCGCCCATATAGTACGTTCGCCCTGTGTTCATTCACTTTACTCTTATCAAGGATGTTTTATAATACGTCCTTGCAGTTATTAAAAAATATTAATATTAAAGTTATCATTAAAAAACCTCTAAAACACGAATTTGTGAAAATCATCACAAAAGTATGATTGTTCCATATTTTGTTCCCAAGGTAAGGCACTCGTGTTCAGCCAATCAAATTCAATGTTTCTCATCAAATTAATAAGCCAATTAAAAACGATTTCTCTGAAGATTATTCTAACACGCTAGATTTTGAACTTGTGTTGTTTTCATCTAGTTGTAAAATCTTGAACATGGCAGGTGAATTTTCATCAGACATCTGCAAGGAGGTTCTTACACAGCTTAAGGATAAAAGCATGGCTGATTGACAAAATTCAATGATGCAGTACTACCATAAAGATAATAAATAGTAGTTTTAAAAAAAAAAAAATTGCGTCATATAAGGGAGCTACCATTTGATTTTTATGGGGGGGCTAGGATGAAATTTGAAAAAAATAGGCAGGACAGGAGTTTTGAGTAAAAAAAAAAAGGCAGGATGAGACACTTGCAAAAAAAAAAAGTCAGGACTACAATTTAGGTAATAAAAAGTCAGGATAAACTAAAAAAAAAAAATCAGGATCGAACAGAGGGAAAAATAAAAAGGCAGGACAGAGATTACAGCTAAAAAAAAAATGCAGGACAAAATTTTTCATCCTAGCCCCCCCCCATAAAAATCAAATGGTAGCTCCCTAATGGTATATTGTCGTCTGCATCGTCTGAAGACACCTTTAGTTTCCAGACAATAACTTAAGATTTAATGAATGGATCTCTATAAATTTTAAGCGGAAGGTTTAATACCACTAAAGGAAGGTTGGGATTGATTTTGGGGGTTATGGTCCCAATAGTTTAGGAATTAGGGGCTAAAAAGGGGGCCCAAAATAAGCAATTTTGTAGTTTTAAAACAATAACTTGTGTTTAAGTGTATGAATCTCTCTGAAATTATACAAGTTTCCATACCATGAAGGGATGGTTAGTAATGACTTTGGGGGGTTATGGCTCAAAATGTTTTGGAATTGGGGTTTAAAAAGGGGAATTAGGGGGGAAAACAAGGTTTTCTGGACAATTACTTTAGATATAGTGTATGGATCTCTATAAATTTTTACCAGAAGGTTCAATTCCACTAAAGGAAGGTTGGGATTGATTTTGGGGGTTATGGTCCCAATAGTTTAGGGATTAGGGGCCCAAAATAAGCATTTTTATAGTTTTCAAACAATAACTTGTGTTTAAGTGTATGAATCTCTCTGAAATTATACAACAAGTTTCCATACCATGAAGGGATGGTTAGTTATGACTTTTGGGGGTTATGGCTCTAAATGTTTTGGAATTAGGGTCTAAAAAAGGGGAATTAGGGGCAAAAAAGGGGAAAAACTAGGTTTTCTGGACAATTACTTTTAGATTTAGTGTATGGATCTCTAAATTTTTACCAAAAGGTCCAATTCCACTAAAGGAAGGTTGGGATTGATTTTGGGGGTTATGGTCCCAATAGTTGGGATGGTAGAAGTTTCCAATCTTTTTCCCCAAATTTCTCTAATTCCAAATTTTTGAAAAGTTTGAAGAAGAAATCTGTAATTGCACAATATTGCATAATAGATTTGTAAGATCTTGACATTTGTTTTGTGTCAGAAACTCATATTATGTAAAAAATTTGATCACAATCCAAATTCAGAGCTGTATCAAGCTTGAATGTTGTGTCCATATTTGCCCCAACTGTTCAGGGTTCGACCTCTGCAGTCGTATAAAGCTGCGCCCTGTGGAGCACCTGGTTCAGTAAGACCCCTTTTTGGCCCCAAAATATAGCAGTTTTACAAAATTGTGAAAATGTAATCTTTTGGCTATTTATTGGAAAGTAGAATGCTTCTGCTACACAAATATGGGCTGTTTTTTTTACAATACAATGCACATATATATCGGGTACTAACATCATTAAGTCATGCTAAATTACTGAAATCTTCACAATTTTAGCATTTTTATAGTTATATTTTGGACAGTTTCCGTCTTAAATGAAAGTGGCCGCATTCGTGTTCATTCATTATTTTGAAATGTAAGTTGTATTTGATGATAATACATAACAGATATAAAGGTTGAGGATAAACACGGATGTGGCCACTTTAATTTTTGACAAAAACCATCTGAAAAGTGCTGAATTTTTGCATATTTGATAGATTTTTCATATTTAAGCTTGAATCAGAGCGTTTTTAATGACTTAATCAGTTAAAATCTTTCACATTAACTAATTGAATCAATTGAAATAGACACTTAAGTGTTTTAAAAGTGTCCAAAATATTTCATTAGACGAACCTAAAATTTGAGGCCAAAATCGGCCCTTACCGGACCTACTTCTTTTTGACATAATACTTGTTGTAACATATGTTATTTTTATATTCAATTAAATCATTTAAAGCACAAGTTTTTGTACTTTCCTTTTTTCACAAAGACCAACAAACAGGTTGGGACCCCCCTCTATTATGAGTGGTGTCCCTTAAATGAGGGACTGTCCTTAAAACAAGGGGTCATTTTACTGTTGAAAAAAAAATCTCTTTTTTTTAAGATTTTCAACTCAAAAGTGGGAAAATTCATTATATTTGAAACAACTTTTCTAAATGAGGGGTCAAATAAATAAAGAAGATATCAGGTTAGAAACATCACAAAATTCTTTTGACATGTTTTGACCATTTAACACTTATTAGATGCATAGTTCTTGGGGAAAAGTTTCTTCAAATAATATGAATATAAAGGTGGTCATTTTTACAGTGGGTTGTAATGTTCTTCCAATGAGGGTTTCCCCTCATTTGGAGTATTGTTCCTGAACCTGTTAAAGGTCCATCTTTGTGAATAATTCAAAATTGGAAATTTCAATAAGCATTTAATATCCTTAAACAAGAAAATAAATCCTGGTCTGCTAGCTACATGTTCATCTTTTCTACTGATTTAATAACTAGAATCATGCAAACAGACTTAAGAAAAAAGGCATGTAAGCTCATCATACAAATATGACACTTTTTCTAGACAATCCATATCGCGCAAAATACTTAGCTAAAAATTGTAACCTTTAAAATTGTTGTCGCGCACTAAAAACCTGCATGGGAACTTTCAAAAGTTGGCAGGTATGTAACAAGTCTTACTATTTTTATGCCCCATTTATGGGCATTATGTTTTCTGGTCTGTCTGTCCGTCCTGCTTCAGGTTAAAGTTTATGGTCGAGGTAGTTTTTGATGAAGTTGAATTCAATCAACTTGTAACTTAGTACACATGTGTTCCTTATGATAAAAATCAAAAAAATCAAAATCAAATATTTTATTATAGTCTCACCTCTCTACATGTACAATACAAACATGAATACAATATATACAACATGTTTTAATTAAAAGTACAAAACAATCTTAAAAACATTCGAGAGCCACTCTCAAAAGAGTTATGAGAGACTTTATGATCTTTCTAAGTTTACTGCCAAATTAAAGATTTTACCTAATTGTCACGGTCCACTGAACATAGAAAATGATTGTATGGTTGGGAAATCCATGTACTTGTGACACATTCTTGTTTGAAGAAAAAAAATTACGTCAACGATAATGGAACAAAGCAGGCTGGGTTAGTGGGGCTGCTTTTATGGTAATTCAAGTCGAGACATTTTAGCGTGTGCACGCTTGCTATGGTTTTAGAATTAGTGTTTGTTTATAATCCTTACAAACATGGAAAGTTTTCTTGGCCATTGTCTCATAAAATGCTAACTAGTGTAAGACATATGTATGCTAATTCAGTGGCATGGCGACAGTGTTTTCACATCATGGTAATGTGAGACTATCAGAATTGAATTTGTTCCAGGTTTTGTTATGGATGTGAAGCTATAGTTTTAAGAAACAAGATGGTATTTGAAATTTTCCTGTTTTACCATGATGCCATATGCATATTTGGGGAGAACACAGGATTGGCATCATAAAGTTCAGCATTTGAGAAGGTGGAAGGATTTTTTTTTATATTTGCTGAAGTTTCTACTAATTTCAGTTGAGCATGATGAATTTCACAGTCTTTTAAATAGCCAAAACTTGGACAATTTCCAGCAAAAGATATTTAAATAAGTTGAACATATCCCTTTTAAGGACCTCTAATTTCTATTTCAATTTTGCAACACTCATCATATAAACATAAAGGGTCATACATTCTACAAATATGCGGATATGTCACAAATACATAACGACCTACCAAATTTGACATGTTTTACACAAATGATCTTAGAAAGAGTAATACTCAAACAATGATTTGAACATATAAAAGGAACAAATTGGAAATAAAGAAGATAAAAAAGGAAACTGTCTACAACACATTACATACAAGTCCAAATAAAAACGATGAGTGTTTAGTTTTTACTGATACACAGCAAGAAACTACTTTCTATTATGAGAGTGGATAAAACTCCGGATAAGTTTCGAGCTTAACTAATTGTGAACAAGTTCTTTAAAGATTATATTATGTTTCTACTTTTTACTTTGTCATCTGTTGAGCTGTGTTGGGTTGCTCTCTTAATTGCATCTTGGCCCACATCTTTTATTAGTCCCCTACCGACAAAGTCAAATGGGACTTCAGGTTTGCACTTTGTCCGTTTGTCAGTCCGGCAAATCAGTTTTCCAGACTTTTCTTCGTGGTTGAAGATATTGATTTGATATTTGGTTAACGCCCTTTCCCTAGGATTAAATTTGTGATGAAATACTTATTATTTGGTAGATTTCTGTTCATAGGGAAATAACTCACTTTTTAACATGACATTTTGTATTTTTTTTTAACTTTTCATTGGTAAATTGTTTGAAGCATTTAGTGGTAGGTTTGTTTGCCATTCTTAAATATATTGATTTGGTAATTAGTATCAGAGACATATAATACAGTATTATATGTCTCTGTTAGTATATAGTTTAATCATGACAAGTTACAGATCAAGTTTGAATTTTGTTCTGGTATGATGATTTTGAGCACAGAGTTATGGTCTTTGGATAAAGAAAATTCACTTAATTACTGTAAATTCAGAAATTAAAAAAAAGAATGATGGCCCATAAAAAGAAAGAAGATACCTAAGGGCCTTATGGATTATAACACACAAGTTAAGAAGAAAAGACAAAACCATGGTTAAAAATATACAAAAAGACAATTAATAATATGCCAAACACAACATAGAAAAATATTGCAACATTAATTCGGAAATAAATAGAAGGTGAACTCTTGTGGCAGTGCTCCTGTAGATTATTATAACGTAATCAGAGATCAATATTTTAATTACATTGGACTTGTGAAAGTTTCAAACTTTTGCATCTTGTTTTGAAATCTGTTGATGCTACCGTATTTGCCTAATCCTAAGACAATATCCAATTTACCAACCATCGATAAATACAGAATCTTAAACTTAACTGAATGTGAAAGTTTGATATAGAAAGATTGTTTTCCAGGAATATAATCATGGCCAATACAATATAAAAATAAGGAGAAGCATAATTGCCAAGTGAGACAGAACAAAGGATGAGGATGTTAACAACTATACATGTTCCAATCTAGACTTCAGAAATGAGCACTGCTGGCATATCAAATGTGAAACAATTATTAAGAGAAAAGCTAAAGTCTGATCTACGATTAAAGCAAGAAATGGAAAAAAATAGTATGTGCATAGATATTCAATAATTGAGTTATGAAAAGCATTGAAAAAATAAGCAGCCATACGCAATATGACTCCAACACCCTGGAAACAAGACCAGTGGTAATCACTCTTCGATTAAATGCACCTTTGGTGATGGCCCGAGAGAGCAAACGATTGGTAAGTTTGATCAGTGAGGTAACGATCGAGAACTAAGAGGCTCCAAAGAGCATGTGTCGCTCACCTGATATTTTTGTGTACACATATCTGCCAACTGCCAATTGTTTTTGATCGGTTATTTATTTTTGACGGTAAACTAAGAGGACAGATTATTCATTTTCTGCACTATTGAAGCAAGATTTTTCATTTTCATTAAAGCAAGGGACTGATTATTCATTTTCACAACTATATTTATGAGGGGGGATAGGAGGGGTCCTGATCCCGAAATCCCGGGCTTGAAAACACGAAATACCGAGGTCCCGAATTTAAATAAAGTATATCCCGACGTACCGAAATCCAAAAAAAAAAAAGAATTCCCGAATCCCGAAAGGTCAATCCCGAAATCCCGAGCTTAAAAACACCTGATCCCGGAGTCCCGATAAAGGTCCTATCCCCCCCTCATTTATGATATTCGAAAACTATACAATTTTTAAATGATTTGTTTATTTTAAATAATACATGTTTAGTCAAGTCATTATGTACCATTTAATCAGAATTAATCATCATCCTCTGCAGAAATGAATCTTTTATATTCCCAACTGCATATACATGTATTGCATACATACAGTATTACAGTTTGGTTGTAACTAGCCTCTTTTAAAAGTATTGGCAACATATTTCGCCGAGCGGAGCGGGGCTAAAAATTTTTATAAGGGTTTTGAAGCCACTGAAGGCAAAAGAATCTATAGAACAAATGATGCAAAATCATGCTTTCTGAGTGTTCCGAAGACCATTTCTTAATCTGAAAATGCAAGTTTTGTTTTAATAATTTCTTGACAATATTTTGATCTCAAAGCAAAATGTATAAATTCAGTGCAAGACTTAAGGGACGACATCAAAAGTTCAATGTAGGATAAAAAACTTAATTCACATAGTTTTTTCGCTGACCCCCCTACCCCCCTTCTTAACTTAATTTGGGAAAAATTGATTTACCTATATGGATATATATAAAATCGATTTTAGATTAACAAAACTTGCAGCAATGTTGACCCCCCCACCCCCAAACTATTCGATTTAAGTTTTTTATCCTACATCGATCTTTTGATGTCGTCCCTAAGTTTATAGGGACAACATCAAAAGACCAATGTGCATGATAAAACAAAAAATGGAATTTACATAGTTAAGTCTGTGGCTGTTGTTTTTTTTTTTTTAACTCATGATCAAGTTCATAACAAAATTACTAGACTACCAGTTGAAAAAGGAATGCAACACTAACAGAATACAGAAGGGCAACCAATGAACAAAAGACAAATAAATAAGAAACATTGATCCCGAAAAATCACGGCTACGTCTGAGGGAAAACAGAACTTGCTTCTTGCAAGGCACTCGCCAGTGGCGGATCCAGAGGGGGGGTTCCGGGGGTCCGCACCCCCCTTTATTTTGGCCGATCAATGCATTTGAATCGGGAGATATGTTTGCACCCCCCCCCCTCCACCCCCCTTTGCCCTGGGCTAGCACCCCCCCCCCCCCTTTCGAAAATACCTGCATCCGCCACTGCTCGCCGTGATCACAATTTTATATGGAGACAAGCGTTTGGTTTTGAAATTTCCTACATGAGGCGTTTGTCTCAATGTAGTTACGGCCCTGTTAAAATAAAAGTGAGTTAAGGTTTCCTGAGACAATATACCTCAAGTTAAATGAAACCAATTTTCAGACATTTCCAGTATATTTAAATATTTATACTTTTATTATTAAAAAAATGGGGAAGTGTTTCCCGATTTTTTTGGGGGGAAAAAGATGAATTTATGAAGAATCTGGTACCATCTCATACTTTCGATTAGACCTGCTGAGTTATTTATTTTCTATACATTGCAAGTAAGGTAATTTAATTTCAAACTACCACAGAACAAACCATTTATTTTTGTGATTATCAAGGCTGAGTTAATTATGTTCAAAATCCTCCTGCCCACCCCCTCCCCCCAGAATATCAAATGGTCGTCCCCTAAGGCTAATTATCTTTGTCTTTTGTGCATTTATCTTTAAACCTACAGATAGAGCAGTCTCATGTAGTCTTGGTGTTTTGTTCTGCATGTTTGCTCTAGTTGTTGATAATAGGCATATGTCGTCTGCAAAATCTAGATCTTCTAAGATTGTGTTCATCGACATGGATCTTATTCCAGTTACTCTATTGCCAAGTGTTCTTCTCATGCACCAGTCGATGACAATGAGGAAAAGAAGGGGAGAGATGATACATCCTTGTCAACTTCAGATTGTACATTGAACCAGGTGGATTGGGTTCCATTGTGTAGGACACAGCATCTGTAGTGGTTGTAAAATAATTTGATCGTGTCAATTATTTTCTCAGGTATGCCATACGTTCTCATTATTTCCCACATGCTGTCTCTGTCCAAGCTATCAAAAGCCTTTTCAAAGTCCACAAAGTTTATGACGATGTTGTGTTGCCATTCTATGCACTGCTCAGTGATGTTTCTGAGTGTGAATATGTGGTCACTGCACCCTTTATTGGCTTTAAAACCTTCTTGTTCTTTCCGCAGTGTGTCATCTAAAGCATCTACTATTCGCTCAAGGCAATAACCCTAAGGAAAACTTTTGCAGGTACAGATAGTAGAGATATACCTCTCCAGTTGTTGCAATTTTTCATGTCACCTTTCTTGGCAAGTTTAACTAGTAGTCCTTCTACCAAGTCTTCAGGTATAACTTCTTCCTCCCATATTCTGATAAATAGTGTTTGTAGTATTGATGCTGTTGTTTCTACATCTGCCTTAAGGAGTTCTGCACTGATGTTGTCTACTCCAGCTGCTACTATTTTTGATCTTGCATAATGCATTTTTAATTTCACCAAGTTCAATTTTTTTCTTCTGATATATCTATTTCAATTTTTTCTTCGGTGTTATCGAATTGAGCTGGTTTGTCTGGTGGTTCTCTGTTTAAAACTTCCCGAAAGTGCTCTGCCCATCTTTCAAGTTTCTGTGATTCTGATGTTAGTACCTCTCCATTCTTGCTTAAAACTGGTGTGTCATTGTTGTTTCTTTTCCCATATAGCTGTTTAGTGATCTTATATACAGTACTTAGTTCTCCATGTTTGCACGCCTCTTCTGCTTCATTTGCCAATCCTTCAATGTATTGTAATTTGTCTTTTCTAGCTTTTTTCTTAACTTCTTAATTAAGTTCTGAGTATTCTTTTTGTAGCTTTTCTTTCAACATTTCTGATCTTAAAATTGAGAATGGAAATGGGGAATGTGCCAAAGAGACAACAACCCGACCATAGAAAAAAACAACAGCAGAAGTCACCAACAGGTCTTCAATGTAGCGAGAAATTCCCGCACCCGGAGGCGTCCTTCAGCTGGCCCCTAAACAAATATATACTAGTTCAGTGATAGTGAACGCCATACTAATTTCCAAATTATACACAAGAAACTAAAATTAAAATAATACAAGACTAACCAAGGCCAGAGGCTCCTGACTTGGGACAGGCGCAAAAATCATGTCCTGATTGCACTTACTTTTTGTAGATCTTCTCTTTTCAATAACACTAGAACACACCCGCGAAATCGCGGGCAATCAGAGCGTGGTTGAAAGTATGTAAAGTGTTGTAGGAAGAATTTTGCAAAAGATTTAATGACTGGAGAATTTCAGGAAAAGTATCAAAAGTCATAGGTACTATCCCTCCTTTATTTCCCAAATTCCCATTTTTTTGTTTTCTATTAATTTCAATATGAACATACATTTAGTATTTTAAGAACATTCAAGTCAGGAGCCTGTGATTCAGTGGTTGTCGTTTGTTTATGTCTTACATATATTTTTTTTCGTTCATTTTCTCGGTACACAAATAAGGCCGTTAGTTTTCTCGTTTGAATTGTTTTACATTGCATTTCGGGGCCTTTTATAGCTGACTTTGCGGTTTGGGCTTTGCTCATTAATGAAGGCCGTACGGTGACCTATAGTTGTTAATTTCTGTGTCATTTTGGTCTTTTGTGGAGAGTTGTCTCATTGGCAATCATACCACACCTTTTTTTTTTGTTATAATGAATTTTAAAAGATTTAATTGATGGAGAATTTCAGAAAAGGTATAAAAAGTCAGGTGTTTTGGGACAGGACAATTGTTTTCCTAGCCCTGCTCCTCCTTTATTTTTCAAAAATTCCCTTTTTTTTCTATTAACATTAACATGATTAATAACACATGCATACTTTTAGCGCTTATATTAACTGTATATAATGAGTGGAGGGTAGCGTATCAGTACATCGGATTTTAATGAGATTGGAATAATCATAAAAATGGATGACAAATGCGACTATGCACTGTACCTATAGGACACAGAGGCATGATGATTACTTCATTGTGGAAAGAAGAGAAGCGACACACAAAATGAGGTCTTCTCGTTTAATAGTATAGATTCCAGGTTGTATCTGAAATCCACCTTTTCCTTGTACTGTGTCTAATTCCAAGTACATTGTCAGCTGTATCGTTAAACATAGTTTTTACTTTGTTCCAATGTTCATTTAGATCAGGACCAATGTTGTCGTTGTTTTCACTGATATTTTGTAATGTTTGGTATTGTTTTCTTATGCTGATGTTAAATTTTTGTCTTATCAGGTTGTCCTTAAGGCGGTGGATGTTATATGCTTTTCTGTTATGCTGTATATAGTCTGACTACCTTTCTCAGTTTAAGTTTAATTTTCCCAAGTAGAAGGTGGTGGTCACTTCTACAATCGGCTCCCCTTTTGACACAGACATCCATCAGAGACTTTCTCCATCTTCCATTTACAATTATGTGGTCTATCTGGTTTTGGTCCCGGCCATTTGGTGAGTTCCATGTAAGCTTGTGAATGTCCTTTGTGTGGAAATAAGGAACCTCCAATAACTAGATCATTCAAGCCGCATAAATCTACTAAAAGTCCACCATTTTCATTGCATTCTCCACATCCATGTCTGCCCATTATTCTTTCCTTACATGAGTTATCTGACCCAATCTTTGCATTTAGATCACCAATTACAAGACATAAATCATGTGCTGGTACTTTACTGACAAGGGATTGTAATTTATCGTAAAATTTATTCTTGTCCTCAATACTAGCTTCGTTGGTAGGTGCATAGCATTGAATCACTGACAGTTTTGAGTATTTTGAGTAAACCCTTGCCATATAAATAAGCCTTTCATCCACTGGTTGCCATTATAGAAGAGCTCTTTTTGCTTCCTTGTTTAGTACTAAAGCAACTCCCTCATAGTGTTTGTTGTCTGTTCGGCCTGAGTACAGTATGGTCTCACCTGTGTCAGTTGTGATTGATCCGTTGTTTAACCATCTACATTCACTGACACCTAGTATACTGATGTTATACCTTCTCATCTCATTGACAACTTGTGCTGTTTTTCCCATCTCATACATAGTCCATGCCCCTATGCTGAGAACAGTTTTTGGTGTTAAGAGTCCACACTTCTTGCCCCTAGCTGCATTTCTGCTTTCACTGGACACATTCATTGGGTCATTTGTATGACGTATGTCCTCGTTCACGCAATTCAGTGTTTCTTTTGGTGTGGTTTCCGTAATCAGCTTCTTTTTACTCTGCCTGGTGATTAGCCATTCGAGAAACCTACTACCTGCAGGATGGAGTTTTACTGTCTGGGTTTTCTTTCCCGTAGACGATTGCCTGCCATGGCTGATGAGTTCCATCTCCCCAGCTTTTCTTTCTGGATCTGCTCCCATAGCCTTTAAGCTTCCAAGATCGAACCACAAGGCAGTGGTTCTATTTACCCATAGTTGGGACAAGGTTGATGAGTGCAAGGGCGTGTCCATGCGCCGATGGGCCTACACACTGCATCTCTGGGGCCCTTGCTGCTCCGAGATCCTCTACAATAATGCCTAGATTGCTAAATCCTAGTTACCATGTGCTGTCGCGAGGAGGCACACCAATCTAATTAAAATTAAATCCTTTAATTGCTCCTGTTCTGATATGTCGCGCATCATATCAGAACAGGAGCAATTAAAGGATTTAATTTTAATTAGATTGGAAACTAGAAAAAATGCTTGTTTTGGGCCCCTAATTCCTAATCGGTTGGGACCATCATCCCCAAAATCAATCCCAACCTTCCTTTTGTGGTATTGAACCTTCTGAAAAAATTTCATGAAGATCTATTCACTAAAACTAAAGTTATTATCCGGAAACCAATGTGTCTTCGGACGACGACGACGCAGACGACGCAGACGACGCAGATGACGACATTATACCATTATACGATCCCAAAATTTTGTTGGGGTCGTATAAAAACTGAACTATAACCATTGAACCATGAAAATGAGGTCAACCTGCCAGTTGGACATGTACACCTTACAGTCCTTCCATAAACCGAATATACTAGACCTATTGCTTATAGTATCCGAGATATGGACTTGATCACCAAAACTTAACCTTGTTCACTGATCCATGAAATGAGGTTGAGGTCAAAAGTAAAATCACAAAAATACTGAACTCAAGAGGAAAATCTAATCGGAAAGTCCATAATCACATGGCAAAATCAAATGACAAAACACATCAAAAACGAATGGACAAGAACTGTCATATTCCTGACTTAGTACAGGCATTTTCAAATGTAGAAAATGGTGGATTAAACCTGGTTTTATAACGCTAAACCTCTCACTTTGATGACAGTCTCATCAAATTCCGTTATATTTACAATGATGCGTGAACTAAACAGACATAATAAATAAAATAGTCATAATATGGGTACAGCAGTCATTGTGTAACAATTTTAAAAGGAACAATTTAACAGAACACAAAAACATCTATCTACAAACACATTTATTGATTCGTGTGTCTGACGTCAGAAAATTTTATACGTCACATATATTTGTCGTTCAATGTATACAAGGTATATACAAACAATTTTAAAATTTCACATGGGCAATGTAAGCATACAGGGTTAAAGAATCAAAAGTATGTAAGAATTAATTTCAGAAATACATTTTTTGTAGACCGAGATTTAAAATAGTCCAAAAGTTATATATAGAATTTATAAGAATCCATCAAGTGAAAACTGTCTGACGGGCAAGACGACCTTGCAAGCTATGCACCTACCAAATATAGTTATCCTATTACTCATAATAAGAGAGAAATTAACATTCCATTTTTTTTTAATTGGCACTGAACCATGAAAATGAGGTCAAGGACAATAGACCTGTGGCAGACGGAAACTTCGTAACATGAGGCATCTATATACAAAGTATGAAGCATCAGGTCTTCAAGCTTCTAAAATATAAAGCTTTTCAGAAGTGAGCTAACACCAACGCCGCTGGATCACTATCCCTATTTTGAGCTTTCTTCAAACAAAAGTTGCAGGCTCGACAAAAATGTGTCTGGCGAACCCACCTGCCAACCAACATGGCTGACATGGCTAAAAATATAACATAGCGGTAAAATGCAGTATTTCAATTTTGGCTTATATTTCTGAAACTTAGGCATTTAGAGCAAATACGACAAGGGTAAAAATGTTCACCTGGTTCTAGTGTGTCTTTGTATGTTGTGATGTATTAAACACTTTTGTTTCAGGTAATGTTGAAGGTTGGTATCTATTAAAATGTTTAGACCCACTGCATTTGTTTGCACCTGTCCTAAGTCAGGAACCTGAATTTCAGTGGTTGTCCTTTGTTGATGCGGTTTATAACTTTTAATTGTTTCCCCATCATTTTATATAGATTTGACTGTTGGTTTTCCTGTTTGAATGATTTTAAACTAGTCATTTGTTTGGGCCCTTTAGAGCTTGCTGTTCAGTGTGAGCCAAGGCTCCCTGTTGAAGACTGTGCTTTGACCTATAATGGTTTACTTTTACAAATTGTGACTTGGATGGAGAGTTGTCTCATTGACACTCATACTATATCTTCTTATATTTATTAGATCTATCTGCCCTGAAATTTTCAGACTTCTCAGACAACCCATAGTTGGGTTGCTGCCCCTGGATAACTAATTTTAAGGTGTTTTTTGCTGTTTTTGGTTATTTTCTTAAATATAACCATAGATTAATGTAGAGATAAACTGTAAACAGCAATAATGTTCAGCAAATTTGAAAGTAAATTCTACAAATTTTAAGTCAACACAAACAAAATTGTCAATTGACCCCTTAAGTAGTTATTGCCTTTATATTCAAAATTTAACAATTTTTCAAAAGTTTTTGTAATCTTTTACCAAAATCTTCTCCTCTGAAACTGCATAGACAAATTCATGTTTTTGTTAATGATTAATGGATAGAAAGTGGTTAAAACCAAACGAAAGGTGAGATTTTGATCCATTCAGATTCCTTTAAAAAAAAGTATTATTGTTGCATTGTTTTCATGCATCAATAGTATTTAAACAAAAATATCAGGTGAGCGACACATGCTCCTTAAAGCCTATAGATTACTGTTTGTACAAAACAGTGTAAGTCATAAAGTATCACTGAAGAATTCAAAGGAAATCAAAATTCAAAGAAAATGCAGAGATATATATATGAAAAATATAATTTAATAGCACTTTAAAGGAAATACAAATTTCAACTGAGTATTTGCAGGTAAAAGTCAGATAAGAATTAACTTTAGCAAAATTATTGTTAATCAATTATTAAAGCTCTTGCAATTTCCATTTGTTTGACTTCCTCTGGTGAGCGTAAGTAGCCATCTAATTCTTCATCAATATCACTTCCCATGTCTTCAATATCACAGTCAACATTGATAGAAGATGGAATAGTTATGTCTTCATTTACGGGTAGTCTTACTTTCTTAAGTATTGGTGGTTGAAAAATGTCTATATTTTCTTCATCTCCAGATTGTAATTTTCGTTTTTGACAAGTGGATTCATCATGTTCATCACCATCTCCATTTTGGATATTTTGTGAATTTTCCATTTCTTTTAAAAATTTCATTCTTTTTTCCATCAATGCCATCCTACTGTATTTCAAAATGTCATTAAGATTGTGATATACAAAATCCTTCTTGTTTTTATTTGAAGCCCAAGGTATAGTGTCACCTATATCCTTCAAAATTTCTAAAATTTCGTTTAGTCTTTCTTTGTCCTGAACATTAAATTTCAGGCCATGATTTTTCAAAAAGTTTGTTTGTGTTAATTTCCTATTTTCATCCAAAGAATTTGATTTTACTGCTATATAAAAAGCTGCCCAAATAATCTTTTGTGGCTGACGACCTGTTACTAACCAAGCTCTATCACACAATAATATAATTTCTTGTGCAGCACGTCTAACATCTGGTGCAATATTATTCTTGAATGCAATTTCAACACACATTTCTGCAATTGTTGATTTTGGTAATGTGATGCAAAATTTTTTTTTAATAAAATTTATTGCCTTGACTAATGGACCTACTTTAACTCCTGTAACCTTGCTGAATTCTTTGATTGATATTACTTGACCAAACTTTCGTCCTTCAACAAGTAAACATGCCGATGCCAGTGCTTCTTTTGTCGCCATTACTGTATGTATGACCTCCTTGTCTTTATACACGAGAGAAAACATATTTTCTGCTCTTTCTACCATATCTGAAGGAAAAGTCAATAATTTACTGTATATTTTGATATGTGAAAGGCCTTCTTTTTTGCCATCTGGAACCTTTCCATCAAAGTGGGCTAGATGTTTCTTTTTATCATTCATGATCCACTTGTTCTGTGATGCAGATTGGTAACCTTCATAATCATGAAACTCAGATGTGATCATATCTTCATTGTTAATAGTACCACATTCTTCACAAACCATATACCCATCATGCATCACCAATGCATTGTAACCACACAAGGCACACTGTCCTATCTTTGATTCCATTCTCCTTATTTGCACTGAAAATATAACAAAGATTGAAATGTAAATAGTAGTTCACAATTTATACATAAGGGTTTCATTCTAATCAAATATCATGAATTAAAGGAAGTACACTCAGGAATAAACCAATATTTTAAAAAATTTTGTCATACAACAATTACTTTTCTGTGGTGGTGTCATGCATATACTGGGTTTATTTTTCTTTTCTTGTTCTTGGTGGATTTTTTTTTCTATTCTGTTTTGTTTAAATATAATTTGTTATCCTTTATTGAGTAATCCAACTTACAAGGAAGCAACTGCAAAAGCAAATGATTTCAGAACATGATTTATATTTTTTTAAATACATTTAACGTCAGTAAGGAATGAGTGTCTATATATAACTTTTATAACGGGTTATGTTCTTCTCATATTTGTTATGATGGTATGATACTAAACCCCTCAGGGGGAGGATTGTGCCTGATATTCATATTATGAAGACATAATTTTTTAATCAGTTTAATTGAAGTCCGGAGCTGGCATGCCAGTTAACTGCTAGTAGTCTGATGTTATTTATGTATTATTGTCATTTTGTTTATTTTCTTTGGTTACGTTTCTGAAATCAGACTCAGACTTCTCTTGAGCTGAATTTTAATGTGCGCATTGTTATGCGTTTACTTTTCTGCATTGGCTAGAGGTATAGGGGGAGGGTTGAGATCTCACAAACATGTTTAACCATGCCTCATTTTTGCGCCTGTCCCAAGTCAGGAGCCTCTGGCCTCTGTTAGTCTTGTATTATTTTAACTTTTAGTTTCTTGTGTACAATTTGGAGTTTAGTATGGGGTTCATTATCACTGAACCAGTATATATTTGTTTAGGGGCCAGCTGAAGGACGCCTTGAAGACCTGTTGGTGACCTTCTGCTGTTGTCTGCTCTATGGTCGGGTTGTTGTCTCTTTGGCACATTCCCCATTTCCATTCTCAATTTTACATGTATGTCAGACATGTGGCAATGTCAGTAATAAATGGTTGGATACAATATAATGTAAAATTACTCAACCAAATGACCAATGCCAGTGATGCCAGTGTAGATGTAAGGATTTTATAATACTCATAAGGTAAAAGACTTTTAAAACGTTGACTGGACCAGTAATGCATTACACAATTCCTGTACCAAAAGACAACATAGGGTCCAAGAAACATTTGGAACCTCTGATAAATTCCATCCATGCTAATTTTTTAGCGGCCAATCCTGAAATGTTCATAAAAAAGGGGATGCGCTCCCGTAGAAACCGGGTCCGTTCGCGCCCATTCACACCCTACATGTTCGCACCCAAAGTCGTGTTCGCACCCTACATGTTCGCCCCAAATTTTAATTGGTTTTGAGTTTAATAACTTTGTAATCAAGTTTTGGCAAGTGTATTTTTATAAGTATATAGTTGTTGTCATTGTCTCAAAATAAAGTGAGACAGCATTTTTTTTTTTTGTGTTGAATAAATCTTAATCATATTTCGGAAAGTGTATTGTTAAAAAAAAATAATTATCCTTTCCAAATAAAGTTATGAGTGGGATTCTGTCAAAGTTATATTTTGTGTTCACTGTTGAATAACTCTTAATCATGTTTTGTTTAGTGTATTGCTGTAACTTTGTTTCACTGACTTGTTTCAAAATAAAGTGAGATTCTGACTACGTTTTTTTTTAGAGTGCGAATGGACCTTGGGTGCAAACATGCGAGGTGCGAACGTGTAGGGTGCGAAAGTGTATTGGGCGCGAACGAACCTGATATCGCTCCAGTCATGCTTCAGTGATTCCCTATATATATAATCAACATTTTTTTCCCCATAAAACAGCTGTAAAAGGGTTGGGGGTTTGTCCTCTGCCCCCCTTTCCCTTTAATCCGCCTCTTGTTTGGAGAACAATTTTCCATCTTGAACCATATCACTATCAGTTTGAGACTACTATAACATAGAAGTTGCAGTACCACTATCAGTATATGAAAGCGGAGTCAAGTCTGTATATCCAAATTCTTGTTATTCACTATACCTGTATACCTTTTCTACACAGACAAGATTTTATCCAATAACAATTCTTGTATCTACTATTGTTATTCGCTGGACTTTAGTTCTTATTTGGAAAACATATTATGGAGATTTTCATTGAACTTTCGTCTTTTCTATCCGTTTTCATTCTTATCACTGAAGGTTCTATATTTAGCAAAGGGAAATTACAGGTCAGAGTCATTGATGCGCTTTATAATAATTTCGCCCCTTATATCGTTTGCACCCTGTGTCGTTTCGCCCTATAAATTTTATTCAATCATACATTAATATTGCTGGTATGTGTTTTGTCGGGTCTGATTTAAATCAGAAGCGCTTGAATTATATATATATCTGCTATTACAGATCATATTAGATCGTTGTCTATGTTTTGTTATCAAATACAAATACAAATATTTTTATTGGCACAAACTCATTAAACAATAAATGGTTAGGACCTATGGCTATGGCACGCCTGAACCACTTTTATTAATTTATCTTAGATTATCTCAGATAAACTAGGATTATCTCAGATAAACCCGGTTTATCTCAGATAAACTAAGATTATCTCAGCTTAATTAAAATTCGAGAAAAGCCTAGTTTATCACAGAAATACAGAAAATTCATTATCTGGAGAAAATCCCGGTTTATTTTAAAATATGAAGAAAATATAGGTTTATCTGAACGATTTTCAGATAATCCTAATTTATCTCCAGATGATTAATTATCTGAATTTCAGATAATTCATTATTTCATTTTCCAGATAATTTAGGTTTATTTCGGATTCTAAATATATCAAAGAACAATGTAACGAGTGTTATAATTGGACTACAATCGTTTGCCAGATTTTATATAAAAAATACCGTCCTTTTTTAGAGGAGGGGCGTTATTCTGCACACGGCACGCAATTATCAAACTACTCATGGTGTGGACATCATCGTTATTGACATCTGGACAAGCGAAATTTGTTGAATCAATTAAAAAAATAGTAAAATACAGAAGGGCTGATTATATACAATATACATCATATACTTTGTACATACTTAACAGCTAATTTCGACATCGCCGATAATAATTGAACTCTCATATTTTAATTTATTCAGTCGGTTTTAATCTTTTATCATGACAACGGTTTTGTAAAATGTTTAATTTTAACTATTGCATTATTTCGTCATGTGTGACAGTCAGTAAACAAAATAGAGATTACACTAGAAAGAAAAACATTAAGTAATCAAATACACAAATAATACACGATTCAATTATGGATAAACAATTATTTCATCATGGTTATTCATAAGACATAGTTTTCATTTTATTTTTTTTCAAAATAATTAAATACATAAGTCAGAGTTTATATGCCTTAAACCTTAAAGCGCCGGTTTTAAATTGTAGGATATACATGTACATTGTCGGAAATACTAAATGTACATGTCTAGTACTCGCTAAGAAACATGAGAAAACCTCTTCGTTCTGTTTCTAAATCTTGATCCAAAAAGTTCAATTTTTACAGGTAAATTACGGATGACATGATTGTCAAAGCTTTACCTGTTATTATCCCTTTTTACTCGAAAACTAGCATATTTTAACACAAGACATAAACATGATAAAATCACAATCCAGTGATAGGAAATTGTTTCTTGGATTAGATCCTGCTCACAGGAAATAAGCCGTCTACAATAATTAATTCAGAGCTCTTCAAAATTGACGAAGAACATATAGAAAAAAAAAGAAAAGACATTTAAAATGTGTTCGTCAATCCATGTACAGAGAAAGAAGGGAACTTCATCCAGTTCAACCCAAAAATCAATTCGAATTTCACAAAAATCTTGGTGTTGTAACAAACAAAGATGTTTCAGCATATTTTATCTGAGAAAATCCTAGTTTATCCGAGATAATCTAGGATTATCTATAAAAGTGGTTCAGGCGTGCCATATATGGCATTACATATAACTACAATAATTGACATGGTAGAATGATACAAGACGTAACGGCATATACTGCCACTTCGGCCATACTTTATTGTTAACTTGTATAATGGTTTGTCTTGTTTTAAAGGGACATTAAAGATAGCTGTCAAATGCATGTTCATCGATTTCACTCAAATTTTCATTTTTATTTCTTTTTGTGGATCGAATCATTCAACCAAATGGTTCGTCCTTGTTTCACTATTAATGATCACATTCTATTCCTTTTCTGAATAAATGTGCAACCCATGTCTAGCTATTAAAGCCGTTTTTATTCAAACAGTTGTCTATACAGTTACCAATGATAAGGAGATGGAGACATGATGAATACAAATCTATACAGATAAGATAAATACGTATAATGATTTATTTGCAAGCAGTGAATACTCAATTATCAAAAACATTATCAAAAACAAAACAAAACAAGAAACAGATTTTTCTTAATATTTTATTTTCATTCAAATAGAAAGGCAATAAGGGTACTATAAACATATTACAATTTGATGGAAATTTGAAGAAAACACCATTTCTACATCATACGGTTACATTTACGACAACATTTATGTCGATAAAAAACCTCCTGATCTGAGTCCTAATCTCCTGACCTAAATTTTTCAAATCTCACAGTCCATCACATGTATGTATTTTTGTTATTCACTCGTAATAACATATCAGTAATGAAAAAAAATGTGTTTACTATAGTTTTGACTAATGATGAAATTCACTGTGTGAAACTGCTTATTTTATTTTGTTAATCTTGTTATTACTAATTTTCAATGAAAAAATGACCTAAATATAGTGTCTTTTTAATGACGTGACAACTATAGAATGGTTATAATATAAAGAGGTAAGCATAAATGTTCCTCTTTAATAATTACCCCGACCATATGAGTATATACCCATATGTTCATGACCATACGCATATGGTCCAAATACTCATATGTGAAATAACTTAGGCATTTACAAGACAACAAATATAACATGTGGAACGTGTATTAAAATCTATAACAAAGTTACTAAGGATGTGACGTTACATATAGAACACCAAAGTATAGCATTACGTTACGCGCGGTTAAAGTCATTACAATATGGTCCAGAACAGAGATACTAGCCTTGGATTGTCTTAATTAAATCCTTTGATCCTCTAATTATCATGTTCCCCTCAGGCCAATGTAATTATGACATATGTTTATTTAAAGGAGTGTAGCGTTGTCGTGTCACCCTAATCAGTGCTGGAAATTCTATTTATAGTAAAGATATTAACATTAAAACAAGAAATGGTTAATACGAAAAATATTTTAAGATTTCTAAGCGGGGGGGTGGGGGGTACAGTTTTTTTGTACTTGTTTAAATCATTGCTATAGCCTTATTTTGCAGGTCTTGGACTCCATTATCATTTATTCTACTATAATTACATAATCATTGCATGTAAACAGTATGTTTCATTATATAACATTATTTTGATTGCCTAACATCAATCTCGCGTCCTTCTGTAATCGAGATTCATTTACACAATGAAATTTAACATTCATGATGACACGACTTCCAACGTGCACAGGTTTATAATAGTGGATGAATTTACGAAAAGAAGTCTTTTAAATTTAATACCACCCAATTTTTTTTACGGCTATGCATGGGTCATCCTGTATTTTTTGTGTTCCTGTCTTTTACAAACTATTTATTTTATTCTTTACTCATTTAAATCGTTTTTCATGTAAACAATAAATGTTTGTTTCAACTGTGTAAACCATATCGTTTTTTTCAATTAAGTATTCCCGCCTTTTTACTTTTTAATTATTATACTCGGACTTTTCTATAAACTGTGTGGAAAAGTCTAGAGAGATAGGATTTGGTCACTCGGGGCACCTGCATAAACAACAATGGCTGCCCATGTAAAGAAGAAATAGAAAATCTCCTAAATTTTCTCCATTTAAGAAATCTTTCCAATCTTTAAAGTGATTTTTAAAATACCCTTTAGTTAAAACATTCAAGATGTCTGATCTTACAAAAAACGGAAGTGGTTTAGATTCTGCAAAGTCTAGAAAACGGCGTCCACGTTTTGCAAATGTCAATGAAAAGAAAATTGCTGATGATGAATTCATGGCAGCTGCAATTGGCGATGTAGAATGGCTGAAACAGAGCCTTCGTGAAGCCAAGGGACAAATCAACTTTGACAAAAATGTAAGGCTAGCTATAGATGAATAAATGAAACTTGTTTATATATAGAAATAAGAAGATGTGATATGAGTGCAATGGCAATGAATCTGAATTGTACACACAGGCACTGGTTTCTATCAATGGGAAGATCCACTATCAATGAAATTTATATTGATAGTGGCCTGTATTTGTGCGAATCCAGGTCCGTTCGCGCCCATTCATGTTCGCCCCCTTTCACTTTCGCACCCTACATGTTCGCACCCAAAGTCTGTTCGCACCCTACATGTTCGCGCCCAATTTTTATTGGTTTTGTGTTTTATAACTATATCCTTGTAATCAAGTTTTGGCAAGTGTATTCTTATATTTGTAGTCATTGTCTCAAAATAAAGTGAGACAGCATTTCTTTTGTGTTGAATGAATCTTAATCATTGTTTTGGATAGTCATGATAGTGTATTGTTAAAAAAAAATAATAATCCTTTCTTAATAAAGTGGGATTCTGTCAACGTTTTATTTTGTGTTGAATAACTCTTAATCATGTTTTGGTTAGTGTATTGCTATAACCTTGTTTCACTGACTTGTTTCAAAATAAAGTGAGATTCTGACTATATTTTTTTTGTGTTGAATAAATTTGATCATGTTTTGGTTATAATAGTGTATTGCTATATTTTATTGTTTCAGATCAAAGGAACCAACGAAAACAATTATCTTTTGTGTTTTTCATTTAAAATCTTGAATGTTTTACTAACACCAAAACAATTTATAACAACAATCATGATTTTCCAATTATTCAACTAGAATTTGAAGTAAAATTGGGTGCGAACGTGTAGAGTGCGAACAGACCTTGGGTGCAAACATGCGAGATGCGAACGTGTAGGGTGCGAAAGTGTATTGGGCGCGAACGAACCTGATACCTATTTGTACATCAGGGATCTCCATGCCCAGTTTTATGATGGTGCACCGCCGTCATTAGAATATCTTCCGCCACCATCAAATGATCCCTTAGTGCCATTATTAAATTATCTTCCGCCATCGTCAAATGATCCCTGCCGGCCCATTATAAAAATGTGTTATTGTTTATCTAGCCACTCCATTTTTGTTAGCAATTAATTTGTAATCAATTGCAAAACGTTAACCCTCAGGCTTTTTGTTTTATAATCCAAATGGTTCTCCCGTTTTATATATGTTATTTGTGTACATGTACTTAGTGTTGTTCCGATGATCGGAATAAGTCGGAAACCAGTTGGTTGGGCCTCACGATGTCGATAATCGATTGGGATTTTGTTCAATCGATTGTCGCTATAGTTTCCGGACTTTTTGCATATCAACTTCCGGTCCGTTTGCGGTTTGAATTTTATTTGCTCAGTCAAACAAATTGCAACAAAAAATATCAGTGGATGACAATAACAATGTCAAACATCCTATAATTAAAGACAAAACCATTTTTTCCCCTTTAAAACGTGACAAAAGTATTGACTATATATATACAGATTGATCTTTAAAATAAATAACTTTGTATGAAATACTCTCTCAATACCGGATACTTGTTACTTGAGAGCGTACATGAAATCCTTCAGATTTTAGACAAAATAATTTCTTTACTTCATTAGAGCGTGTCGCAAATTGCCTTTTATTAATGTTTTATCCATTAGTAGCGTCAAAAGCGTCATATTCCTTCCCAAATTGCTTGTCAAACATCGTTTATGTTTGTAAATTTTCTGAAATTTGTCCGCCATTGAAATACATTAGAATCACGGATCGGATACGGTTCAACTATGTAATAATTCCGCATTTTTGCAATTATAAGTTCAGACGCTCGCTTGACACAATTGACAGAAAAATGATGATCATAAAGTGAAAAAAAAGCATTCTACACGAATTAACAGACATTGGCTGGATCCTCTTTGTTTACTGTATATATTTCAATGCAAATGCATTGTTTTATTTTTTTCTGTTAATCTTAAATTTCTTAAAGTAAAATACTTTATATATATCTTTTCTTACTGTGAAACATTCAAATGTTTATACTGCTAAGTTATTGAAATTATAATGTGAGTTACACCATTGAAATTTAGAAAAGTTAGTGTCACTCTTGGTAATTAATGTTGTAATTATGAGATAAAATATGTTCAATCTGAATCTGGATTCTAATTAATTCATTTTTATAATTGCGAAATAAAATATGAAAAGGAAACAGAAGATCAAATATTAACATATAAAACTCTGCAATGAAATGGAATATACACATTAGACATGACCAATGAGACTAAAATGCATGATTTCATTTAAAAAAAGGGCAAAGTATTCTGATGCGATTATAACCGATAGTCAGTTGGTTGCTGTCAAACGATTGTAATAGATAATCGGTTGGTAATTTCAACCGATTATCCAACACTACATGTACTGTTGTAGCGCCAAATAGAGACTATAGAAATTGGTAGAGTTGGTGGACTACAATCACTTTTTTTGAGTTAATACAAATGAGTCACTGTTAAAAATGACTCATTTTAATATTGTTTAAGTCAACAAACATTCAGACAAGTAAGTTTTGGTATGTAATTGTCCTTTTGGGTTATTGTTATTGTAGGGGCCTGCCAGGTAAGGGAAGAAAAGTCGTTTCAGGGCCTTTTATTCAGTATGCCTTTTGCTCAATGTTTAAGCCTTTAAGGCCTTACAGTGACCTACATTTCTTGCACATGTCTATATTGTACATTTGTACTTCTGTGTCATTGGGACTCTGGTATAGTGTTATCTCATTGCCAATACATCTTCTCATTGGTTGATCAGTTATCTTATGTACTCATGTATTTTATGTACATCATTTGCAATGTATAATGTACAATGTAAAATGTATTTCATAATTTTTCTATTTTCAGGGTCTTTCAGCTTTACATTTAGCAGCCATCCATGGTAGACTGGAATGCCTGAAGCTACTAATTGAGAAGTACAAATATAATATAAACTTGCCTAGTACAACTGGGTGGAGAGCAGTTCACTTGAGTATAAGTAATCAGACAGGAAAGAGGGCATTGGAATGTTTAAAGTATCTAGTGGACAAAAAAGCTAATCCTTCTGTGTAAGTAATGTCACTGGAATGTTTAAAGTACCTAGTGGACAAAAAAGCTAATCCTTCTGTGTAAGTAATGTCACTGGATTGTTTAAAGTACATAGTGGACAAAAAAGCTAATCCTTCTGTGTAAGTAATGTCACTGGAATGTTTAAAGTACCTAGTGGACAAAAAAGCTAATCCTTCTGTGTAAGTAATGTCACTGGAATGTTTAAAGTACATAGTGGACAAAAAAGCTAATCCTTCTGTGTAAGTAATGTCACTGGAATGTTTAAAGTACCTAGTGGACAAAAAAGCTAATCCTTCTGTGTAAGTAATGTCACTGTAATGGTTAAAGTACCTAGTGGACAAAAAAGCTATTCCTTCTGTGTAAGTCATGTCATTGTAATGTTTAAAGTACCTAGTGGACAAAAAGGCTATTCCTTCTGTGTAAGTAATGTCACTGGAATGGTTAAAGTACCTAGTGGACAAAAAAGCTTTTCCTTCTGTGTAAGTCATGTCATTGAAATGTCTAAAGTACTTAGTGGACAAAAAAGCTATTCCTTCTGTGTAAGTCATGTCACTGTAATGTTTAAAGTATCTAGTGGACAAAAAGCTAATCCTTCTGTGTAAGTCATGGCATTGTACTCTAAGTATATAAGTCTTGATGTAGCCTATTTGAAATGAGTTTCATGTTATTAATTCATGCATATTGTTAGGGTTAACAGAATTGAAAAAGTAAGCATAGAATATTTAAAAATGTTGGAATTTCATTTAATTTGATGAGTTAAATTAGAATAAAAAGGACAGTTAACTTGTAAAACTAATAATATTCATTTAAAGGGCCATCACTATGAAAACAGTATTTTTGAAATAATAAAAAGAAATAAAGGTGCCTGAAAAATATAAAATAAAAGAATTATTTTTGAAACCATTCAACTGGTTTAAATTGGATTTAAATTGGCAAATATCAAGCTAAAATGTGAAATGAAGACAAGTGGTTAATAATAACTATACCCAGATATTGTAGATATTTATGCATCATGCCAAGTGAGTGGACAGCTGCTTGCATATCAAAACCTCAAGCTATAAATTGTACTATTTATAATGTATGTAATATTTCTATTAATATACTATAAAAAATCTTTTAGTGTTAACAATGATGGGATAACACCAGTTCACCAAGCAGCTTCAGAAGGTCATGTTCAGTGTTTGAAGTTATTGATTGAAGTTGAGGCCCAGATTGATGGAAAAGATTGCCGAGGTCATACGCCACTGGATCTGGCCAAATTATGGGGACATAAAAAATGTGCAAGGTATTTAGATACTAAGCTTTAAAAAGGGAGATATGATATGAAGGTGCATTATAAAACAGTCCCATTTAATATGTTGAATGATACCATATGTATTAGCTTAGCATTGCTTTCACTGGAATCATATGATCATTGTCAATGAACTAACTGTACATGTTCTATTCAGTCATTTGACTTTGAAACTTATGTTCACAATAGTTTACATATACATCAGTTCAAGGGAACCGCTTGAAGTAGGTCAACTTTACATTTTGTGTTTGGTAGACAGTAATACATACATGTATATGTAAGCATTGACACATCCAATTTCCATGTGGATCATTGGCCCTGCACCCTTAGTCATGGTCTATTGACTTTAAAACATTTACTTTGTTTACATGTAGTGCAATAAAAGACATTTATATACAAAATATCTGTCAAATTTGAGATCATAAAATTTAATGTAAAAATCTCATAGCTACTCATCATTTTAACATATAGTTTTAAAATTGTTATAAAATATATCATAATTATTGGTCATATTTTCAGAATTCTGGCTGCAGAATTGTGGCACCAGGACAAGGATGGTGTTGCTAAAGAGATGGGGCAGCTAAAACAGTTAAAAATGCAGCAAGTGTTGAAAGAACTAGAAGAAGCAGAAGACTTACAAAAGGCTCAAGAATTCTATGGTGAGAAATCATACCAGGATTGGCTAAAGAAAAAAAATCTCCCTGATCCTAGAACAAAAGATGAAATGGAGAAGACAAAGGGTCAAAGAGAACCGTTACAGAAACCAAACAGTAAAGCACCACCTCAAGATCAAATGTATTCTAGAGATAAAGATTCCGACAGTAAGATTCATGTGTCATTTGAAAATGCAAGTACACCAACACCTGGCTCCAAATACGTAAGAGGGTTTTCATTCCGTAGCTCAGAGGATGCATCAAAGTCTGGGGAGAAGGAAAATTTAGAAAAGAAACCAAGAGCTAGAACTGCTATAGAACATCCGTATGACTGGAGACTAGCATTACATCCACCTAAACCAGGATACATTACTAACCTTACAGATGAGTACCCACGAGATATGTATACCATGATGCCGAAGAATAAATCAGCTACAATGTATTATGATGGGAAATTCGCACCTAAAGTTAATGTCATAGATGAAAACTCCAAACATAGAAAGTTAAAATCTATGAAGATCCAAAAACCAAATCTCCCAGATGAAGTTATAGATAGATACCTGTCAAATGATCCAACAAGACAAGACAGGCCAATGGTGTTCAAATCTCGACATATCTCAGATGTAAACAAAAAGAAGAAATATGAAGATAATGTCAAAGGAAAAGATGAAGTAACCTTACACCTTTGTGAAGACTTTTCTTCCTTTATGTACAGGAATGCCCTTCTGAGATCAAATACAATTGATGTGATTGGTAAACAAGAATCAGATGACTGGCAGAGCAAGGCCTATCCAACGAAGGATGTTCTAAACACTCTGAAAATTTTAAGAAAACCGACACATTTCCCTAATATAAAAGGGGAGGAGTATGTACTAGGAATTTACTAAATAAGTTTAAAAGAACTTTATGTATGGAACCACTAAAGCATTAATTTTGAACATTGGTTTGAAATAAGACAAAGCATCCACAGATATTAGTTATGTTTTTCTCAATATTTCAATCACTCAATGGAATACTTAGGGAAAGGGAAAATAATGACTATATATAATTAGGACATTTTCAGGGATGCACCGTAGAATCATAAATAATAAAGGAAACAACAAAATTTTAAAATACATATAGTAAATTATTGTTTACACAATGCATGTCTGTCTTAACAATTTTTTAGTCTTCTACTTCACTGTGAATTTGCAGGCCAATTTCTGTATTTTAGCTATCATAATTATTATTATTTTATTTTTTTCAAAAAAAAAATCATTCCATATGTTGCTTCTAAACTGACTTTAATATTTAAAGACTAATTCTATGGTTATTTTTTTGTGAAGTTCTTAAATATCATGATTAAAAATTAAATTAAGAGTTCTCATATTGGTGTGTAAGGATTTTCACAAGTTTTTGATTGTTTCGGTGAAAATTCTGCATACAAGTGGTAGGCAGATTTCACAATATGTAGAATCATATTACTGTAAAAGCAGAGATTTTCGTGGGGGGTTTAATTTTGTTTATTTCGTGGAAATATATCCACAAAATTAAATCCCCACAAACATTTAACCTACATATAATGTCACTTCTATTTACTAAAACCAAGAAATTAAATCCCTATAAAATCTTATATAGACACAAAACAACGAAATTGAACCCCCAGGAAAATTAATGTTTCTACAGTATGTGAACAACTATTACAGCACAATGTTAAGAGTATAAATCTTCAGAAAGAAAGGTACAGTCTCAGTATATAATGATGAAGTACTACAAGTGTGTGCCTGGTGTTTCATTTGTAAAATTTTCACAGTAATTATTCACATGATTCATATATTAATATTATACTACCTTTTTATACTGTCTGCCTTTCATATATTCTTTAAATACTTGTAATACTCTTTATCCTAGTCTAAATGTATTTTCATGCATTCTAAATCTGTTTCATATATATTTTATGTATGTCCATGTTGTATTTAAAAAGAGGTACAATTGTTTGTTTAGTTTGTTGACTGTTTTCACAATTATGCTATACATTGTAAAATCTGATGTTACAGAATAGGTTTTTCCATATTTAATATTACATTATTTTTAAGTTAAATTTTTTTTGTAATAATTTTTTTTTAGGTGGAGGGAGGGGGGTATGTGAAAGGGTATTTATATTTCTTATTCTACAGTTTATGTTCTGAAGGATTTAAGCTTAGAAAGGGTTAAGATAAATGTTTACCGTTAGATGAACAGTGAAATTAATTGATTTAAAAACTATGGTTTTTTGTGCTTATTATATTAAAAATTGTATGCTTTAAGCTAGTGGTTTGGAGCTTTCAAGTTAATTTTATATGCATTTTTAGTTCACCAAGGATGATTTGTTTAATGTTAAATATTTTTGATATACTAATTATTTTTTTTGAGAATATTATCTGTAATCAACTGAGGAATTATGAATCTACAGAAGCTTTCTACAGTATATTTTTATTGTTGTGTTTGATACAGAATATTATACAATGATTTATTGTGGTTTAATTTATAGGCATTGTTTTTATAGCAATTTCTGAAAAATATTGTGCATTATTAAATGATTATTACAACATAAAATGCTACAATGATACTGCTGATAAAGTTGTGTACTGCTTGTTTTCAAGTGATTTAATTTGTTATGTATAATTTTGCAATGCACCTGTTTGTTTCAAAAATCAAAATAAATAAAATAATTCTCTATAACTTATATATTTCATTCCCTTACAACAAGAATAAGATAATATTAGCATAAAACATGGATATTTTAATCTGTTTTGGTATGAGGAGCTTGTGAACTATTGTCAATTCGATATATGTGTATAAGAGTTAACAGATAGTGATAAAAATCTGTCCCTAGTGTTCTGTCAATTGTGTCAACATCTTCATACTTCTTTTCAACAGACTATTTTACAACTTGTCATTAGAAGGCTTGGTAGCCGAGTGGTTTTGGTAGTTCATCCAATGTACCACCAGCCTGTCCAAACTGTGTTCAAACTGATGTTGCCGTTTGATCCCAACTCGTGACATGTGAAACTAAACTAATGTTTTCTTCATAGTTGACTAATATTATGCTGCTTATTGCTAGGAAACAAGTGCTATTTTACTTTTTTGAACAGTATATATTTTTGTGTAATATTATATCAAAGCTTGACAGTTGTAAACGAGAGTGGAAAGATACTCAAGTAACATTCAAACTTATAAGTCTGAAATAAACTGACAACGCCATTGTAAAAAAGTAAGAATCAAAAGACAAACAACAGTTTACAAAACACAACACAAAACACTAAAGCATGGACATCACAAACCCCTCAAAAAACTGATTGTAATTAATGGATTAAACTTTACAGTGGTATTCCTTCATGATAGTTGGACAAAAGATAAAACCACATTTAATAATTTTGAAAAGATTGAATCAACTGAGCAAATTCATGCCCATGGCATCACCTCACACATTTTGATTAAGGTTCGTCATAACCTTTTCGCAAGTATGTCCGTATTAACACTTACAAAATTCACTCTAAGTACCGACAAACCTGTGCATCCGGAAACGTTTTAGAGCATGGATGGACCTAGATAAATAAAATTTGAAACCATTTTAAGTTTCAGAATATTGAAAACTTAATTAGATTTTGCTATTCATTTTTTTCGTTCCTGCATAAGGTGCCAAAATAAACTTAAATTGGGAAAGAAGTTTGAGAAACTCTCCTTATTTGACACATGTTATGAGTTTGATTTAAATGAACAATAGATGGACAATAAACATTTACCAACAATCCGTGATATAAACTGTGTAACTGAGTGGATTATATCAAATGAACTCGTGTGTTTGTTTATTTTACTGTCTTCTGCAGACTTGAAAAAAAATGCACATCAAAATCCAGGTATGTTAATTTTCTGAAACATAGACTTTATATAGCCTTTTAGTATCTAGGTCCTGTGATGCCTTACATTTTTCTATTTTCAAATTTAGGCAACCTTAGATAAATGGTCTTCCTTTGTTTCGTTTTAAAGAATGACCAAGGTAGATCGAACTTGAAATAAAGAAAAAAAAAAACAACAGAACCAGTTCTGCATTATATCTTGACTTGCATCTAAATGTTGACAATGAGGAAAGGTTGAGAACAACTTTACGACAAAATAGATGGTATTAGCTTCCCAATTGTGAACTTTCTATTCCTGAGTAGCAACATTCCAGCAGCGTCTTTATATCGAGAGTTTATCTCCCAGTTGATATGATATTTCAGAGCTTGCATTACCTATCATTGTTACTTTGATAGAGGGTTGCTGCTTACAAGGAAACTATTAAAAAGTAAAATCACAAAAATACTGAATTGAGAGGAAAATCAAATCGGAAAGTCCCTAATCATAGCAAAATCAAATGACAAAACACATAAAAAACGAACCAAAGAGTTTCAGGTGGAGATGGAGTCCTCAATTCGGGAATTATACAGACTTAATCACGAGTTGCTTTAAGTTTAAAGAATAACCTGTTCACAGATGACAACGGATATATTCCAACTATCCTTCCACAATCCCGTCACCTTTTCCTCGAACTTGACTAACTGAATTAGACTAATCACCGGGTTTATACCTTCACGAATAACATGTCGGTTATAACATGTGGAACAGGATCTGCCTACCCCCATATTAATTTGTTAAATTAAATGGGATGTCCCAAAATAGATTTTAATGAGCTATAAAAAACTTCATGCTAAAGAGAAAGCATTTTGAGGGAATTTAGTTTTCTTTATCCATTTTCTTTTTTTGACAAATTAATACAATTGTCTTTTTTTTTTTTGACAGTCAAGAACATTCCACCTTTTTACTGAAACCAACAACCTCAGGTAAGATACAGGGCTCAGTGGAACCCTTTCCAAATCTTAAATAAATTAAAGGTTTTCATATGCAAAACCTTTACTTTTTGATTCGTATCACTGACATTGCCTTTTTTTGATAGGAAATTTTATCAGCTTCCAATTAGGGAAAAGCATGAAATATATAAATTCATCGATTTAAAAACCCTGGACATAGTCATACGAAATCCGCACATTCAACTTAACATACGTTTTACAAAGCTACTTTAACAAATTTTAGAAACAAAACCTTTTTAAATGTACTAATCCCTGCTACTGGGAAGTAGGTATTCTCTAACAAGCTACAATCAATGTTATCCCTGTTTTGATATCCTGTGATGTTTGTCGTTGATGGAATATGTCCGTTGTTGTTCTGCGGTTTGAATGTTGCGTTGACTATTATATTATTTGTTTATGCGTTTCTCTGTTATAAACGTTCTTGCATGTGATTGTGTTGTGTTTCTGTCACGTAGTGTGTTAGTAATATTTTTTGACATTATCATAAAGCGGGAGGTTTAACATGCAATTTCACCAGGTTCGACCCAACATTGTTTCCTTAGTCCGAAATGTGGCAGTTGTTATCAAAAAGTTTGTTTCTATGTGTGTTGGCGTTTGTTTTTGTTGCACTTCGGTGTTCCTGTTGTTGCTTTATTTTCTTCTTATAGTTGTTTTGTTGCACTGAGTGTTGGTTTGTTACTCGGATTTGTTTTTTTCTGATCCGATTCATGACTTTCGAACACCAGTATACTGATATTGCCTTTATTATTCGGCATCATTTTGGCAAAATCAAACATATAATACATTTCAAAGTTCTTATGTTTTTCACACAAACACTAAAATCGCCTTCATATGGGCTGCGTCGGATAAAAATCGACCTTATGCAAATCAGTATCAATACATCTGATAACCTATTTCGGGTTGGAAAAATCCCAATGGAAAAACTTAATGTTTGATATTAGACTGTTATAAGACCCCTACAAAATTCATCCCTTGTCTTGTATTTGAATGTTTGATAATCAACCAAAAAAAGTTCCAAAATCAATCAAAGTGTTATAGATATACCGGTACACATGCACATGCATAAGGCCGATTTATATCCGACTCAGCTCATATGTTGTTTGACTTACTTTCCTTAACGTAGGTTACATTTTGACAGCGGATAGTGCCCTTGTTACCTGTAAGATGATATGTAATTAGGTAATAATATATTTAACTGTTTACAACGTATATACTTATCCGACTACACTTCTTACGTAATATCTTCTGTAATGCAACAAAGAGCTAGACATCTAGGAATTAGTCAGTAAAAAGGTAATTTATATTTTCATTTCAATGAAGGCATTCGAGACAGGTTTCTAAAGTGTTTCTTTTTTGCTAGTTTTTTTTTAAATTGTAATGCCAATAGAGTAGTTTCAAACGATCCTTACCAAAATGAATAATTGTGTTGCAAGGTTATTTATCTGTTATAAAGATCATACAAATCTGTAAAGGGTCACAGTGAATTGTTACGTTTTGGAAGCAGTTCTTGATAATAGATATATTAAAATACTTTTCATACGAGCAAAATCCTTTTGCAACTTTTGTGCGCATACCTAAATTAATGCACATACATGTCAGCTATGTGATAACTTTCTTGAGTACGAAAAATTCACAGGTCAGCTATGTAAATAAATAAAGGCAACAGTAGTAAAACGGTGTTCAAAAGTCATAAATCGATTGAGACAAAACAAATCCGGGTTTCAAACTAACACCGAGGGAAACACATCAACAATACGAGGAAGACAAAGAAACAATATAAACATTGAAGTGCAACAAAAACAAGCGCAAACATACATAGAAACGATCTATTTGATAACTACTGCTATATTCCTGACTTAGTACAGGACCTTTAAAACAAAAAGGTGGGTTAACCTGGTTTAATGGCTAGCCAACCTCCCGCTTCATGATAATGTTAAAATATTTATCGCTATAATGACAACACTAAGGGACAGAAACACGGCACAAACACACGCAAGTCTGAGACCATTCATCACAGAGAAACGCACATACAAATAATATAATAGTCGACCCAACATGCAAATCGCAGAACAACACCGTACATATTCCATCAACGACAAATACAACAGGATATACAAAACAGTGACGCGCTTTCGTACCTAACATGCAATTTCGAACTTTATACAATTATTTTTATAATAAACGTCCAAACAATTTTCATGACAATGATGGTATGGAAAGACAGTTTTATAATTATTTGGACTATAACAGATTATTTAACAGAAACAATAATAGAAACATCAAACATAAATACATGAATAGTGGATATACATGTAGGAATCTAACTCGATGGTACTCTAAAGTGCGATGGTAACGCTAAAGTGCGATGGTCTACGCTAAAGTACGATGGCGTCTCATGCTAAAGTGCGATGCTTGTTTGTTCGCTAAAGTACGATGGTGTGTCACGCTAAAGTGTAATGGTCCAAATGGTAAGATTCGAAGTAATAAAACATCGAGGTTAAAAATTTCTTGTTGCAAAAGCTATTATGCTAAGGTAAAACATATGTGATAGGCTTTACAATTTACCGGTAGACTGAAGTGATTGTTTCTAAATTAACAAGCCCGACCTAGTAATAATTGCTATAAAGGTAATTTATGTTTTGCAAATATTTTAAATCATGTACTAGTAAAATAAATTTTTAACAATTCGGAGCGTATTGAATATTTGGATAATTGGTGCAGAATGCCGTTCACACTAATGTTGCAACCTCCCTTACATTTGTCACTGAAAATCAAAAAATACAAAATTCGTTCATTGTCGGGATATGCAACATTTATTTGTATAAGTTTTAATCTAAATGCGAGAGAAATGCAATGTTCGCCTTCCTTCTCCTTTTTCGTATCGAGTACAAATACATGTTTTATTTTCCTACAATGCACAGTACGAACTAATGTTTTAGCAGACAATTTATAGTTCACTCATGCAAATTAAACATGTATCCCTATTTAGTTTACCGACGTTACTTTTCATTAAAATCGACGGCATTTTAACGAGGATTACAAAGTAAATAGTTATCAAAGGTACCAGGATTATAATTTAGTACGCCAGAAATATTTATAAAGCCAAACAAGTACAAAGTTGAAGAGCATTGAGGATCCAAAATTCCAAAAAGTTGTGCCAAATACAGCTAAGGTAATCTATGCCTGGGATAAGAAAATCCTTAGTTTTTTGAAAAAATCAAAGTTTTGTAAACGGGAAATTTATAAAAATTACCACATTATTGATATTCATGTCAACACCAAAGTGTGAGTAAACTGCCACATAAACAATGATTCGAATGTATCCGTTCCCTTCAAATAGAAGTAGGATAAGTATGCGTATACTATTTGGTATTTATATAGTAAATGGTCGACTGTAGGATACAAGTCCTTCTTCCAGCACTCGAAAAAAAATAAAAGTTGTGATTCAACCGACAAAGAACGTTAAATTAAATCAATTAATCGTAAGTCATGGACATTTCGTGTAAAAATTGTTAATCAAATATTCCTAATCTATCTTCCGGCATGTTCATTTTTGGTTTGTATTTAAACGACTGTTAATGTCATTATCGAACTACGTTTATAACGTCTATATTTTGCGCACCATCGGACTTTAGCGTATGGAAGCATCGCACTTTAGCGTGACCATCGTACTTTAGCATCCCCATCGCACTTTAGAGTCCTACATAAATAATACCGAGACAAGTCATATTAGGGAATATAATAATAGCAACTAACTCATCATAAATACCAGGATTAAATTTTCTCGACAAAACGGGCTATTCATCTACAAATAGCTCATAAGTGACGCTCGAATCAAGAAAGTCAGAACGGCAAAAGGAAACGCAATGAGGACTCAAATTCCGAAAGGTAATGCAAAATACAGATAAGGTAATCTATTCCTGGGATAGAACATATTTAGTATTTCGAAGACTCTAAGTTTTGTAAACAGTCAATTTCATAATTGTAACAATACAAATTACCATTCATGTCAACATTCTTTATTCTAATAATTTGTTTTTTGCAGAGTCAGCACTGTTACAACTTCATATAAGCCTAACTTACTTACTTAATAAAAATTACTATATTCTGAAGTTGTTTTAACTTATATTCAACTAAATCGACAAATCGCCAATGTTCTAACTTACAGGGCAGATGGTGTTCTTATAGTTCTTACTTACTTAATGCACGTATCAGATGTGTTACAAACTCCTTTGATATACTTATTAACTTACTTATAGTACAGGTCAGCTAAGTTACAAATTCTAATCAACTGAATGCAACCAGTGTTATTAATTCGCAAGTTTATATATTTAGCCTGGAAATAGTGCACATACCAGCTGTGTTTCAACTTTCGTAGTTCTAGTAAAGTTAATGCACAGGCCTTTATGTTTTACAACTTGCCCAGTTTTAGTTAACTTAACTCACAGGCCGTTTCCCTCCACGGTTATTTTTAGTCGGGGAATAAACCCTAGTTTGTTTTATACAAAACTGTTTATAACACCCTTAAGCAAAACCTCGTATTCGATTTACAAAAAAATCTAAGCTTTTCTGAATCTGTACATTATACCGATTAAAATGATGTCTTATTTTAAGAATTGCGACCATAAATAGTGAAATTACAGCTCTTTTCTTTTGATGTCGTGTAGTAGTGGCATATTGGCCAGTTGCAAGTAGTTGAACTGGTATATTTCAAACATTTCCCGTATCACATTTTCATGCGTTTTACAAAGAAAAAAAAATCGGTTTCTTTTGAATAAATAGAATAAAAATTATAAAAACTTCGATTGAAAACAAAACTTTACGACAAAAGAGCTTTCCAATTGTGAACTTTCCATTTCTAAGTAGCAACATTCCAGCAGCACCTGCATACGGTGTATATATCTGCCAATTGATACGATATTCCCGTGCCTGCATTTCCTATCATGATTTTCTTGATATAGGGTTGTTGCTCACAAGGAAGCTATTACAGCAAATTTTACGGACGCCATCACGAGTTGGTTGACCGTTATGGAATAACCGTTTCACAAATGATATCGAATATCTTCCTTTTGTCGTAACTACAATCCCCTTCCCTTTCATAAATGTGACCTACCGGATTAGACTATTTACCGGATTTGTTATCTCATAAGCAACACGACGGGTGCCACATGTGGAGCAAGATCTGCTTACCCTTCCGGAGCACCCGAGATCACCCCTAGTTTTTGGCGGGGTTCGGGTTGTTTATTCTTTAGTTTTCTATGTTGTGTCGTGTGTACTATTGTGTGTCTGTTTGTCCTTTCATTTTTAGCCATTGTGTTGTCAGTTTATTTTCGATTTATGAGGTTGACTGTCCCGCTGGTATCTTTTGTCCCTCTTTTATAGCTGAGTTGAGATAAAAAATGAAATAGTGTATTTCTAAGGAATGGCACTTGTAGGTTTTTGAATATAAAAAGTACATAACATATAGTATAATAAATAGAAATTTATGTTACACTGATCAGTAGTAAAGGTTAAAGAAGAAAAATCTTAACTTTTCCTGTGCAGCTTTTGGTTCCAAATATATGAGCGCATGAATAAAAATTTCATGACGTGGCAACAAGATGAAAAAAACCTTCAAAATTTTCACATAGTCTGGTTGAATTCTATCTGGTTGCAATGTACACATCTGTTATATTTGCATTAAATATACCAAATTGATGTTTTTTAAAAATTAATGTATACATTTGCACCCTCACTCAAAAAAAAAAAACAACAAAAAAAACCAACAAAATACAACAAAAAAAAACCCATAGTTGCCTTTCAAAACACATGTGAATCTAAAAACAGGTTTTGTTTGCCTTAAATAAAAGCAGAGAATATTTGAAAACTCAATTATATCTGCATCAAACACAATTCATAAAGTTTATAACTCGAAAGTGATCAACTATATCCTTATAATGTTTGATAGGTAAGCAGATAGCTGACTTACAAACTAACGAGATGGAGAACGACCATATTGGAAAAGAACCATACATAGACACGGTTCCTGTCAAACGCAGACTTGGATTTTTCAGTGGTGTTTCCATTATTGTAGGCTCAATAATTGGTAAAGTATTAATCAATCTAATACACTGTAAAAGATTATTCACAAAAACAATAAAATGTTGATAATTTTCAAAAAAATTGTATTTTATTGGAAGCATGTTATTGTTTGCATTCATGTTCAAAAGCAAATTGTCCTGTTAAGCATGCTGTATTAATTGGATAAGTTAAATTGAGATTGAGCCATGTAACAGAACTTTCTGAAGTCGGAATGACCAGTTAGTTTTAACATGTATGAACCATTGAAAATAGATTGTATATAATGCTGAAGGGAAGGTGTCCTTCAGTGTTGAAATTGACCTTAATATTTTTAGCTTTTAAAATCTTACAATTTTTTCGTAGCAATAATTATTTTCACATCACTAAGCCGATACATCTGCTAGTGGACTGAGTCCCCGATGGTATTATCAGCTCAATAGCTAGTAATCCCGTACTGATATGATTTATAACAAACATTTCTTGATTTGTCCGTAAATAAATGATGGAATTATAGAGAAACTTATTAAGGTTTCAACTCCCTCCTTCAAAGTTGACCTTATATTTATTTGACTATTTGTATGTACTTTCTTTACCATAAAGCTCTTCAACTGCTTCGGTTCTTATACATCCTAGCTTTGAAGTTTCATATACTAGTATTCGGCCTTGATCTTTCGTGTTGAAGGTAAATAACAATAAGCAAATCGGACGCATGATTTTACAACGTGTTGTTTTTAAATTTTTACAGAACTAAAACGATACCTATGCTGGTTGAATATCAGTCCGAGATGGTATTATCAGGTCAGTAGTGGGAACTGACCTGATTTTTAACAAACCTTCAAAATTGGAATTGATAAAGAAACTAAGGTTTTCAACTAGCTCAGGCAAAATTGACCATAGACAGATTTGACTATATTTCTAGATTTTTTTTATCATATAGCTTTTCAACTGTTTAGGTTTCTTACATAACCTTAGTTTTGATATATTCGGCTTTAATTGTTTCTGATATGGGTAAATCAAGAACAGCGCCTGTTTTTTGGACGCATGATTTTATAACGTGTTGTTTTCATTATTGTGGTTATAACAGTTATTTGCATAGTTATGTTTGGCTAAACCCCTACTCCTGTATTTTCCCCGGGAGATTGTTGTGTCTAGGAATATAAGATAAACCCCCACACCTTATGGGGACAGAAGATTTATTTTTTTTTATTCGTAAGGGGCCACAATGATGTTTTTAAAAGGTAAAAAAAATCACATTTGACAATACACCAAAGTTATGACCCCTTTGGAACATATAATATACTCCTATGGAGTAGAAATAAGTTTAGTTTTATGTTATAATTCGCCAAGCTTAACCAAACATAAATTATTTAGTCAATAAACTCAACACATGTATACTATATGAATGAGCTCTCCTTGTGAGTAGAGCACTTTAATACTTTATTTTTTCTTCAAACATCAAAACCATTTCATATATTCATATTTCAATATTCATTCAAATGTTCATCTGCATCTAATAACTCATCCCAGAAAACGAAAAATAAAAATCAACAACAATCTACAAAACACAATAGATACATTATTATTACAAATTATCTTGTTACATCATTAAACCATCTTCGCTAGCCAAGGGTTACGATCCACTCCCGCTCTCTTCACCCTTGGAGGATTGAGATAATATTTCGGAGACACAAGGTAAGGATTTTTATTGGTTGCAGTAGAAACTCGCTGCATCCAATCAAAAAGCGCCTATAACATGATTACGTGTAAATGTAGAAAGTGTTTGTAAACAATTGCCACGTGTTTATTGTGCAACAAGTCTTTACATCACTAAACATACGACTATATTTAGTGACAACTTGAATGTTTTTAATCAACAAATAGAAGTTCCTGTGTATGTTTCATGCACAAATGCATGGATGTTGACGTGTATTTTCGTTTCCGGCTTTACCAAGTGGGTAGAATCTAAACTGGTCCGCCGTTCTATCTATAGCTTCGCACCGAAGGAACGGGTTGGAGCTATTGTCACATTGGCATTAATTTGATGAGTCTTACAAATTCAACGATTCGCAAAAAAATTGACCAATTAAAGTGATAGGAAATTGACCTCAAATGTTAATACTGCGATGCCGCAAAATAAACAAGTATCTGTTGATTTACCCCATGGTAGTAGCGCAGATAAATGACCCACGAGCGTGTTAACATGTTCTTGACAAACTGAGACGGCATCTTTTATTCCCTTAAGAACTCAGTAGGGTAATAAATGTGCTAATTTTTCTTTGATTTGCTATCAGTATAATATGATAATTAAACATAGCCCATGATGTACTAGTCTCGTCGAATTATTAAATCCCGTGGTCAGAATTCTGACCACGGGATTTAGGCCATACCTGTTGTCAGTGTAGCGATAAGTGAACACAACAGGGGTCCAGTTTAGGTAGAATCTAGACACTACCGTGTTTTTACCTCCAAATGGAAGAGTTCAAGTGCTACCATTGGTCAAGAATAATGTATTCGGAATGGGCGTGACTTTAATCTTCCGATAGATGGCGCGACATTGATATCACAAATGTTGGCTCAATCTGCCAAGGGTGAAGAGAGCGGGAATGGATCGTAACCCTTGGCTAGCGAAGATGCATTAAACTGGCTAACTCAAATATATCAAATGAGTGGGGTGTGGTGGGGTGCAGTGTGGTGGGGATATGTATTACGAAACGAAAGGTATGCTACTCGGAAAGGCAGAACCTCGAATAACTGGTTATAAAAATATCTATTACTTATAATAAGATTCTGCACGAGAATCACGATTCTACCCACATGTAAACGGGTAGAATACTAGTACCTGCATTGCGACATACAATAGCCAATCAAATCATAGAATAACAAACCAGGTATGCAACCATGTGCTCATCAACACGTGTTGAACATAAACAAACACAGACATGTGATTCCAATTCAATTAATAAATATATAAAAATTAGTATTAGTCAAAAACAAAGTACTATATTCTCTTTATTGTGTATTAAATATGACTGAAATAAGTGATAATACATTTAATCTATAGGTTTGTTTTCTTAGGTTCGGGTATATTCGTATCACCAAAAGGAGTTTTGGTAAATTCGGGGTCAGTTGGACTATGTCTTATAATATGGTTTGTCTGTGGATTAATCTCGGCACTAGGTAAGTATCTAAAGCTACATTGTAAAGTTAAGATATTACATAAGGTAAACATATATGACAAACTTATAAAATTGAAATATTACATTTGAAATTTAATTAATTTCCTGTTACAGTCTTACTTATTTATTCTACAATAAGGACAGTCATGAAAGATAATTATTCAATACAAATTTATTCAAACTTTACTTCAATTTATACTTATATTTATACTAAAAGACAGTATAGTTTCGTTCTAATGAATTAAGAACATACTCTTCTCTCTGGCATCGATTAACAAACTATCTGAAGTCATATTGCAATCAATTATAAATGACGAACTGACTAATTGTAAGTGATTAGATTTTTTATGGGAAAAATCTAATTATTTTACACTTACTTCAATTTTCAATTAGTTATATTATACAATTTCGGCTTTCATGAACATGAAATATAGAAACCGTAAAACCTATAATATCATTTGACGCCTTTAAGCTCTGAAGATGACTGAATCTACATTCATTTGGTATTAAAGATCATCCAACGTATCATGAGGGCCTTAGATGAATACTACAAACACACACACAAAAAAACAAATACTTTATTTGACAATCACGGAGCAGAATCATTACAATGTAAATTTCCAAACATAATATACAAATAAATTGAAAATATGTTAAACAAAGTATGTAACACGATTAATTTTGATTTAATCAATTTAACATATACTATCACAGTAAATGAAATAAGTAATTTGTAACAATATCAAAAATGATCTTACACAAGATAAATGAAAATAATGTTTTCGTTCAGGTGCCGTGATTTACGCAGAACTAGGATTGCTAATACCAAGATCCGGTGGTGACTTTAACTATCTATTAAACGTATTTGGGACGTTTCCAGCATTCATGTTCGCATGGTGCCAGTTTTTAATTATGCCATCATCCTCAGCTGTATTGAGTTTAACTCTAGCTGAATATTTCTCAAAAGTTATATTCGATGATTGTGGACCAAATAATATGATTCTGAAACTGTTTGCCTGTGCAGTAATTAGTATGTACGGTGAAGTATACGCGCATAGGTAGTTAAACTGAACAAATCTAAGAATAGTGTCCGTTTACCAAGAAATTAATAACAAACACATTACAGGCCTTCCGCGACTATTATTTGATGGCCTGCAATAAGGGACCAACAATTTTATGTGTTGTTGTTAATATTTTTAAGATCAAAATCGGTCATTCATGATACAGAAAAAAGAAAATTTAAATTACTACAACTTATTAATGTGTGCTTTAAAGCATTTAATTATAACTTGATAGAAATACAAAATTAGTCTATTGTTTACAGTTTTTATCTCAGAGGCTTAATTTGTCCTTCCATTATACCAATCGGCCAAAACTCAGTTTTCTAGTAACATCAAAACAATTTCTTCGCATGAACAACTGGTGAAATATTACATCACATTGCTTGTGAAAAGTTTTAAGCACAACACAAGTGCTTTATGTATTGAAACAATTTTTACCGTTGAATTTAATAACCGACTTTGAACTCAACTAATCAGGCAACAAGTTGAAAAAACCCTGAATGTGAAATCTTCTATCATATCGACAAAGTATTATGAATTGTTCTCAGTATTGTTTGTTTTTTTACTTGACGTTGTAACGAAGAGAACTCGCCATGAAAACGCAATATACTCTGGCAGATGAAAATTGAAATAACTCAAAAATTTGAAAATGCCTGTACCAAGTTAGTAATATGACAGTTGTTGTCCATTCATTTTGTGTGTTTTATCATTTGATTTTGCCATTTTATTAAGGACTTTCCGTTTTTAATTTGCCTCAGAGTTCAGTATTTTTGTGATTCAAACGAGTAGAAAAAAAATTATACACAAGAAAACATGTATGACCTAAAATGACCACAACATTTAAAATAAAACAAGAAAATAATCAAAGAAAGAAAAGTCGTGTTTGCACATTTCAATTTATTTTATATTGCAGTAAGCACTGGAATAATAAACTGTATCAGTGTAAAACTATCAGCACGAACACATATACTGTTTACTGTTTTGAAAGTTGCTGGATTACTTATGATAATTATTGGAGGTTTAGTCAAGATATTGAAAGGTAGAAACTATTTCGTTAAATTAAACTGTGAGGTGAAGGGTTATGTTGGAGGAAGTACTGCTGAAGTATCATGAATGATGAAAATATTGAGTATTATTCGATAAAAATGATTTTTTTATACCTACCTTTTTATAAAACAACATTCAGATATATAATTATGGAATAAAGAGTTACTGACAGACTTATATGATGACAAAAAACCACTTTTTACGTCCAGATACACAATCAAAGAATTTTACTATTATATATGAAAATTAGGAGATGTGATTAGATTGCAAAATTCGGTAGACTGATTTCTTTTTTATTTCACTCTTTTCACTCTTCATGTTTTACAAGTAACTCAAGTTAAGGCAGCATTCAAATAAATGAAATTAAAACTTCCATAACAGTCCTAAAAAACAACAACATTTGTTCAATTGTAGGTGAGTTTGGAAGTATGTCGTCAGGATTTGAAGGGAGTTCCACCAATCCTACAAGTATTGCCATGGCAATCTACAGTGGAATGTTTACATATGGCGGATGGTGAGAACATTCTTATTCAACAACAACCAACAACGTCGCCGTTTAAAATTTGATGAATAATGGAAACTTTTTATCCCATCCATATAGTATCTCTTATACAATTGCAGTCGCACATTTATATTGTTTCTTAAAAAACGGTACATTTATATAATTACCCAGGTCCAGAATGCGATTTTACCGGTATTTTCAGAAACAGTGGCTATTAAGACAGAAAAAAACTATATGACAATATGTATTTCTTATATCTATATTACCTTCATTCCCTACTGCTTAAATATATTATATATAAACAATCCATACATAATTAAGTAAATATATATCAATTACATGTGGTCCATTCCTTTTAAAGTTTACTTTAAATTAATGCGATTAATAACAGTAAAAGCCCGTAAAAAGCTGGCATACTAGACGAGTAAAAGCCCGTAAAAAGCCGACATACTAGACGGAGTAAAAGCCCGTAAAAAGCCGGCATACTAGACGAGTAAAAGCCCGTAAAAAGTCCGTAAAAAGCCGGCATACTAGACGAGTAAAAGCCCGTAAAAAGCTGGCATACTAGACGAGTAAAAGCTCGTAAAAAGCCATGGCACAAGAAAACATTTTGTGCTTCAGCATTGATAGCAAAACAAAGTTATCAGATAAAAAAAAAGTTGAAAGTAAACAATATGAACCCACAAAGTCTTATAGTATAAGGCTAAAGAAAACATAAATGAATAATACCGAATCAATGAATCCACATACCTAAACATGAGATCAAAGATATGTTTATGCACAGTATAAGTAAATATCAAAAACACTTACATGCATTTTATTTCAGTCTTTGCCTTTTTATATTGAAAATCTTTTAAGTTCAAATTGTAGGCAAAACTTAAATCATGTGTTGGAGGAACTAGACAACCCTAAACGGTAAGAAAAAAAAACAATGTTGATAACCTTCATTCACCGATAGACAGCGATCAATATACACTGTATTGTATACCCTCTTCCTCTTATTGTGAAATTTTTATCGAAAATGGAATGCTTAATAAATACTTTCACTATGTACATAAGTCTAAAATTTATGATGTTTTTTTAAGTAAGTTAATTTTCATTTAAAAAAGAAATCCTTAAAACAAACTGTTTTGGTAAAAAATGATAATTTGGACATGATAATTATACAGTTATGACCTATGTAATACTTTAATTGTCGGATAAAATAATTGTATTCATTCACTGAAGTTAGATAACTCTAAAAGGGTAGAAAGATTTATGAGAAATATGATTTATTTAAGGGATTGGAAAATATTGCTTTTTATTTACAAAACATACCACAAAGCAAATCAAATCACAGGTCAAAAGAATAACAACACCATGGCCAAAACGTAAACAGTTTCTGGTTACAAAAGATAGAACATCATGATATCCACGGCCATTTGTGACATATTATCCTTTACGATCAACCATGTGTTCTTTGCGTTAAACTTTCGAAGAAATAATTTCATCTTTTATGAGCTTCACTTGTTAGCAGCAACACTTTATCAAAGAAGGCAGCGAAACAGAAAACATTAATGTCTAAAAGCTAATTATATGCAGAATTATCGTATGCTAGTACAATAAAGATTTAAACGCAATACATATCGTATACATATTCAACAATGTGTTTTCCAACTTTCATGAGCTTCCCTTGTTATCATCAATCCTATATCTAAAAAAGGCATAATATGAAAAAGTAAATATTGATAATACAAAGCTGATTATATCCAGAATTATCATATAAGTGCAATTAAGAATTGAACGCAATACATATTATCCACATGTTCACTTCTTTGAAACAAAGGATACTGATAGCATTGACGTTTTTCACAATTTATATACAATTTATTTTCAGAAATTTGCCATTATGTGTGATTACATCAATAACACTTGTGACCGTAATTTATTCACTTGTCAACATATCCTACTTTTCTGTATTATCAAAAGATGAATTCCTATCATCATGGGCAGTAGCAGTGGTAAATACAAAATACAAAAATTAAGAGAGGAAACAAGTATACTTGTAAAAAAACATTTTTATCTCTTCAAAAACTGAAAAAGGTTCATTAATAAATTGGTAATTTCATACTTAGTACTTAGTATATAATTTTATTCATTATGTAAAAACTTTTATCTGAATATTTGTCGTAATTGACAATATTGCGAGAATAACCTAAATTTTCGCGGATAAGCATTTGTTCGCGGTAGATTTGTTTGCAGATTTGTATTTGTATCTTCAGCAAAACTGTTTTAGCATACTAAGTGGATATTAAATTCGTATATCAACTCAGGACATGAAACACCATAGCAAAAAGAGAAGATAAAACAAATAAATGAAAAGACGAACAACTTCCTACGAAAATCTACACAAAAGAAAAACAAATATAATCGGGTTTGGCAAGCCAGTTAACTAAACCTTCTTAATATATTTTTTATGTGATATTGTAATTTTAGAATAATAACAATAATGAGAAATTAACCTCGCAACACAATTGGACATCAAAACCATTTAGATAAATTACTAATATATTAGTGACTATAACATATGCCAACCACTACATTTGTATAATAATAAGTGCAGACAGTTTTAGGTTAAATGGCATTCTGTATGCATATACATTTTGGTAAATGGCTTTGATTTTTTTTTATTTCAGACATGGGCAAAGTACGAAATCAGCTCAGCTGTTGTTATCATTCCTATTATAGTGGCATGTTCAAGCTATGGGACATTAACGATAGCCTTCTTTATCAGTAGTCGGTAAGTGAATAATTTGTCAATTCAAGACAACTGTTTATGTCATATCTATTTCACGAAAAAGCCACCATTATGTTTAAAATGGATTCTTATAACTTTAAATGCTACAGTCAGCTTGTTCTTAGTTTTCGTTTTCAGTTATTTTTTTTTAAAAAGACCATAGTGCATTTGTTTTCTAGAAAAAAAACCATTTGCATACATTCGTTAGATATTCGCCTCCTTTTCATTAGTGGAGTCAAAATAAATTTGACAGGAATTCGAATAATGTATAGAATTTAGGCGAGATTAATAACCTAAGTTCAAAATTCTATAATCGATTAGACAGAAACTGAGCGAATCTCATAAACCACAATGGAGCGATACTATGTGCATCGACAGGTTTGACGTCTCCAGTTATGCATATACCAACTGTCATTCAAACGCATACCTAGAAAACATATCATAATCGTGAAGGTTTACATTTGTTTTAATCATTTCACTACTTTACAAATGACAAATTGACTTCCAATGCAGTTCTTGAGTCATATTATTCATGTTTAAATATCATTTCCTAGAACAGTTAATGGCAAAATATTTGACGACTTAGCAGTTGCAATGATATTAGAACCATGTACAATGAATTATCCTTCCGCGACTATTACTTGATGGCCTTTCAATAAGGGACCAACAATATCTTTATTATCATCTATTCTACTTAATTACATAGCGTGAAAATATTTGTAAAAGTAGTAGTTAAACCACTAAGCGTTTTGTATCTTCTTATTCAATAAATCATTACAAACTGCAGTTGAGAAAATTGTATCTTTATACAAATTCATTTTTGACAACTTAACCTATAATGTCTGTTTATTTTTCTTCACACTTTGTGTCAATATAATGGAATACTATGCGACTGCCATACAATTGAGATATTTAGCTAGCTATAAAACCAGGTTTG